>NC_031997.1:38972812-39019038 GCF_001879085.1 Nicotiana attenuata | reverse complement strand
TATATATATATATATATATATATATATATAACAAAAACTATGTACAATTAATTGATAAAGTTATCGGAATGCTACTAAGCAAGCTTGTACACTCTTATAGGTTTATATGTAATACATTTATAATTTACATTTTACTTGACTTTCTAATAAAAACTAAAGAAAGGATATGTCTTCTTTTTTTTTATCTTTGATTTTCTGATTAAGGTGCATGCTCTATTATTTTTATTAAATTAAGTTCTTTATTGAATAAATACTAAGACAGAACATAAGACAATGAAGTAGAGAGAAGAAAGTACGTGAGATGAATTATGGTGAGATAACATAAAGTGAAGTATGAAGTGTATGAAGTGATATGATAAATGTGATCCCTACTTTTTAGTTATAGACTACTACTTAGTAGCTGCATCAACATTGTACTTTTACTTTGCTTTTTAGATTAGAGTATAAATTTGACTCTCTCTCTACAAAGGGTAGCTTTGTCTTATCACTCTACTTCTTGACATTCTTGACATTTTTTTCTTGACGCAAGGATTCAGAGGGTGTTGGATTGGCTTATTTTAAATATTTATTGGCTTTTAAGCACTTTTTTAGTTTGTGTAGTGTTTGGCAATGATAAAAAATGTTTAAAAGCACTTACTTTTAGGCATAAAAAGTACCAAAATAAGCCAAACGCCAAAAGTTAGGTATTACCAACTTATGGCTTTTGGCTTTTAGCTTAAAAGTGAATTATGAATTCAAGCAAAGTCCACACGAAAAACCCCAAGATAAAATGTCCGTACGGAGAGAAAAGAGCATGAGCTGAACAGAGAAATTTTATTAATATGTAATATCTGTACAAAATAATGTGAAACTCTATATTTATATTTATATAGTGAACCGGGTCTAGTTAAATAAAATGAACTGGGCTACTAAGGAGGCTGCTTCATCAGCTGCAACTTCTTCAAGTGGGCCTTTTCATTGGGCCTGTGTATTGTTTCATGGGCTCCAACAAAAAACTACTACTTTTTATAAGCCAATCCAAACACACTGGTCAAACTAGCTTATAAGCACTTTTCGGCTTATCTACGCGTTTGGTAAAGTTATAAGTGCTTATAAGCCAAGTGCTTATAAGTCAAAAATAAGCCAAAAGTCATACGCTGGTCACCCCCGGCTTATGAATTTTTAGCTTATAAGCACTTTAAGTTTGACCAAAATTGTGAGCACGTGATTTTTGCCCCACATGGGTTACTCCTACAGAATTCCAATGATTAGGTTTCTTCCTTTAATTATTTGTTATTTTAGGGATTTTGTAGGATTCTTATTTAATTATTTGCATTTCTGTGCATGTTTAAGTTTGTTTAAATTATGAAAATACCAAAAATATTATGCATGCATTTAGGATTTATTTTTATATTTTTTAGGATTAATTAATTAATTATTTGCTCTATTAAAAATAAAAATCACAAAAATGGCCAATTTCTACATTTTTTCCGTTTTCTTTTAATATAGGATTAAGTAGCTTTTATAATTAATTAATTAGTTTAATTTTTCATATTATAGGTAATTTAGGATTTTGATTATTAGGATTTTTAATGAAAAAAAAAAAGAAAAAAGAAAAGGAAAAGAAAAGAAAAAAAGAATTTGAAAATAGAAGGGTTGGTGTATTTTCAGAATTGGGACTCAAATTAGAGCCCAAACCAGTCCAAATTCCGCCCTTGCCCGTCTCCAAGTCCAGGCCCAAAGCCATTTAACCCGGTCCATCCCAGATGACCTCCAAACGACCCCGTTTTTGCCTCAATCCATCACAGCCGTTGGATTTTCATTATCCAATGGCCCGGAACTCCTTTGTACCTTACTATATTAATGTCCGAAGAGACCGACCCCCCCTATCGGACCCCTCTCACTTCGTCTCCTTCTCTCTCAACATTCAAACCCTAGTCGCCCTATACTCCACCGCCGCTCCACCGCCTGCCGCCCGCCGAAAATCGCCTACGGCGGCGGCCGGTGGCCAATCGCCTCCATTTTTACACCACAGATTCCCCTCCATCTCCTCCTTCCAAATCTCCACTCCTCTTTCCTCGAATCTCCGCCGAGCTCTTCGAATCTTGAATCGAAAGAGCCGGCCAAAACCATAAGTCGTCCAAAAATTCCCAAATTGACACCATGGGAACCCCGTCCTATCCTCATCCTAAATCCCCAACCAATTTTCTTTGAACCCCCACTGAATGACTCGAATCTTGGGTCTAAGATTCAAACCAAAAAAAACCCTAAACCCCTTTTTTCTCTTTCGCTAATCGGAGTTTTGGTCAAATGGACTTCAAAACCTTCATTAATTGACTGTTCTCTTCAAGAACAGTCAATTAATGTTGGTCCAAAGTCCATATTGCTTCCAGAATTTTGGACGAGACCCTGTTTCGATCCTGGGCCGATTTTTGATCGGGTAAAAACCCTTTTCTTCCTTTCTTCTAATCGTTTGATTTTGGTTTCTGTTTTGTCTCTTCTTTGCATGTTTATTTTTTTTTTTTAACAGCATGATTAGGCTTTTGTTTGCCCTTTTTTGTGTTAGTTGATTAATTCCTGAAGTTCCTACGAATTAAAGCATGTTTAAAAGTTCAGACTCGTCCTAGGTTTATCCGTCTTTGATTTTGATCTGGTAGTTTCTTTTCCCCTTCTTTTGCTTGTTTAATTTTTTATTTCTGTTTCCCATCTGCAGACTGTTCTTGTTTTTAGCAGCATGTTTAGGTTTCTCTTTTAGTTTCGAATTGTTTCCTCTTCTTTGTCTAATTCGTTTTAAGTTTCATTAAGCAAATTGCATAAGTTTAGATATCAGGTTAATTGTTAACTCTCATTTACTTCCTTGTTTATTGCTAATTCTATCCTTAATTTGTGTTTGAATGCAATTTTCCTTTTAAAGACAATGCATGTTCATTTACTAATTAATTTAGTTTTAGCCTTAAATATTGCATCAGCACTTCTCTTTGAATCATTTCATTTAGGTTTTACCCTTTGTATGAACATCAGTAGGACTTAAGGGACCTAAGTAAATATAGAAAGAATCTGAAATAAGCAGTAACTTAAAGGGTAAAACTGGATTTTTACTTAGGCTAAAATCAGAAGGTTCTAGTATTTAGGACAGATGTCCCTATCCTTAGCAAAAATGCTGATATTGGATAAGAAAAAGGACATACAGCTATCAAAAGGTGCTGTACTATTCTGAAATTTTAAAATTAGGCGAGAATATTCTCTTTTTAGATGCTCTTTAGGCACTCTATATAAAGAAAACATTCACTCACTCACACACAGATTTTTCCAGCACTAATTTACTGCACAAAAAATCATTCTCTCTTCTGCTGAAAAGACTAAGTTTCAAACCTTGAGAAAAACTTTCCCCCTTGGTTTTCTGAAAAGCTGAAAATGACTTGAAGTAGAAGAACTTCTCTTGGT
The DNA here is from genome assembly GCF_001879085.1 of Nicotiana attenuata. Classification (NCBI taxonomy): domain Eukaryota; kingdom Viridiplantae; phylum Streptophyta; class Magnoliopsida; order Solanales; family Solanaceae; genus Nicotiana; species Nicotiana attenuata. The sequence goes on along the minus strand of NC_031997.1, from coordinate 39,015,615 downwards.
CTTCTTGAGTTAAAATCTCTGGGTTCTTGAAAGTTGAATTTGGATTGTGATTTGGCTGTTGCTTACTGCTTGCTGTTGTTCACCATATTCTGGAAAAGTTCAACTATTTAGTGACCTTTATTTGGTCCTTGTTTGAATCCTCTCTAGGTATTTAACCATGTTTTGGCTATGAGAATGACTCTACTTGTGCAATCTGAAGTTATTCATGACTATGTGTGTATAGATGTATGTGTCAACAGTAGAAATTAATGTGTTTGTTCATTATTCTTCATCAGTTTTTCATATGTCTTTCCGTGCATTTCAGTATGTAGAAAAATGTTGTTAAAATAGCATGAGTAGCTGTATCTTATGACAGTATTTAGGCTTGGTTTATAATGCTTTCTTTCTCTCCTTCGTCTGATTCCTTTTAGTCCAAAATACTGCTTTCATTTGTCTTTTGACTGTTTGATCATAAGCGGTAGCCTATTGGTTTAGCCACCAGTTGGTTGGACCAATTGGTTCTGAAAGCTTTTAAGGAAGGATTTACATGTTCTGGGAATGAAGATGAGGCTGCTAGGATTTTGAGCTGAAATCTTTAATGATTTATGTGTTTTAACCTTCAATATGGTTAAACTCATGAACAACCATCTTTTTTTATTATTATTGCATTCTTAAGATTTAACTTAGGTCTGTCAAGGTAGTATGACTGAAGTAATCTTGTGAATCTGACATTTTTCATGGCCAGATCCATGAGAAACTTAGGAAACAAGGCTGATTTAGCCACAAGAAGTCTCATGTTGGGAGCCTGGGCAAGTAGCTTTGTGAGAAGCAGCTCAATAGCTGGCCTCTTGCAGATGTTGTGCCTTGGATTTGAAAGAAGTGATGAAAAGGATTCTGGAATCAGAAGGAACCTTCATTTTTATTTTTACCTTTCTTTTAGAGATTTCTTTTAGACATTAGCTGTTAATGTGCTGATTCATTAGGAGTAAAAATTTTATTGTATAAATTTTTGGACGTACAAGGTTGTAAACGGACTGTTAATTTTCAATTTATGTTTAAGTAGGTTTTCAATGTTATAGTTTCTTCTGCAATGAATATACTTGGGGTTGTGCGTAATTGTAAACTGAGCTATATTTGCAAACAAACCCAAGTCTTGGGATCATCGAGCAAATCTGACCTAGGTGATTGGGCCTGGGTCACAAGCACAAACCCAGGATTTACCTCATAGGTCATGGCATAAATATGACGTTGTTTGCAAATCATACGTATTGTGATTAACATTCAATTTTGGTGGTTGTGAATCTGGATTTCTTTAACTCAAATAGAATATTTCTTTTGTAGTTACTGATTTTTGTGTATACCATGGTTAAAAATGCAAAAAGGGTAGATAGGCCCAGCCAGGAAATTTAATAACTGGGCCCGCCTGATTTTGGCCCAAAGTGGGCACAAACTTGTCTAAATTCTCAATAAAGGCAAAAGCTCTTAAGTTCTTTCTCTAATGGGCGAAGTCTTAGGCCCAAATGCAGCTCCATTTAAAAGCTGAACCTTTCTTCTTAATTTAACTAAGCCCAGATTTCCCATTTCTAGTTAAAAGACCTCTTGGTTTAAGCTTCAAAATTAGTGGTCTTAACTAAATAAAATGAAACCCCCTTTAGTAATAATAGCTTGGGGTGTGCAATATACGAATATAATCTTTAATTTATGGCCCTCATATAGATATATTAATTTGGAAATGCATTGAATACTCGTAGTTTGCTTTAGGCTCAATTTAGGCTAGTATTGTGATTATGTATACGTTCGCGTAACATAATTGCAAATTTAATTCTTAAAAGACTCGAGGGATGCGTTCGCGCAACTTCAACTAAACTTTTCTTAATAAAATAAACAAAGCGTTATTAATTGTGGACACGTTCGCGTGACCTGATTTTTGACGCGCCAAAAGAAAAGAGTATACGTACGCGTAACTCAATTCTTTAATTACGAATAAATCAAGTTTTTAAAAAGCGGTAAAAAGATAATTGCACATAGGTCTTAAAAATGAGTAGTTAAACAATATAAGCCAAATAATAATCACTAAGCGACCGTGCTAGAACCACGGAACCCGGGAATGCCTAACACTTTCTCCCGGGTTAACAGAATTCCTTATCTAGAATTTTTGGTTCGCAGACTCTTTAAAAATAAAACTTCCTCGATTTGGAATTTAAAATAAACCGGTGACTTGGGACACCATAATTTATTCCAAGTGGCGACTCTAAAAATAAATAAATAATCCCATTTCAAATAATGTCACTTAAATTGGAAAAACTCCCTTATATACTCTTCCTCTCGGGGTGTGTGTAAAAAAGAGGTGTGACAGCTCTGGCGACTCTGCTGGGGAAAAGAACCCAGAACTTCCGGTTCAGGGTTCAAGAATTCGAGCTTGTTAATGCGATTTATATTTGGCTTTATTGTAGATATTACTGTATTTTGTGGACTTAATGTGTTAATTGTCATTTACCGCTTTGATATTACTTGAACTGTATTTAAATGTCTTCTTACGCCACCCATCTGAGTCTTCTGAAAATGGTGCACACGTTCGCGTGGCCCGCTTTTCTGTAGAAATTATACCAAATAAGACGGGACTGGGCAAGCAACAAGGCCGGGCAGACTTTCATGCTCCCGGTACGTTGCCCCCTCCTCGACCCCAGTTGTCCGCTCGGGTAACCCAAGTCTAGACCACAAACCCGAGGTTTTAAACTTAGAATAACGCAACCTCATGCCGGATCCCTGGTAGGAATGATTGTTTGCCTCACGTGCATTTGACTTTGGGGACTCAACACAGGGGTTGGGTCTGTCTAGGACAGGTGTACCCAAATAAAGACCATCCTGATGCATCCTACGTGCTATGTGAATATTTATTCGTTTGGGCCTGCATGTTGACCGGTTAGGAAGAGGAAATAAAGAGAAAAACCAAGAGTGAGGTAGGATAGAAAATTTACTCGGTTTCTAAAAATCCCAGTATTTGAAAATATCCCGAACTCTGTCGTTTTTTTTTTGAAAAAAAAAAGAGAAAGGAAAATGTATTTCAAAAAAAAAAGAGTCAAATATCACGTTTTTATGACAAAACTGCCCGAACTACGCAGGTCTGATTCTCACCGGATGTGGGATACGTAGGCAACCCACATAAGGTTCGGCCTCATTTTTTACCAAATAATATAATAAAAGGTGTTTCAGGGTTTTGGTCAAAACAATAAGCCGACCCAGCTTCAATTGTATTTAAGTCGTTTCTCCCCGGAATAGCTTTAGATTACATTCCAATTGTCGAAAGGCTATTTTCGGGAAGAACAGGCAAAAGGTGTCTTTTCCAATAAAATACTTACCCCCAGCCTCAAAATTCGTTTGGAATTGTGAAGGGGCCACGTTTGCAAAAATGACCATTTTGCTAACATAGCAATAAAAGGGGTCCTGTCCGTTGATTTTTGTTTCCTAGTAAAAACTTGTTTTAGCAAAAAGGTCCACAAGAGTCAACCCTAACCTTAACCCTCCACATGTACAAATGAATACCATCCAGGAATCATCGCAATCTGTCATAGAAAGGGCTCGGATGCAGCTACGCAAGTGGTGGGGTGATTTGGATGAAGATGGCCAACTTTGGGTAAAAGAGCGGTTGGGTTCCCTGGTAGACATCATGCCATCAAACCCCGGGAGGATTTAATTAAAGCCTTGGTAACTTTTTGGGACCCCGTCCACAATGTGTTCCGCTTCTCGGATTTTGAGCTCACCCCCACTCTGGAAGAAATGGCTGGGTATATTGATTTTGGCCAAGAGTTGAGAAAGCAACAACTCATATTCCCCAGGGCTCCATCAGTGCATAAGTTCTTCGATCTTCTGAATATCAGCAAACAAATAAACAAGGCCCGCATAAGCAAAGGGTGTTGTTCTTTCTACTTCCTGTATTTCAGGTTCGGGCACTCTGCCGGGTTTGAAACACATGAAAAGGGGTTGAGTAACAAACAAGACAAGAGCATATGGCAAATTCATCTTCGGTTTGCTTTTATCGTGGCATTTCTAGGGATCATGGTATTTCCGAATTTTAAGGGTACAATAGACCTTCGTATGGCCAGAATCGCACAGGTCCTCGTCGACAAAAAAGATCACACACTTGTCCCATTAGTGCTGGCGGACATTTACCGGGCATTAACATTGTGCAAATCTGGGGGTCAATTTTTCGAAGGCTGCAATTTTCTTCTTCAGATGTGGATGATCGAACACCTTCGCCGTCACCCTAAGTTCATGAGATATGCCTCAGACGGGGACAATTTCATCAAAAAGTATGAGGAAAGGGTGGAAGATTATAAACCACCGGAAGTGTTTGAAGCATGGGTTTCCTATTTGAGAAAATTGAGAGCAAATCAAATTGAATGGACCGTAGGATGGATCCCAATAACAGAAATCATATACATGACCGCTTCAAAGGGCTACTTGATGATGATGATGGGAGCAAGGAGTATACAACCATATGCACCACAAAGAGTTCTGATACAACTGGGAAGATATCAGGTGATACCCGAAGAGGCAGACCTAAGCACTCAAGTCATTGAACTACACCCGGAAGCAACGATACCCGAGGCTTTAGTTCAAAGGGACTGGAATTGTTGTCGGTATCTAAAAAGTAACACCCAGGTCCCACACCCAGCTAAGGGCGAAGTTGATCCCAATTATGCTACTTGGTTTGAAAGGAGTTTCTATGTGAACAATGAGCCGGAGCCCGAGCCCGAACTCGTGAGGCCCACCAAAAGGCCCCATGTTCAAGCCTTTGATGACAAAATTCAAGAAAGGTTAGCCTGGGGGGAAAAGGAAAAGGAATATCAGGCCACCATTCACGATCTGCGAGAAGAGTTGAGAAGTGTCACCTTCAACAACGATTTACAGGCACAAGAGGCTGAGGGTGAGAGGAGAAGATTGGTTCGAGAAAATGAAGCTCTTAGAGCCCAGGTTCAACAGCTAAAAATAGCAGCTGAGAACCCGGGCAGAAGCAGGAAAGATGAAAGGCTCATTTACAACCTTACTCAAAAGGTGCATGACTATGAAAATGACCTGCAGAAAGCTGAGACTGAACTAGCAAAAGCACGAACAAGGTTGGCTAAAAGTGCCGAGGGGCGTGCAGCTTTCATTCAACAGATGCAAGAAAGATATGAAAAAGGGGTCACAGGTTGGGAAAAGGAGATTAGCAGCCTAGAAGGTGAAATGGCAAAACAAGCCAAAAATTTTAAATCTGAGAGAGAGCATTGTTACGCCTTAATGGCGCGGTTGGAAGGGGATTTGCAGCACTTGCAAGAGCAAAATCACGCTGCCACCCAGGTCTTAGAGGCTAGATCCCGGAAGATTGGGCGTTTATTGCAAGAAAAGGGCATCATAAGAGAGAGAGCCGAAGGATTGCTGACTACATCACAATGAAATGCAGTGCATGTGAGGACATGACCAGGTCCATGTTTTTCGCCACTGCAATGATCTTTGTCCGTCAGGTAATGGAAGATCTCTATCGGCTCCAAGATGACATGGCAAGTAGGCCCGCTGCAAGACCAGTTGGTGTTCCTAGGGCAGGGTTGGAGGCATTGATGTTTTCCTGATTGTATTTTCTTTCTTTTTTTTCGAGTCTGTATTTTCATGTTTCGAGTATGTTTTCAATTCCTAGGAAAGGCATGTCCTCAGTCTTAGAGTCTTAGAAAAAGTATGTTTTGAATTTCAGTAAAGTTGTATTAATGAAAATTTGAAAAAAAAAATAACACAAAAATTGTTCTTTTTCGTATTTACTTCTTGAACTACGTTATGATCTGATTCGCGCGGCGTCGTGATACGTAGGCAATCCTCATCGGATGCGGTCATGTTTTTGTAAATAATAAAAGAGGGAAAAAACCATAAGAAAAAAAAAACAAAAAGAAAGAAAGAGGGGCAAAGAAAAACAGAAAAGATGAGAGGAAATAAAAGGGAGGAAATAGGAAGCATTAGAAGGTCAAGAAAAAAAAAGGAGAAATTGGGATAAGTAAAGCCGGGATGAAACATGCAACCGTTGCAAACATTTAGAAACATATTTAACTGAATAGGTGCATCACACCCCCAACGTGCGATTACCTATGTGTTATTTGTTTTAAACTAACCGTTTGGTTGCTGTGATTCTAGTCCAGATCTTTATAGAACAGTGGTTGGTTTTTGTGGTAATCTGGCTTCGCACCCATACTTTACAAGATCGAAAGGAAGCATTGAGATGTCTTCAGAAATAACTCTGCCAACAGTTCCCATCATGGAGGACAGTCCGATCTCGGGCATCCCAACCTCAGAATCGGTAGCTGCCGAAGAAAACAGAATCCTGCGTCTTCGTGTCATGGAAATGTGGGATGCTTGGGCAAATGGAAGAGAGCCTCCAAGCGCAATCCCGGGATTCCCTGAACTCTTTCCTAAAGCAAGCGGTATCTCTACTGTCCCGATCAGTCACCCAAATACACCACTAGGACACCCAACTATCTCAGCTCATTTTGTGGGAACACCTTCTGAGGTTCGCCCCCAGGTGTTAATGTCCGGTGCAGCTTCAAATATCTTCACCGCTCCAACTGCGAGGAGCCGGTGGAAAGGAAGAACTCCTCATGGCCTATTTCGGAGAAAGTCTGGTTGGCATCGCATCTGAATGGTACATGGACCAAGATATATCCCGCTGGCACATCTGGGATGATCTTGCTAGAGATTTCGTCAGGCAGTTCCAGTACAACATTGATATTGCTCCAGACAGGAACTCATTGACAAACTTGAAGAAGAAATCCTCAGAAAGCTTCCGAGAGTACGCGGTTAAATGGCGTGAGCAGGCCTCCAGGGTAAAGCCTCTGATGGATGAGGTTGAAATGGTCATAGTTTTCCTCCAAGCCCAAGAAGTTGACTATTTCCAAAATATGATGTCCGCAATGGGTAAACCGTTCGCAGAAGCCATCAAGATTGGCGAAATGGTTGAAAGTGGGTTGAAAACGGGTCGAATTCTAAGCTAATCCGCTATCAGAGCTACCTCCCAAGCCATTCAGGGTGGGTCTGGAGGAGTAGCGAAGGGCAAGAAAAAGGAAGAAACATCCATGGCAGTGTCGGGTGCAAGAAAACACCGTACTCCCCGATCCCTTTTCTCAGAAAGAACCCTGCAGCACTATTACCCCCACCAAGACCTGGCCTATGCCCCTTAGCCATACACGGTCATGAATGCTCAACCTTATGTCCGGCCACAACAACAAGCCAACTGGAATCAAGCCCCATTTCCTAGAAACCAGCCTCCTTACCAAACCCACTACCACCCCCAGCCTCCACAAAACAATTTCCACCCTCGTGAACCACCCAAGAGGCCAAATTTTACACCAATCGGTGAATCCTACTCCAGCCTGTTACCAAAGCTTGTTCAAATGGGTCTGCTACAGCCTGTTCCTCAAACCAGGCAAAACCCAGCATCACCCGCTTACAGAGCTGGTGCCCGATGTGCCTATCACTCAGGGGCAGAAGGGCATGGCACAGATGATTGATGGACTCTGAAGAGAGCCGTGGAAAACTTGATAGAACAAAGGAAGATAGTGCTAAGGGATGAAGATATTGCCAATGTGACCAACAACCCACTGCCGGCCCACAACAACGGGCCGGTAATCAGAATGATTTGTGAGGACAAGGAATTTGACCCAGTGTTGAAGGCCATCATTGCCATCGCTGATGTAGAGAAGAAACCAAAAGCTGCTCCGAAGCAAGACAAAGGGGAGAAAAAGAACAAAACTATCCCTCCATAGTCGGAGAAGAAAATTAAAGTTGAAACTGGGGCAACGCCTCCCATAGATGTTGTTCTCTATGTCCCTCGAGGCCGCAAAGAAAAGTAGATGACATTGAGTCCTCCTAGGAGATTCCAGCTGAACAAGAAAACCCAAATATATGTGCCCAAGGGAGCTTATGTGATGCGGGGGCCAATTAATCCACCAAGGCTGAGTGAGCCCGTGGTTATTGGCCGCGCGCCACAGAAGCCCATGACAGATCCTGCTGCGGTGCCCTGGAATTACCACAAATCGTTGGTGACCTATAAGGGCAAAGAAATCTCAAGAGAAGTTCAAGAAAATAACCCGGCTGAAAAGTATTTCAATTTGGAAGAGGTGAACAATGCCACTAGAAAGCGCTTCCCATCTAAGAAGCCCGTGAGTGCCGAAGAAGCGGAAGCCTTCTTTCAAAAGAAGAAAATTGCGGATTATGAGGTGATCGACCAGCTTCGAAAATCTCCCGCACAAGTCTCCTTGTTATCTCTGTTGATGAACTCCACTGAACATCAAAAGGTATTGATCAAAACCCTTAACGAAGCATATGTGCCTGTTGAGACTTCTATAGAGCAGTTGGAGAGAATGGCAGAAAGATTTTTCGCAATCAACCAAATCTCCTTCAGCAAAAATGATTTGCCCCCAAAAGGGGCCGCACACAACAAAGCCCTTCACCTGACAGTCAAATGCGAAAGGTATTATGTGAAAAGGGTTATGTTGGACGGTGGTTCTTTGGTAGATATTTTCCCACTCTCCACTTTGCAACGCATGGAAATCGGCACCGAGAGAATCCGACCCAACAATGTCTGTGTACGTGCTTTTGATGGCATAAAAAGGGACACAATAGGAGAGATTGATCTGATCCTAACCATCGGCCCAGTAGACTTCGAAGTAACCTTCCAGGTTTTGGACATGGACACTTCTTACAACTTTCTTTTGGGAAGGCCGTGTATTCATGCAGCGGGGGTTGTACCTTCTACTCTCCACCAGATGGTGAAGTTCGAGCATGAGGATCAAGAGATTGTGGTCCATGGGGAAGATGAGCAATCTATTTATCAGGACCCGTCAGTCCCGTGTCTTGAAGCAAGAGAGGGGAGTGAGCACATAGCCTATCAGGCTTTTGAGATTGTGGTTGCGGACTAGTGCGAAGAAGGAAACCCTTGCCCCCAAACCTTCCTTTCTAATGCATCAATCATGGTGGCTAAAGAAATGATCAGGCACGGCTACAAACCTGGGAAGGGGCTTGGGAAGTCACTGCAAGGAATAGCTGAACCTATCACCCTGACCGCCAGTGAAAAGTTCTTTGGGGTAGGTTTCCGACCCACTCCAGCTGATGTGAGATGGGCAGATCATAGAAAGAATGATGGTTGGGTTTTGCCTCAGCCAGTGCCACATCTGTACAAAACATTTGTTAAGCCCAAATACAATGAAGAAGAAGAGGATGAGGCTTTTACAGCCGAAGAGATTGAAGAGATCTGTTGGGCAATGAGGAAGATATTATATGAAACCCACATGGTCCAGCCGGGGGAAGGCTCAAGCACCGCTGAGGTGCTATACATGGGACCTGAGGCAAAACTGCAAAACTGGAAGGCTACGCCATTCCCAATCAGGCGGGAGTCCCGGTAGACTTGTCCTGCCACCTTTTCTTCATCACGAGTTATTCCAGGGTGTAACTCGGATGTTTTCTTTAGTTTCATGTCTTTTAATTTCCAATGTAAACCCTGTTATCTTCCAAATCCAATGAAATAAAATCAATATTTCATCGTCCATCTTTCTTTATTCCTTCTGATTTTGTTATTTTTATTTCTTCTTTCAGTTCTAATAATGCGGCTTTAAATAACATGACATGCTTGCGGACTTCATGTCCAGATCCAGACACGCTGTCTAACTGCGAAATAATGAACCAAGAGCCAGAATATGACGAAGAAGAGGCTTTTAGGGAAATAAATCAAGAACTGGAACAATTTGAGAATAAACCTAAGCCGAACTTAGACGACACTGAGCCGGTTAATTTGGGTAGTGCTGAAGAAATCAGGGAAACCAAGATAAGCATTCACACAGATGAAAAAACCCGGGATGCATTAATCCAACTCCTGCTTGAGTTCAAAGATGTGTTTGCTTGGTCATATGATGATATGCCAGGACTGAGTGTCGATTTGGTGGTTCATAAGTTGCCAACTTACCCCGATTGCCCCCCAATCCAGCAAAAGCAAAGGAAATTTAAAACTGATGTTAGTGACAAGATCAAAGAAGAAGTCACGAAACAGTTGAAAGCAGCGGTGATCCGAGTGGTCCGGTACACCACATGGCTAGCCAATGTAGTCCCAGTGCTGAAAAAGGACGGGAAGACCCGAGTGTGTGTGGATTACAGAGATATAAACAAAGTCAGTCCCAAAGATCACTTCCCTCTGCCAAACATCCACATCCTTGTTGATAACTGCGCCAAACATGAGATACAGTCCTTCATGGATTGTTACGCAGGATATCACCAGGTGTTGATAGATGAAGAAGACGCGGAGAAGACAGCTTTTACCACACCTTGGGGTACATACTGTTACAGAGTCATGCCATTTGGTCTGAAGAATGCTGGGGCAACATACATGAGGGCCATAACTGCCATTTTCCACGATATGATGCACCAAAAAATAGAGGTGTATGTGGACGACGTAATCATCAAGTCCAAAACCCAGGATGACCATGTCCGAGACCTGAGAAAATTCTTTGAGCGGTTGCGCAAATATGATTTGAAGTTAAACCCAACCAAATGTGCGTTTGGAGTCCCATCGGGCAAATTTTTGGGCTTTATAGTCAGCCGGAGAGGTATTGAGTTAGATCCAACAAAGACAAAATCTATCTAGGGTTTGCCTCCTCCGAGAACCAAGAAAGATGTGATGAGCTTGTTAGGCAGATTAAACTATATCAGCCGGTTCATTGCTCAACTGACATCCACGTGTGAACCCATATTCAAATTACTGAAGAAAGACGCGGCAATCAAGTGGACGAATGAATGTCAAGAAGCTTTTGATAAGATCAAAGAGTATCTATCCAATCCACCGGTCTTGGTCCCACCTGAACCAGGGAGGCCTCTGTTCTTGTACCTAACAGATCTTGGAAAACTCTTTTGGCTGTGTCCTCGGGCAACATGATGTAACCGGAAAGAAAGAGCAGGCAATCTACTTTTGAGCAAGAAGTTTACCAGCTATGAAGCTAAGTATACTTTGTTGGAAAGAACCTGTTGTGCATTAACTTGGGTCGCTCAGAAGTTGAGACATTATCTGCAAGCCTACACCACTTACCTCATAACCAGGTTGGATCCTTTGAAATACATATTCCAGAAACCAATGCCCACAGGGAGATTAGCAAAATGGCAGATTCTGCTCACTGAATTTGACATAGTCTATGTCACTCGCACGGCAATGAAAGCCCAGGCATTGGCGGATCATTTGGCTGAAAACCCGATTGATGATGAATACCAACCTTTGAACACTTACTTCCCGGATGAACAGATAAATTCGGTCGAGGCAATATCCGAGGATACTACTGCGTGGAAGATGTTCTTTGACGGAGCAGTAAACGCAAGAGGTGTGGGAATTGGGGCAGTCTTGATCTCACCTACTGGACAGCATTACCCAGCCACAGCCCGGCTTTGGTTTTTCTGCACAAACAACACTGCCGAATATGAAGCCTGCATCATGGGTATAAACATGGCAATTGACCAGGACATCGAAGAGTTGTTGATCATGGGAGACTCAGATCTGATTATCCGGCAAGCCCGGGGAGAATGGGAAACCCTAGATGTTAAGCTTATCCCTTACAGGCAGCATGTGGAAGACCTCAGCAAGCGATTCAAGTCAATAGAGTTCAGGTACATCCCTCGTTGTCACAACGAATTGGCCGATGCACTTGCTACTTTGGCCTCGATGCTGCCATATCCAGGCAATGCTCACATAGATCCCGTGGAAGTCCAAGTCCGGGAAAGGCATGGTTATTGTAATACAGTTGAAGCAGAACCAAATACCCAACCATGGTACCATGACATCAAAAGATTTCTAAAAACGCAAGAATACCCCGAGCAGGCTAGTGGGGACCAAAAGAGAACCATTAGACGGCACGCGAGTGGTTTCTTTATAAGTGGTGATGTCTTGTACAAAAGAACTCTGGATCTCAACTTGTTAAGATGTGTTGATGCAGAAGAGGCCGGAAGGATCATGCATGAAGTACATGAAGGAGTGTGCGGACCCCACATGAATGGGTATGTTTTGGCAAAGAAAATCCTCCGAGCAGGCTATTATTGGATAACCATGGAAAAAGACTGTTTCAGCTTTGTTCGGAAGTATCATCATGTCAGGTGCACGGTGATTTGATTCATGCACCTCCTACAGAGCTGCATCCCATGTCAGCACCTTGGCCATTTGTTGCTTGGGGTATGAACGTCATCGGGCCAATCGAGCCGAAAGCCTCAAATGGGCACAGATTCATACTGGTTGCCATTGACTACTTCACGAAATGGGTTGAAGCCATCACTCTCAAATCTATCACCAAGAAAGTTGTGGTAGATTTCGTGCACCCCAATCTTATCTATCGATTTGGTATCCCTGCAACTATCATCATAGATAATGCTGCAAACTTGAATAGCCGTTTGATGGAGGAGATATGCAAACAATTCAAAATAACGCATAGGAACTCTACTCCCTATCGGCCTAAAGCCAATGGTGCCGTCGAAGCAGCAAACAAGAACATCAAGAAGATTTTGAGAAAGATGATTCAGAGCTCCAGGCAGTGGCATGAAAAGTTGCCTTTTGCATTACTGGGATATCGCACTACGATGCGCACATCAGTAAGAGCAACCCCCAAACTCTTGGTCTATGGCACTGAGGCCGTGATACCCGCAAAGGTTGAAATCCCTTCTCTTCGGATTATCCTCGAAGCCAAAATTGAAGATAGTGAGTGGGTCAAGACTCGTCTAGAGCAGTTGACCCTGATTGATGAAAAGCGAATGGCTGCTGTCTGCCACGGGCAGTTGTACCAACAAAGAATGGCCCGTGCTTACAACAAGAAAGTGCGGCCCAAAAAATTTCGAAGTGGGGCAACTCGTGTTAAGGCTCATTCTCCCCCATCATCAGGAAGCGAAAGGAAAATTCGCTCCTAATTGGAAAGGCCCGTATATCATCAGAAAGATAATGCCGAGAGGAGCATTGTACTTGGGAGATGTCGAAGGAAATGATCCCGAAGCAGCTGTGAATGCAGACGCGGTAAAAAGGTACTATGTTTAGGCTTTCTGCAACAATGATATTATCTGATTGGGATTATGAAGGCTTTCATTCTTGCTACCCAAACTCTATCAACCTTTTGCAAACCCTTTGAGCCGGTTACTCTTTCTTTGACTACCCTCTTTGGAACCCGAAAAAAAAACAAAAAAAGAAAACAAAACAAAATAGAAAAAAAACAAAAGAAAAAAAAATGTTTTCCCTGAACTACGTTCGACTTGATTCCGAAAGGATACGTAGGCAGCCTCTCTCTGGGCTTCAGTCATACCAAAACAAAAATCCTGTTTTCCCCAAAGAATGAAACTGGGGCAGATGATATAATAGTTCGGCGATGATCCCGCCTGAACTGTTCCAAAGTTGTAACGCGATCCAATTCTCTTTTTACCCGAACCTTGTCAAAGTCCTTCTGATCAATCAGCCAAAGGTGTCGGAATTAGAGAATACAGCTGCTTGGATCTGATACAACAAAATAAGAGAAATAAAATGAGAGAGTCTTATCGGTGAAAACCTACGGGCACCATAAGGCGACGGTGAGCAGAGAAATTGAAAATGAGAGAGCCTGGTTAGTGAAAACTCGTAAAGAGCACTATCAGGCGATGGTGAGAAGAGAAATGAGAGAGGTCGATTGGCGAAAACCCGTAAAGGGCGTTGTCGATCGAAAAGAAGACACCCTTCACCACCATTAGAGTCTTGGCCCGGTTTCTCGATTTTGAAAATGTGGGTCACAATGAGATATGAGAAGTTGGAAAAGTTTGTGTAGGTCGGGCATCCAGTCCAAGAAGCATGTCATGTCTATTGGAGCCTGCATGCACCACAGATAAGTCCTTCCTTCCTTCCTGAAAGGGACGCTTCTCTTTAAATTCATTTTTTTTCTTGCCTCTTGTTTACTTTTCCTTGAATCCCTTTCGATCTAACTCTATTTCCGAAACTAATACAAATAAAAGGTGGCAAGATTAGATTTACAGGGTTCTGCCTAACTAAATCCAAAGAAAAGTACCCAGCCTCAGCGGGTGCATCAAGTCGATCCCGACTGGCCATGATGGCTGATGCTCTAAAATCAAAGTTATTGAAAAGGAAAAGAAAGCCAAAGGCAAAAGCCCTAAAGGCAGAATATAGTGAAAAGGTTGAAGCCTCATATGGGCGAGCCGTCATGAGAAATCTTGAAAGTTGAGGTCCTCGGTTTTGAGAGAGAGATCAGTCTTCAGAAAAACCAGCAAGCAACAGAGGTTCTAACCAAAGAAGAGCTGGACCGGGATCGAGTGATCAAAACTAATCAAGGCCACAAAACCAAACACCGTTTCAAACTAACAATCGTTCTTTGTTTGAAAAATTGAAACAGGTGCAACCCAAGCAACCGTGCAAGAAGCAGGTGCAACCAGAAAAGAAAAGAAATGCGCAAGTGCTAGAAACAGCTTTGCAGCAATAATCAATCCAGAAAGGAAGTCTCCTCCAAATTCTTTCCTGCATTTTTACTAAAAAAATGAATAAAAAAATGATGAAATGAAATGAAAAAAAAAAAGAAGAAAAAGAAGAAAATCCGAACAAAAATGATAGTTTAGAATCCCCAATATCAATCTTTTATGCTTTTCCAACATTAGGGCTCCAATCCATGAGTTGAGCTTTTTTAGACATAGGGCCTCCATTCCCTAGTCGCCTTTTACCAACATTAGGGCTCCAATCCCTGAGTTGAGTTTTTAGACATAGGGCCTCCATTCCCTAGTCGCCTTTTACCAACATTAGGGCTCCAATCCCTGAGTTGAGTTTTTAGACATAGGGCCTCCATTCCCTAGTCGCCTTTTGCCAACATTAGGGCTCCAATCCCTGAGTTGAGTTTTTAGACATAGGGCCTCCATTCCCTAGTCGCCTTTTACCAACATTAGGGCTCCAATCCCTGAGTTGAGCTTTTTAGACATAGGGCCTCCATTCCCTAGTCGCCTTTCACCAACATTAGGGCTCCAATCCCTGAGTTGAGTTTTTAGATATAGGGCTCCATTCCCGAAATATTTCCTCTTAAAGGCACACAATCCTGATTTTATTGTTTTCAATAAAAATAGCTTAGATTTTGTTGCAAATAACTCACGAAATTTTCCTAGTGAAAACTGGGGCAGAAAAATTTCGTTCGTTTGTTTGTTTTGGGTGTCTGAGCAGGTTTGACCTCGAGGCACAGGATTTGAGATGACCAAAAGAATGAGTCTCAATCCAAAATAAAGGAAAGAAGAAAAGAAAAAGAACAAAAGAAATTAATTCAAAAGTTTGAAGCGGAGAAAGATGCGGACTGCTCAAGATTTGATTAAAGTCACAAGTTTCACATGTCCCGCCTTGATCCGAAACTGAAGGAAGAACCAGCACCTACAGCTGACGAGCATCAAGATTCAGATCGGAGTCCACGGCAAGAACCATCTAAGACTCAAGATCAAGCTTTAATAGATTTATAGATAGGAATCTTGTAACTCGTAGCTGATAGGCTTAGCTAGTTTAGCTTTTTGTTTTCCATTTTTGGTGTAATAAGGAGCTCAGCAAGCAGGAACAGCAGCAACAACAGTGAAATCACAGTTTTCTCGGTAGTCCCAGCTACCAAAACTCCAGAACTACACAGACCTAATTCCTTTATAGCCAAGGATATGTAGGCAACCTTTGAAGCAAGGTAGGCAACCTTTGATTCCTTTACACCTGATTCCATTTTTGGTGTAATAAGGAGCTCAGCAAGCAGGAATAGCAGCAACAACAGTGAAATCACAGTTTTCTCGGTAGTCCCAGCTACCAAAACTCCAGAACTACACTGACCTGATTCCTTTATAGCCAAGGATATGTAGGCAACCTTTGAAGCAAGGTTCGGTCAGGCTCTTTTAAAAAAAATGCTTCTCATGGAGTTTCAGACGGGCAAAAATCCCTCATAATTGCTCATTTTATCTTTGCCCGAAAACCCTTCGTGTCTCCGAACAAAGAGGGGCAGTTGTGAGTACGTGATTTTGTGCCCCACATGGGTTACTCCTACAGAATTCCAATAATTAGGTTTCTTCCTTTAATTATTTGTTATTTTAGGGATTTTGTAGGATTCTTATTTAATTATTTGCATTTCTGTGCATGTTTAAGTTTATTTAAATTATGAAAATATCAAAAATATCATGCATCGCATTTAGGNAAATATAATTAATTGATAAAGTTATCGGAATGCTACTAAGCAAGCTTGTACACTCTTATATATATATATATATATATATATATATAACAAAAACTATGTACAATTAATTGATAAAGTTATCGGAATGCTACTAAGCAAGCTTGTACACTCTTATAGGTTTATATGTAATACATTTATAATTTACATTTTACTTGACTTTCTAATAAAAACTAAAGAAAGGATATGTCTTCTTTTTTTTTATCTTTGATTTTCTGATTAAGGTGCATGCTCTATTATTTTTATTAAATTAAGTTCTTTATTGAATAAATACTAAGACAGAACATAAGACAATGAAGTAGAGAGAAGAAAGTACGTGAGATGAATTATGGTGAGATAACATAAAGTGAAGTATGAAGTGTATGAAGTGATATGATAAATGTGATCCCTACTTTTTAGTTATAGACTACTACTTAGTAGCTGCATCAACATTGTACTTTTACTTTGCTTTTTAGATTAGAGTATAAATTTGACTCTCTCTCTACAAAGGGTAGCTTTGTCTTATCACTCTACTTCTTGACATTCTTGACATTTTTTTCTTGACGCAAGGATTCAGAGGGTGTTGGATTGGCTTATTTTAAATATTTATTGGCTTTTAAGCACTTTTTTAGTTTGTGTAGTGTTTGGCAATGATAAAAAATGTTTAAAAGCACTTACTTTTAGGCATAAAAAGTACCAAAATAAGCCAAACGCCAAAAGTTAGGTATTACCAACTTATGGCTTTTGGCTTTTAGCTTAAAAGTGAATTATGAATTCAAGCAAAGTCCACACGAAAAACCCCAAGATAAAATGTCCGTACGGAGAGAAAAGAGCATGAGCTGAACAGAGAAATTTTATTAATATGTAATATCTGTACAAAATAATGTGAAACTCTATATTTATATTTATATAGTGAACCGGGTCTAGTTAAATAAAATGAACTGGGCTACTAAGGAGGCTGCTTCATCAGCTGCAACTTCTTCAAGTGGGCCTTTTCATTGGGCCTGTGTATTGTTTCATGGGCTCCAACAAAAAACTACTACTTTTTATAAGCCAATCCAAACACACTGGTCAAACTAGCTTATAAGCACTTTTCGGCTTATCTACGCGTTTGGTAAAGTTATAAGTGCTTATAAGCCAAGTGCTTATAAGTCAAAAATAAGCCAAAAGTCATACGCTGGTCACCCCCGGCTTATGAATTTTTAGCTTATAAGCACTTTAAGTTTGACCAAAATTGTGAGTACGTGATTTTGTGCCCCACATGGGTTACTCCTACAGAATTCCAATGATTAGGTTTCTTCCTTTAATTATTTGTTATTTTAGGGATTTTGTAGGATTCTTATTTAATTATTTGCATTTCTGTGCATGTTTAAGTTTATTTAAATTATGAAAATATCAAAAATATCATGCATCGCATTTAGGATTTATTTTTATATTTTTTAGGATTAATTAATTAATTATTTGCTCTATTAAAAATAAAAATCACAAAAATGGCCAATTTCTACATTTTTTCCGTTTTCTTTTAATATAGGATTAAGTAGCTTTTATAATTAATTAATTAGTTTAATTTTTCATATTATAGGTAATTTAGGATTTTGATTATTAGGATTTTTAATGAAAAAAAAAGAAAAAAGAAAAGGAAAAGAAAAGAAAAAAAGAATTTGAAAATAGAAGGGTTGGTGTATTTTCGGAAATGGGTCTCAAATTAGAGCCCAAACCAGTCCAAAATCCGCCCCTGCCCGTCTCCAAGTCCAGGCCCAAAGCCATTTAACCCGGTCCATTCCAGATGACCTCCAAACGACCCCGTTTTTGCCTCAATCCATCACAGTCGTTGGATTTTCATCATCCAACGGCCCGAAACTCCTTTGTACCTTACTATATTAAGGTTCGAAGAGACCGGCCCCCCCCATCGGACCCCTCTCACTTTGGCTCCTTCTCTCTAAACATTCAAACCCTAGCCGCCCTATACTCCACCGCCATTCCACCGCCTGCCGCCCGCCGGAAATCGCCTACGGCGGCGGCCGGTGGCCAATCGCCACCATTTTTACACCACAGATTCCCCTCCATCTCCTCCTTCCTAATCTCCACTCCTCTTTCCTAGAATCCCCGCCGAGCTCTTCGAATCTTGAATCGAAAGAGCCGGCAAAAACCCTAAGTCGTCCAAAAATTCCCAAATTGACACCATGGGAACCCCGTCCTATCCTCATCCTAAATCCCCAACCAATTTTCTTTGAACCCCCACTAAATGACTCGAATCTTGGATCTAAGATTCAAACCAAAAAAAAACCCCTAAACCCCTTTTTTCTCTTTCGCCAGTCGGAGTTTTGGTCAAATGGACTTCAAAACCTTCATTAATTGACTGTTCTCTTCAAGAACAGTCAATTAATGTTGGTCCAAAGTCCATATTGCTTCCAGAGTTTTGGACGAGACCCTGTTTCGATCCTGGGCCGATTTTTGATCGGGTAAAAATCCTTTTCTTCCTTTCTTTTAATCATTTTATTTTGGTTTCTGTTTTGTCTCTTCTTTGCATGTTTAACTTTTTTTTTTTAACAGCATGATTAGGCTTTTGTTTGCCCTTTTTGTGTTAGCTGATTAATTCCTGAAGTTCCTACGAATTAAAGCATGTTTAAAAGTTCAAACTCGTCTTAGGTTTATCCGTCTTTGATTTTGATCTGGTAGTTTCTTTTCCCCTTCTTTTGCTTGTTTAATTTTTGATTTCTGTTTCTCCTCTGCATACTGTTCTTGTTTTTAGCAGCATGTTTAGGTTTTTTTTTTAGCTTCGAATTGTTTCCTCTTCTTTGTCTAATTCGTTTTAAGTTTCATTCAGCAAATTGCATAAGTTTAGATATCAGGTTAATTGTTAACTCTCATTTGCTTCTTTGTTTATTGCTAATTTTGTCCTTAATTTGTGTTTGAATGCAATTTTCCTTTAAAGACAATGCATGTTCATTCACTAATTAATTTAGTTTTAGCCTTAAATATTGCATCAGCACTTCTCTTTGAATCATTTCAATTTAGGTTTTACCCTTTGTATGAACATCAGTAGGACTTAAGGGACCTAAGTAAACATAGAAAGAATATGAAATAAGCAGTAACTTAAAGGGTAAAACTGGATTTCTACTTAGGCTAAAATTAGAAGGTTCTAGTATTTAGGACAGTTGTCCCTATCCTTAGCAAAAATGCTGATATTGGATAAGAAAAAGGACATACAGCTGTCAAAAGGTGTTGTACTATTCTGAAGTTTTAAAATTAGGTCAGAATATTCTCTTGTGAGATGCTCTTTAGGCACTCTATATAAAGAAAACATTCACTCACTCACACACAGATTTTTCCAGCACTAGTTTACTGCACAAAAAATCATTCTCTCTTCTGCTGAAAAGACTAAGTTTCAAACCTTGAGAAAAACTTTCCTCCTTGGTTTTCTGAAAAGCTGAAAATGACTTGAAGTAGAAGAACTTCTCTTGGTCTTCTTGAGTTAAAATCTCTGGGTTCTTGAAAGTTGAATTTGGATTGTGATTTGGCTGTTGCTTACTGCTTGCTGTTGTTCACCATATTCTTGAAAAGTTCAACTGTTTAGTGACCTTTATTTGGTCCTTGTTTGAATCCTCTCTAGGTATGTAACCATGTTTTGGCTATGAGAATGACTCTACTTGTGCAATCTGAAGTTATTCATGACTATGTGTGTATGGATGTATGTGTCAACAGTAGAAATTAATGTGTTTGTTCATTATTCTTCATCAGCTTTTCATATGTCTTTCCGTGCATTTCAGTATGTAGAAAAATGTTATTAAAATAGCATGAGTAGTTGTATCTTATGACAGTATTTAGGCTTGGTTTATAATGCTTTCTTTCTCTCCTTCATCTGATTCCTTTTAGTCCAAAATACTGCTTTAATTTGTCTTTTGACTGTTTGATCATAAGCGGTAGCCTATTGGTTTAGCCACCAGTTGGTTGGACCAATTGGTTCTGAAAGCTTTTAAGGAAGGATTTACATGTTCTGGGAAAGAAGATGAGGCTGCTAGGATTTTGAGCTGAAATCTTTAATGATTTATGTGTTTTAACCTTCAATATGGTTAAACTCATGAACAATCATCTTTTTTTTATTATTATTGCATTTTTAAGCTTTAACTTAGGTCTGTCAAGGTAGTATGACTGAAGTAATCTTGTGAATCTGACCTTTTCCATGGTCAGATCCATGAGATACCTAGGAAACAAGGCTGATTTAGCCACAAGAAGTCTCATGTTAGGAGCCTGGGCAAGTAGCTTTGTGAGAAGCAGCTCAATAGCTGGCCTCTTGCAGATGTTGTGCCTTGGATTTGAAAGAAGTGATGAAAAGGATTCTGGAATCAGAAGGAACCTTCATTCTTATTTTTACCTTTCTTTTAGACATTAGCTGTTAATGTGCTGATTCATTAGGAGTAAAAAATTTATTGTATAAATTTTGGGACGTACAAGGTTGTAAACGGACTGTTAATTTTCAATTTATGTTTAAGTAGGTTTTCAATGTTATATTTTCCTCTGCAATGAATATACTTGGGGTTGTGCGTAATTGTAAACTGAGCTATATTTGCAAACAAGCCCAAGTCTTGGGCTCATCGAGCAAATCTGACCTAGGTGATTGGGCCTGGGTCACAAGCACAAACCCAGGATTTACCTCATAGGTCATGGCATAAATATGACGTTGTTTGCAAATCATACGTGTTGTGATTAACATTCAATTTTGGTGGTTGTGAATCTGGATTTCTTTAACTCAAAAAGAATGTTTCTTTTGTAGTTACTGATTTATGTGTATACCATGGTTAAAAATGCAAAAGGGGTAGATAGGCCCAGCCAGGAAATTTAGTAACTGGGCCCGCCTGATTTTGGCCCAATGTGAGCACAAACTTGTCTAAGTTCTCAATAAAGGCAAAAACTCTCAAGTTCTTTCTCTAATGGGCCAAGTCTTAGGCCCAAATGCAGCTCCATTTAAAAGCTGAACCTTTCTTCTTAATTTAAGCCCAGATTTCCCATTTCTAGTTAAAAGACCTCTTGGTTTAAGCTTCAAAATTAGTGGTCTTAACTAAATAAAAATGAAACCCCCTTTAGTAAAAATAGTTTGGGGTGTGCCATATACAAATATAATCTTTAATTTATGGCCCTCATATAGATATATTAATTTAGAAATGCCTTGAATACTCGTAGTTTGCTTTAGGCTAGTATTGTGATTATGTATACGTTCGCGTAATATAATTGCAAATTTAATTCTTAAAAGACTCGAGGGATGCGTTCGCGCAACTTCAACTAAACTTTTCTTAATAAAATAAACAAAGCGTTATTAATTGTGGACACGTTCGCGTGACATGATTTTTGACGCGCCAAAAGAAAAGAGTATACGTATGCGTAACTCAATTCTTTAATTACGAATAAATCAAGTTTTTAAAAAGCGGTAAAAAGATAATTGCACATAGGTCTTAAAAATGAGTAGTTAAACAATATAAGCCAAATAATAATCATTAAGCGACCGTGCTAGAACCACGGAACCCGGGAATGCCAAACACCTTCTCCCGGGTTAACAGAATTCCTTATCTAAAATTTCTGGTTCGTAGACTCTTTTAAAATAAAACTTCCTCGATTTGGGATTTAAAATAAACCGGTGACTTGGGACACCAAATATTCCAAGTGGCTACTCTGAATTGAATAATTAATCCCATTTTGAATAATGTCACTTAAATTGGAAAAACTCGCCTTATATACCCCCCCCCCCCCCGGGTGGTGTAAAAAAAAAGGAGGTGTGACAAATATTTTTATTGTTTTATCCTTAAAATATTCCTTTATATAACAAAACTCCCACATCGATACTCACCGCCTAGAGTATTTTTTCAACCTTTCAAGTCTGCAATTCTCATTGACTATTTAAGATAAACAAATTCTCTCTTCCTTTGCATATTTATATCTATGTGATTGTGTATTAGTCTTTGAATTGTATGTAATAAATGAGGAGGTATCAAATTTTTGGTGTATTGCTTTCTAAGTGTTATGATGATGCAGGCAATGTTTGTGTCTCTTCAAATATTTTAGCCTATTTAGATTTATTAATTATTATAACTTATGATTATATGCTTATCATAAAATAAATTATATTTATCATAAAAATTATCTTATCTAAGCACAGTTGTATTTAAAATAAAATGACAAATAGAATATTTTGTATTTGAATCGATCTGGAATCTAAAATTTTAAAGAAATTACGCCCTTATAAGTGTAAACAGTTCTAAGGTTATTTAAGTCATTTTAACAGAAAAAGAGCTTATCAATACTTTTTATCAAATACTGCAACAACTTATTACCAATTTGAGCGCTTGCACCCAAACACGTAACTGTTTATTTATTAAATCAGTTTCAGCACTTAAAAATACTTTTCAGCACTTAATGCTTATCGGCTACTTCAAATCAGCTAATCCAAACAGGCTCTTATTCTAGTAGATAATACCTGATTGGGCCTTTTAAATGGCACCTTTATGGGCATATATTGGGCCGAGCAACTTACTCAAATTTCTTGAGAACAAGCCCACAGGCAAAATCTCAGCAAGAAGGGTTTCTCATCAGCTTCAGTGAAAGCTTTCTGTATTCACGGTGGCACCTTGAAGCGCGCTCCCTTACTCTGGTATTACTTCTCTTTTTTTTCTTCTTTTTTTTTAACCCCTTCTACTTTTGGCATGACAAAATCTGATTTATGCTTCTGTTCATCAGCTTTTTATTGTTGACTGTGTTTTCTCATATGAGCTGAATCCCGCAATGTTGTAAAAGAACAGCTCGATGCTTTATCCTTTGAAACCAGTAAAGATTATAACTTTGTGGGTAGGCGAATGTCACGCTTACATCCCTGCTATTCGTTTAAACATTTTCCTTCCATATTTACTTTATCGGAATCAATGGCTCGTGGTCGTTCAAACAGTGTATGGTATAGTTCTTGACTTAGTTACTGCTTCTGCTACGGCTTTAATCGCCTGGATTTGAATGAGAAAAGGAGAAAGGTGAATATGAGGACTCTGTGTTATTGATCTTTCATACCTTTCTTGTTGTGTTAATATTAGGTTAATAAATTGGCTGCATTGGTTTTAGTACTGTCAATATTCATATGCTTGTCCAATTTGCTCACATGTGACCGTGATTACACCTATTGAGTACTTACCAAGTTGCTACATTCCGTTGTTTGTCATAAAAGAATCTGCTTAATTATTATGAAGTTAAGAGGTGATCTTAGTTCAACTTCTCAAACGCTGTCGTCATATTCCAGCTCACGACTCACGAGCTATAGAGTTGAGTGCCACATCGACAATGAAGGGGATGTGTGGTCTCCTTGTATGTACTTGGACAATCCTCACCTCTTGAGTTAGCTTTTGGGGTTGAGTTAGGCCCAAGGTCCATTTAACACAACCCACGCTAGTGTGTCCGAGTTAGGTGATAGGTTTTTGGTGTTATTCCATATAGTATCTCTTTTTTCCCTTTGGGCTTCGCATGTCACATATGGTATTTGATATCAACCTTATGAACGAACCCAAAAAAAGATATATTGGGGTCAATTCTCAATGAAAATTGCATCCTTGCTGGTGAACCAAGTAGCGTTTAAGTGGAGAAGGGTAGAGGACAGGAATATTTGAAGCTGCCTATTTCTGGGTTATTACAAAATTTCGTATAACGTTGGGTTCTTTTCCTTCTGTTGACTTCATTTGGCTGTGAAACAGGTTGTTTAAATCTTGAACCGAGAATTCAAGAACACTAGCCAAGATGCACCGTAAAGAGTGTAGAAACACATGGATCTCTACATCCCTATGCACATTGTAGATTTATGTGTCTACTCTGAGATATTTTAATGTTCATAGATTGTAAACTTATCTGTCAAAAAACTAATACATGGCTTAGTGTCACAGAATTTCATGATCTCAATAATAAATGTTGTACGAATCAATCGTCAAGAAGAGCGTACCTTAAATCATGATGACTCTCCTCAAAACGTTGAGCAATATTTCCTTTTTTGCAGCTAAAACCTGTGAGAAACTCATTTGTCTTCCCTTCACCCTTTTTTTAGTTGTGTTTTTATATCTCACGTTCCAAAACTTAAGAGAAGTTAATGTTAGTTATATAAGGTCTCCGATTTTGATCAATCGGAGTTTAATATTTCTTAAAGTCAAATAACTAAAATAGGGAAACTTGCAGTCTCACAATTATTGTAAAGTGGGCACTCCGTACATTTAATGCAAAGAGGCTATATGTTGATTAAAACCTCTTTTGTAGTCAACTTTTTTACCTAAGATATTTCCATAAGCAAGCCTCCCCAGACTTCACTTGTGGAATTACACTGAGTTTGTTGCTGTTGTTAAGCCTATATTTTGTGGTGGTTGATTACGAAGAAGCATCCTATTCTATGTTGCACAGACTCTCCGAAAATGTGGCCGGATACGTGTTGGATCCTCCAAAAGTAGTGCATTTTTGAAGGATCCGACACCGGTGCGGCTACGTTTTGGAGAGTCCGCGCAACATAGATCCTATTCTGATTCTTATTGTAGTTGTTATAGTTTCTGATAATAGTGCAAGAGAAGGAAAAGGATATGTATTCACTAATAGGATATACGACTCATCTCAGCGTGTTTATGAGAAAACGAGAAGGATAAGAAACCTTCTCAAAGGGGCTATGTTGAGGGCATTCATATACTCTACGTTCTGGAAAACTGAATGGACTTGTCAAAAGGAAAAAAGAATTGAAGGGTGCTTTGGTCATATAATTTCACTTTTTGAATTTGTTGGCTTAATTAATGATATATAGGTTTGGTTGGGCAGTGAGGGGGTGGGTGGGTTGAGGGCTTTAGCTATTACGGAATATCATGTTGAAGATGTTGTTTGCATAGGCTAAGTTGAGATGGCCCTTGTTGTATTTAAAAAAAATTGAAAAAGGAGGAGATATCTGAGGTGTTAAGTACTGTATAAAAGTTATGTCTTGAGTGAATTATAAAGATTGTCTTTATCAGGAGAAATGCTAATTTTCTAGTTTTGATAGTCAATATGATGGTAAAAGGAGATAAGTGGCAAAGGTTGAGGAACTTGAGACTTAGGTCACAGGTTCGAACCCAACACCATGCGAACTAAGCCTAGTATTTTAGTGGGATATAAGGGCGAGCTGAATATCCCTGAGTTTCGAAGATTGTGGTTGGTCCAGATGGATTTCTTGGTCATAAAAAAGAAAGTTCCAATTTTCCTTCATCTTGGTAAGCAAGTATTACGTCATGTGTTTCTCCTTCTCGATCATTGATCAGAACAAGCTATGTACATGCATTATATGCCGTTCTCACTAAACTCGAGACTAGCTTGAGCTTTTAACCTTCCAACTTGATCAGCTGAGTTTATGCGATTAGTGTTCATTTGCCTACTTATGTAGTAAGGGGTCGTTTGGTTGCTGGTTAGAGTTATGTAGGCATTAGTAATGTAGGGGTTTATTATGCAGGAATTAGTTATGTTGGTATTAGTTATGCAGGATTTAGTTATGTTGGAATTAGTTATGCAGGGGTTAGTTATGCATGAATTAGTCATGCGAGAACTAGTTATGTAGGGATTAATTATGGGGAGATTAATTAAGTTGTAGTTATATAAAGATTAGTAATATAGAAATATAACGTGAGTATTACTTATTGTTAGTCTAGTTTATTCTATTAAAATTGTAGTATTTTTGAAATATATTCTTAAACAAAAAATATAAGTTTGAATGGAGGATGTTCTTGTCATTTTGGGTTTTAATATAAGTATTACTAATACATTTATAAATCATTCCATCTTCTACCATACATAAATAATAGATTTCCTCAGAACTTATACATGTATTAGTTATGCGGAAAAGAATTATGAACCAAACATTCTATTAGCAATGCTATGTTTTATGTGGAAAAGAGAAAACCAACCTAACATTGTATAACTTATGCTCGATTCTATGTGGAGATTTTTCTTTCCATTTTTTTAACCAAACAGTGCATAAATTGTTTTGTTGTTTTGGTAAGGTTATAGGACAAAAGTTGTGGAACATTTTTTGTGCAAGTTGGGATATTTGGAATGAAAATCAATAATTTATCAACCATTAAAATTATTCTGGCCATGAACAGTTGATTAGCTTCTCAAGCTGCTGCCAACCTGCTAACCTAATCATTGTGAACTAGTGTCTGAAATTTTCTTTCAAATTTAAATTTGTTTTTGATCATTGTTAGGTTTTCATCTATACATATCTTTGGAAGACCAAATTTTCATATTTATTTTGCATTGTCTCTACCAGATAAGCTAATGGGTGATAAGAAGAAGGCGGGAGCTCTATTCGTGAGGCTCGTTTCAGCTGCTGGAACTGGGTTTTTCTATGTAAAGAAGAAGACCAAAAAGCTTCAAACGACTCAGACGAAACTTGAATTCAGAAAGTTTGATCCTCGTGTGAATCGTCATGTTTTGTTCAAGGAAGAAAAGATGAAGTGATACAAATGCCAAACTTGTATCAAATTGTCTTTTAATATCTGGCTTTCCTTTGCAGAAAGCAGAAGTGAAATTAGATAAAAGAAGATTGCTCAACTTTGTACCAAATTGTCTTTTAATATCTGAATTCGTTCGTGATCTTGTCGAGTGAAACACAGTTATAGAAGAGCGAGCGGCTGTGAACGAGATTCATTTTGTTCTCCCATTACAGGAAATTAGCTAAAAGAACCTTTCAAAGGCCTGGAACCAGGTTGTTTTTGAGTCTTTGAGTTCCAACTATGGTTAGATAAAACTGGAAATGAACATAGTGATATGTAGTACCTATGAAGCTAACTACAGGAAATTATCTAAAAGAACCTTTTCTAGGCATTGCGTCATGAAATTTTTTAGTCTTTAGTTTTAATACAAGAAATAGAGCTTCAAATATGAAAATTATCAACATAACCAAATATATACGGATTAAGCGCGAACTTTAAATTCATGGTCAGTTTAGGTGTTTGCATTAAACGAATGAATGCAAGTCATATATACTTTAATTACTTAATCATGGTCAAGTGAATAAGGTAGTAATAGTAGTATATACATTTGATTTACTTTTCGCTTAATATAATATAGGCCTCTGATTTTGCAAATTTTACTAACAACCCTTCCTTTTCTCTGCCAAATTGTACTAACCACGTGAAACTTGTATTGTTCGTCACAAAACAACAAGACATCACGAAAAGAAAGAACATCACACAGCAACCAATAATTCGAAGCTCTTTTAAGTCTAAGTTACCCGTAGTTGTGGTTCCTATTGCAAGTTTGCATCTTGCTGTTCCATTATATATTTACTTTCCTCTTTGATACTTGTTGGAAACAATTCACACAACAAGTTTGATGGGCCAAAATGACAAGGCATCATATCTATTTATAGGTGATAATAGTTCATATAAAAGGATTTTACAGTTTAATTTTGTATACAACAAAAAATATTACGTTTTACCCTATTTATACAGTATAATGTTTTGACAATTTTTTTTCGTTGAACTTGAACCCCATCCCTCCACCTAACTACCCTGTGTATGAGGCTTATATAAGCTGCATTTACCAATAATTTAAATGAATTTTGAAGCCAATGTAAATTTGAGAACAGAATAGATGTAGATCCATAACATACATAGTTAGTTTTTTTTTCCCTTTTTCTTCGGTAAATAGAAGCTACAAATCCATTGGAAGGTGAACCAAGAATGCTGATATGTGGAATCGAGGTTAAACTCAAGTTGCCAGAGTAAAAAAATTCTGATAGGAAAATCTAAAATCATAAAAAAAGAAATATCATACATGAAATTCGTCTGTGTATTTTCCTTATGTCAAAAGGAATTCGAAATCTTATATACGTATTAAAAAATTTATTTTTAATATGATGCCACGTGACAGAGGGCGGGTCGATGAGACGAGTCAAGCAGGACTAGCAGGTTTTTAGGCTGACAAGCTTCTGAATAAGGGGTGCATATATCACCTTAGGCAAATCTCTGGGAGAGGAAAGTGAAAAGCTTTATAAGCATAACACAAGTTCATATAGGATGCGCGCTTCTCGACATGGCGTAGCCCGAAAGACAAATATGTTCGGGTCTTGGCCCAAAGCAAACAATACGTGCCATGAACTTGGGTCGTGACTAATATGGTATCAGAGCATGACTCTCATGCAGTACGATGGTAGGGCAAACATCAACAAGGACACTGAGTCCCAAAGGTGGGGTGAATGTGACACCCATGACGGAGGGCGGACCAATATGAGGGCAAGTCAATCAGAACTGTCCGGCCTAGTAAACTTCTAAAGAAAGGTGCACATGTCACGTTAGGCCAATTCCGCATGAGAATGAGAGAGAAACGTAAAGAACTTTATCAGGAACAATACAAGTTAACATGACACGTACATTCTTACAGATCGATGTGATGTATTCCAAAAGATAAATTCATGCAAGCCTAGACCGATCAAATCGAACCATATACATATCATCAACTTAGATCATATTACGTAGTAACTTTTCGACCACCTTGTTGCATATCGCGGACCACAACCTAGTCGGTATCACAACAACTGTGCGATTATATGGGATCTTTTATTCCCTACGATTATAGGGAATCAAAAGGACAGGAAATACAACGTACAATAATTAACTCATGGACAAATTTGCGCATAGGGTTCATACAAATACTCTGGACCATTCAATGTTTTAAAGCACGACATTCACATGCATGCTACACAACTAAAAAAATGTTTGACAAATTCTTTCTTCCAAAATAAATTGAAGAAAGCAGTGAAAGTATAATGTACACAATTTTCTTTTAACATGGATGAGGGCGCGAACGGTAGAAGGGGAGTAAAACTTATGAGTAGTATATTTCTTGCTATTTTTCAATATCTCAATTTTAGTGTGAACAAATAAATCAAATTGATCTTATTTTAACAAAGAAATTTGGTAAAATCACTACCGAGAAATGCCAAATCTTAGGGCCTAAAAACAAAAGTTAATTACATATAGGAATTTTTACATTCCTATGCCACATAGGAAACCTTATTACCCTCAATGTTTAAGGTTTGACTTAATTACACTTAGTATACCAAATTACCAATTCTATACCATAGTGTATTGTAAAAATAGGCTTCTTTTGTTTAAAATACACTGCAATTGACTTTTTTTGTCCTTTCTATTCTCCCAGTTCTTTAATACTACTAAATCTCGCCAAGTGCCTCTCAAATTTTCCAAAATCTATCGAATAGATACAGGAACCATACTTCATGCTCATGATATTTTTAGCATTTTACTGCGTAATGTAGAACATCGTGTGCTTCGAAGTGATTGAGTAGTTCAGGCTTCAAATGGAGTTAAAATAATATTTGAAAATTCAAAATAATGAAACAATCTGATTTTCCAAATAATGATATACTTTTTCAGAACCACACAATAGGATGAAGGCACAATCATGAAAACAGTAATGAATTCCATAAGATAACCTATTCGAATATTTTACTCTTTATAAAAGCGCTGGACGAAAAAGCTTCTTAATTATTTGATGAGAATACTTTTCTAATTCTCTCACATTACCCAACATATTCCTAACGAAACTTTTCAAGATAATACACACCACCTATTCTTAGACAATGATCTTAATTGCGTTTTTTGCAGAAGATTTGTAGAAGTTTTAGTCGTTTTTGATTTGTGAAAATAGAAAACAAAGCATCTACAATCAGAATACAAATAATCTATAATTTATCTACAAAATATCTACAAACTGGGTACATTAAATTTTAATATCCCAATTCCCATTCAATTGTAGCTTAATTGGTATTTTCGACATAATTGCGTTTTTTGCAGAAGATTTTGTAGAAGTTTTAGTCGTTTTGGATTTGTGAAAACAGAAAACAATGCATCTACAATCAGAATACAAATAATCTACAATTTATCTACAAAATATCTACAAACTGGGTATATTAAATTTTAATATCCCAATTCCCATTCAATTGTAGCATAATTGGGATTTTTGACATAATTGCGTTTTTTTAGAAGATTTGTAGAAGTTTTAGCCGCTTTTTATTTGTGAAAACAGAAAATAAAGCATCTACAATCAGAATACAAATAATCTACAATTTATCTACAATTTATCTACAATTTCTGCAATATGTCTTCTTCTTCTTCTTCTTCTTCGAGTTTCAATCTGAAATTCAGTCAAAACCAAGTCTAATCTTCACCAAAACCCCTCAAAATTGAGATATAAACTCCAAACCATATTCCCGATTATTTTCAACAACACCCAATCCAAACAAATAATGATTTTTGAAAATCCAAATTTGAATTCAAAGCTTTCAAGCTTTTTAATGGTTGTCAATGGTGGAAAATAACTGGAAGAATATTTACTTCCATAATTGTAGCGCGCCTAAATAGGAATATCTGGAAGAATATTTAGTTCCAGATTTGTAGCACGCCTAATTAGGAATGAATCAGCTCCTAATAATTGGTATTTAATGAATGGTATATATTTCGTAGAATAACTGTGAATATGGCGGGTAAATATGAAACTATGCATATTTTTGGTAATAAGGTTTCATATATGGTATAGGAAGGAAAAAGTCTCTTAAATATGCCAAATCTTAGGGCCTAAATCGGCCTCTACTTTGCTGCTGAGTTGTTGACTTCTTTCTAATTAATAAAGGGAAATTACCAGCTATGTCCATTTATAAGTAGCTCACTACAAAAATTAGCCAATTGATAAAATATTACTAATATTAGCCAAATTAGCCAATTAGCTATTTGTAGCAAAAAATATCAAATTTTTGCTTTTTGTTTTGAGTGGGTGTTATTAGAATAGATTGGGCACAACTTAAGGAGCTTGAATCTCAGTTTTGGGATGATTTGGTGAAGTTTTGAGGTGGTTTGAATTGAAAATTCGAAGTAAAAGCTGAACATGAAAAAAAATGATATGTGTATCACATATGTATCATATTTGTATTAATTGTGTATCACATGTATATCCATGTATACCTGTGTGTGAGATACATGCGTGATTCATGTTTGATACATGTGTCGCAGAAGACTTTTTTTGAGCTCGATTTAATTACGAATTTTGATGCAAAACTAGTCCAAATCACCTCCAATCTTCCTCAAATTTTGTATATTGACTTATTTATATATTTTCAATGAATTTCAACTATACCCATTGAAAAAGTTCCTTTTTTGTTTAGTTTTTTGGAATATTGTATAGATTTTTGTATTTCATCACCTTATTTGCTACTCCGTCCATGAAATTTCCTTTCCGTCTTGTAGCTAATGTTGCTAATCACGCTTAAAAATATGGAAGGTGATTTTTGCATGTGATTCTTTGAGAGAAAGAACCCTATTATTTGGTTTTTCAATTTTTGTTGGCTAATTTTGGTAAGTCTATGACTAATGGCTAGAGGTTGATAAGTTGAGATTTATTTGGGACATTTATGTAAGTTTCCTTAAATAAATGGCGTCCACTTTCATTGATAGAAAGTTTTAACACGTTTTAATTAACACAACAAATTTCGATACTCTTTTGTTCTTTTTGAGTACAACAATAATTAAACGACAAAAGTGTATATAGAAGACATTTGCCATATATTTATCCGTTTAACATAAATACATATTGAGTGTGAATAAATAATTTTTTCTAAAAATTAATATGAACACTATCCACTTCCACTCTGTACAGATTTTGGTTTGAGAACAGTTTTTAAGACCAAAATAAAAATAAAAAGTGAAAATTGTGCTTGACCATAAAGAAGAATTGTGTGCATAAATTGGTTTGTGGAACAATTACGCAAACCTATACAAATATTTAGAATTGTAACACATATCTCTCTTTTAATTTCGAATGGGAGCCTTGGAGCAATAGTAAAATTATCTCTATTCGAGACGTGAAAGCAGCTACTAATGCTTGCATTATGGTAGACCGTCAAACAGTACATTAATTTCTTCTTCCTTTTAAATCTTTTATATTATATGGCAAAACTACTTATGATATAAATGAATTTGCTTTGTTACAGAAATAATTATGTCTGCTCTGGACTTTCCAATAACAGGAAATTAGCTAAAACCTTTCTTAGACACAGCACCATGATGTTATTCATGATCAGTCTTCGAGTTTAATTAAGATCAATGAAAAAATGGAAATACGGAAATAATATGGGACTTATAGTAGCTATTTACCTATCAAAAATTTTATAGATTACACAAATACGATCTAGCTTCACCTACCCTTATTATTGCGGTCCATTTCTTTTCTTTTTGGATAACATCAAGGGTTTTTAACACAATTTGACCGTTCGGCTAAAAACTAGTCAAACATATAAAAAATATCTTCTGACGAACTATGTCTAACAAATATATATTATTATACATTAATATATAAAAATATATATTTTTGGTTATTATTTTATAAAATAATATATTGTGTAGATTTCCCTAATATACGAATAATACTATGAGTAATAACTATTAAAGTTTAGTATAATACTTGACCTTCCTGAGAAATATAATCCTTCTAAGGTCTTTAACAAAAGTTTAAGATACTAAACTCGGTAGTACAAGAGCAACATTATGTTCATAAAAGTTCCCATTTTACATCGATCCCTTCTTGGCCAAAACATCAGCTGCTTGATTGATTTCCAAATAAACATATTGTACAGATGGCTAGACGTCCTAACTTTTTCAATAGAAATCTGGAGTCATCAATGATACTCATTTCGTCTTATTTTATATCACGGTATTTATCTTGACATGCATGGAATATTAATATTTTTTTTAAACTAATATGAAAAGTTTTTTTAGAACTTATGATCTTAAATACGTGATGATATTTCTATAGTTATAAAAACATATCATTTGACTAAAATATAAAATTTAAAGTTAAAATATTTCATATATATATATATAAATATTAAGTAGGCGCTTGGCCATAAGTTTTGAAAGTTTTTTTTTTTCAAAAAGAAAATTTCAAAGATGTGTTTGTTTATAGTATACAATTAATCTAGTTTTTGGGATATTTTAAAAATCAAAACTAGAAATTCAAAATATAGCTCAAGACCTCTTTTTGGGCTAAATCATGACCATTTGATATTTTTAGCCGAAAAAGAAAGGGAAAAAAGGATTTTTTTAACATGTTAAAATTTGCCCCAAAATTTATGTCCAAACACATTTTTAATTTCATATCAAACTTCATCCAAATTAACTTTTTTTAAAAATATTTAGAAATCTATATCCAAACGGTCCTAAGTATTTTCGAACTAATTTAAAAAGGAAGAGACAATTTAGTAACAACTTGCTTCAACACTTTAACCAACGTAGGGATCTAAAACACATTGTCTATACGACACGTGGCTAACATCGGCCGCACATTTTGCAAAACATACTGTTCATTTATACTGATGATGTATTTTCACTGGGCATGAAATTAAAAAAAAAAAAAAACACCAATAAGATATGGTAAAAATCCAAAGTGTATTTACCCCTGTTAGGTGCAGTATATCCTTGGCAAATAAACGCTCCCTTGGTCACAAGATGTTTGACACTCCTTCCGGGTCACTTTAAGTGATATTTTGGCTTTCTTCATACATATTAAAAAATCAACATTTTAGTATTAATTAATAATAAAATTGACCATATTAATCTTAATTTGATCATTAAAAATATAACAAACTACTCCTAGGCTCTGTATAGGGTAAAATTTGCCATGCTACGTAGCCGTCCAAAAAAAGGACACGTGGAACCTAAGACAGGGATGTCCAAGACCGAAGGCAACTGTTCCGTCTGTCACCGGGAAGAATAACGCTCGTAAGGATGTAATAAATACTTTTTGCCCGGTAGCATTTAATAAGGTTTATTCCATGACATTAAGTACAATTGCTTGCTACAAGGAATTTGGCATTTGTGCTCACGGTTACATCTTCATCAATGGCATGAGGGGCACGGTCCTAGGACCTCCTTCCCTAGACGTAGCTATAAATAGTGAGCTCAGCTATCATTGTAAAGGATATAAATTTTCTGGCAAACTTATACTATACTCTGTCCAAAGCTTAATGCAATTTTATTTTCTTGCCTTTTGATTTCATTATTGTTGTGCCCGGAACCACTGTGTTTCTGCTATTTCGTCTCCAACTCAAGGCTAAGTATTGCATATTTCTTCAATTATCTTATTATTTCAGGATCAAATTAATTCACTTGTCTAGAAACTACGTATAAATTCAATTATACCGTCTTACTGGTAAATAGTTTGGCGCCCACTGTGGGGCCTAGATAGTTGTATAATTAAATTGATCCTTGCCTCTTTTACTAACGTGTTTTGATTATTTTGTCTTAGAAAAAATCATAAGAAATGGTAGATAACGGTATTAACAACACGCACAATCTTGAGATTCGAGGGGATCAGCCTCACTTCAAGGACTCAATCAGTGACACCCACGACGAGGGGAACGACGCCACACCAATGCATGACAGGAAATATCCTCGACATGTTCAGGAGACAACTCCCGATGATGCCGAGGAGGAACATGTCGTTGACGCGGTAAGGGTTTTGCAAGAGCAATAGGCGATCATTCTACCTCACGCGACAAGATAAAGTTATGACGGAGTTGAAGCAGGCACTGTCGGGGGCTTCAAATAACGCGAATAGACGAGAGCCAGGTCCTCCCAGCGCTCCTACGAATCAAACAACGCAGAGGGTCGGCAACAACACCCCAAGAGGCGAAGTTGGCTCCGATGGGGCTGGGGGAGCAGATCCGGTCCTAATAACGAAAACGATCCTTTCAAGAATGAACTCTTACGGTTCATGAGGGAAGTGAACGTCCGCATGGACCAAATTCTGGGTGCACCACCGGTGCTGAAAGGACCGGACTCAAAGAAATATACTCAGTTACCATACAAACCGAGCGCAACACTAGAACTAATTCCGAAGAGGTTTAAAATACCCGACGTGCCAAAGTATGATGGAACTTCAAACCCTCAGGAGCATATTACCACATATACAATGGCGGTGAAGGGAAATGACTTAGCTCCTCACGAAATTGAATCTGTTTTGCTGAAGAAATTTGGGGAGACTCTCACGAGGAGAGCTTTGACATGGTATTCATTATTACCCGAGCATTCCATAGACTCCTTTGAGATGCTCGCGGATTCTTTCATCAAGGCTCATGCCGGGGCCAGAAAAGTACAGGCCCAAAAGGCCGACATATTCAGGATTGTGCAAGGAGAATCCGAGTTGCTACGAAAGTTCGTTACCCGATTCCAGAAGGAGAGAATATTGCTCTCGGCTGTTCCGGATGAATGGGCGACTGAAGCATACACCAAGGTACTGAATCCGAGAAGTTCAGATGCTTCCCGGAAATTAAAGGAAAACCTGCTTAAGTTTCAAGCAACGACTTGGCGGATGTCCACAACCGGTACGAATCAAAGATAAGGATCGAAGATGATCAGGTTGGCTTTCTATCGTCGACTAAAGGACGGGAGAAGAACAGAGAATAATCAAAAGACGATTTTGACACGGACAGACGACCTTCGAGAGGCTGGTTTTTGCCCTACGAACGAACCAAAGGCCACAGCAAAGGCTTTCGTACAGCGGACAGGTTCGCCATCGACAGAAGGACTGATCGTAGTCGGAACAATAGATCACTGCAGGATAAAGAAGCGTCAGGGTCTCGGGATCCTTCCTACCCCAAGCTATCAAAATACAATCTCAACATCAGCGTAGTAGAGTTGGTATCAGCCATGAGAAACATCAAAGAAGCACGGTTCCCGAAACCTATGAGATTTGATCCCAGCCAGAGAGATCCCAACTTGTGGTGCGAATACCACGGGACGAATGGCCACCGGACTGGGGACTGCCGACATCTCCGGGAAGAAGTGGCAACACTTTTAAAGAATAGTCATCTCAGAAAATTCTTAAGTGACTGAGCTAAGAACAATTATGGTTGTAACTGGGACAATGCGGAATCCTCGAAAGCAGGAGAAGATCCCCCGCACCAAACGATCAACATGACCTTCGTAGGGAACGAAATCAACGGAGTCACCTTCTCGATAGCAAAAAAGACGAAAGTATCAATAACCCATAGCAAGAGGCCCCGGGAATTCAGCGAAGACGATATCACTTTCATGGAGGAGGACGCAGATAGATTGTTGCTACCACACAACGACGCACTGGTAATTTCTTTAAATGTGCTAGATTTTAAAATTAAAACGTACTCTAGTGATCCAGAAAGTTCGGCTAACATCATAAAATGGCGAGTATTGGAGCAAGCTAAACCACCGGAAGCATTATTTCGGCCACAAAACTCCTCGCCGGATTCAACCTCGCAAGCATGACAACCCGAGAAGAGATTTTGCTTCCCACAAATGCCGAAGGGGTAATGAAAACAACTCTTTTCAAAATGGTAGACGGTGACATGGGATATGAAATTATTCTGGGAAGACCACGGTTGCACAAGATAAAAGCTGTACCATCAACATATCATCAATTGCTGAAGTTTCCAATGCCCGGGGGGGCTAAACAGTTGAGGGGTGACCAACTGGCGGTAAGGGAGATGAACGCAATTTCGGACTCCAGTAGCAAAGGAAAGGGACACGTGGCAGAGCAACTACAGGAACCGGCGCCTGCTCCCGAACTAGATGAAGTTAGACCGGGGCAGAAACGTCGGAATATTATTAGGTACCGAGGTATTTCCAAGTTCCAGAAGAGACGGGTGGAACGAAATCCACAGTGGAAGAGCTTTAGCAAGTTGCATTGTTAGAAGAGTTCCTAGAAAGGATATTCCACTTGGAGATAGGACTACACCCCAAAATCAGGTCTGGCTTTATTGAATTTCTTAAATCTAATGCCGATTATTTTCATGGTCGCATGCGGATATGACAAGTATCCCGACGGAGGTAGCCATACATAAGTTAAGTATGGACCCCAACGTACCTCCGGTAAGACAAAAGAAATGCCCTATTGCGGAAGTCAGGAATAAATTCATCAATTCCTCCTCCCATGTGGATCTTCAGAGGGGGCAGCATAATTTTGCCCCAAATTCCGATGAACTAGGGACTGGGGAAGAGGAATATCTCCTTCATGATCAAGTACGACCGGTGGAGATGATGTAGCAGTTACTGGTGGAAGAGCTGGGGAAGATAGAGATGAAGCTGATGGCGGTGAATGAGAAGCAACTGTGATAAATGCAGTGCTGGTTGTTTGATGATCGCCAACCAAAGATGGCAAGGACTCAGTACTCAGCCTCGCAGTACCAGACACAATAATTGGGGCTCGAAAATGGGAGCTGGCATTTTTTACTAAATCAAACTCTCCCTAAAGTGCCGAGATGTCGTCCTCGGTCGGTGTAACTAACTCAACATACTGGGCATTCTATTGTGTTGATGATGATCGTCGCCTTCTGTGTAGAGAAGGTCCATCATCACTAGCTTCTCCATCATCGTCGATCATCACAGTGTCTATGACCGGCCAAAGGAGGGCTAGTGATCACAACTTCCGGAGACGACTCGAGGGCAATAATCTTCGCCCTCTTATTCTTTTCACCATCCACGGAAGAACGCCTTCTTTTCGGTTGCTTGTTCTCCGGGGATTCCGTAGTGAAACACCTGTGCCCCGAAGCAGGCCCGCAGACACCTATTCGAGTGAGCACCGCTTGAAGCAGCCTCGCCGCTTCAGCAGGATCAGCCAAAATATCCTCCTCGAGAATATCAACTGAGCCCGCGGGTAGATCTGATTTCAAGGAAAAGATAGAAGGGGTCAATCAATTTTCTCACGTAAAAAGCTGAAACAAGGTTAGTCTAAATTACCATAATTTTTGGCCTTCCACCCATATTTGATAGATGGTTCTTTCTGCGTACGAGTCTCGGACGTAGTGACGTTCAAGATCTTTTGGACCTACTGGCCCAAGCCTTCAACCATAGGCGAAACCTATCAAGTTGCCGAAACGAGCGTAGAATGAAGGATTAATACAAATATGGAAGAACCCCTAATAACCTAAATATTAAACAAAAAGCTTACGAGTGCGATTCCACGCCTCCGGAAAGGATGAAGTCGTTGCCGAAGTGATGTCATTGATAGCCACTGTAACAAACCGCTCCATCCACCCACGATCGCTGTCATCATCCATACTATATAACATGGCATGATATACGTGTTTGCTGAAATTTATCATTTCCCCACGGAAGATTTTGGGGGAATAGAGATTCATCATATGAGCTAAAGATAGCTCCTCTCCCGTTTCCTGGCACAGACACCGAAGGAAAGTAATCGTCCTCCACACAGAAGGACTTACTTGTGCCAAACACATTTGATAGCGAAGGCAGAACTCCACAATGACGGAGTCAAGCTCTCCACTTAAGGAAAACACACCCAAAGTAAAAGGATACATGTAAAGGTATGTAAAACCTTTCTTGGGAAGGGTCACTCGCTTCGTTAGATTGGGAGCAACAATGTCCAAATCATGGCAGTGACAGTCTTCCTTCACAACAGGAATACTGGAAGGACGAATGGAAGAAGGGTATCTGCCAACGGCCCACGTGCGAGGAAGAGCCGAAAGGATTTTCTCTTCGAAGTCTTTTCCTGTAACAAGACTTCTAGGAATAATAGAATCCACCATTGGAGGAACAACATCATCATATTTGCTCTTACCCTTTGAAGAGCTAACGTTCTTTGAAGAAGAAGCCATTGGGATGAAAGAGAAGCCTTTTGGTATTAAAGGGAGTTACAAAAAAGATTAATTAACAACAAGGAAGATTTCAGAAAGGTTTTGGAAAGTCATGGAGTATAAGCGGAGAAGATTGTTGCGTACAAGTAAAAGTGTTGGCGGCTAAATTCATGACCGTGATTACCTCAATAACCGGCAAAAGCTATGCTAAATCGTGGGATGACGCGTGTTCGGGACATTAAATACGGAGAGACATGCGTCTAATCAACCGACAGAAGCCTTCAAAAAGAATCATACCAATTCCTGCCACAAGTATGTTTCTACCAACTTCCAGGTGACAAAAAATTATGTCACCGGAAAGTAGGGGGCTATCTGTATAGGGTAAAATATGCTATGCCACGTGGCTGTCCAAAAAAGGAACACGTGGAACCTAAGACCGGGGGGGGGGGGGATGTCCAAGACCGAAGGCAACTGTTCCGTCTGTCACCGGGAAGAATAACGCTCGTAAGGATGTAATAAATACTCTTCGCCCGATAGCATTTAATAGGGAATATTCCATGGCATTAAGTATGATTGCCCGTTACAAGGAATTTGACATTTATGTTCACCGTTAAATCTTCATCAATGGCCCTCATAATTGACAATTAAGAGGGGCACGTTCCTAGGACCTCCTTCCCTAGACATAGCTATAAATAGTGAGCTCAGCTATCATTGTAAAGGATATGAATTTTCTGGCAAACTTATACTATACTCTATTCAAAGCTTAATACAATTTTATCTTCTTGCTTTTTGATTTCATTATTGTTGTGCCCGGAACCACTGCGTTTCTGCTATTTCATCTCCATCTCAAGGCTAAGTATTGCATATTTCTTCAATTATTTTATTATTTCAGGATCAAATTAATTCACTTATCTAGAAACCACGTATAAATTCAACTGTACCGTTTTACGGATAAACCTGCTTTTTACTCCAAGGGCAAGAAGAAGTTAATCCCAAAAAATATTAAATATTGTGGACTATAAAAAAAAAGGCCAAAAATTATTTAAAGTGAATCGGAGGGAGTGTTGTACTACTTTGCTTTCGAGTTGTTTCAATGGCCTGCCCTTTGATATTTTTAAAGAAAAAGTTATAACACACGTTTTAAATACCATGAAGAGAACTTTCAAATTCTGTTGCTATCATCAGTACAAGCTTTGTTTTGTCTTTTATTATGCAGAAAAATTGCATTCTCCCATGTCAAATATTCAGCTTTTAGCAACTTTTTAATAGTAATTTCTTAAACGGCCACTATATAACTCTCGACTTATTGTTAAGGCGAGAGTTTCAAGCCCGCTTTCTGTGACACACTCCTTTGTTGACGAAGTGGGGAGGGGAAAAGCTACAGGCCGAAAAACCTAAGTTAAGATATGCCCTTACATGTTTCTGAATAAATATTTACCAATTTCATGTTTTTCACGTTTCCTTAATAAATTTGCTAAATCAACAGCGCCCACCTACATTATGGACCTTTAAAAAAAATATGAAATGATGAATGTGGACGAAAATTCACCATGTGCAAAGTAGATTAATTTTTGGGATAATCCATAGCAAATGGAGTAGTATAATAATTAATTAATGATGGAAAAACTAAAGTAGGTTACCACAGTGCATAGGTGCCGTCACAATTTCATCGAAACTTTATTATGGATTAATAAGAAATATTTATAGTTGTTTGATGAATAAACAAGTAACGCCATCCACTTACTCAAATTATACCACAAAAAAAAAAAAAAAAAATATATATATATATATATATATATATATATATTAAGAAAATAACACTAGAATTAAAGAACAGTTCTGCAAACACTGGTTTTAGAACACTTGTTATTTTCCCAAATCTCATAGCTTCTCCCGGTTTAATTTACCGTAATAACCTTTACTCTCCTGTTACAGATAGCTAAAACCTTGCTTAGGCCTTTTCAATTACAATTTCAAATTGTACTTTTCCCCCCTTCAAATTTCAGCCAAATCATATTCAAAACGCCTATTTAATTAGAATCAAATAAAGCATAACCTAAACCAAATCTATCTCAACTAAGTTTAGATTAATGCTAGTTTCTGCTTCTTTTAATAATTGTGTTCATTTAGGTAAGTGCTGAGGTCTTCTGAAAAATGATTTGGGTTAACGGGTCGGACTGTGAATGAGTTGTGTAATTGTTTCTAATTATACGTGAACCGATAGTTTTGTCACATATTTAATTTAAAAAATTCAAATAGTTTCTATCAGCTTATTTTAAAAGGAGGGGAAATATTAAACTTAAGTTTAACATAAATACAATTAAGATCCAATAAGTGAAAAATTATAATCTTAATCTATTTCCCATACATCAGAGACATTTTTGAACGTGTTCCGTTGAGAACTTTTAACCAACGTAGAGCTCTAAAGAAACGTACTTTATGCCACACGTGGCTTATTATAGGCCTCTGATTTTGCTAGGAGCACCCTTCAATACCTAGTAATTACGTTCTTCCACTTGCATCGTTTTTTCTAACAGGAACCCATAATCGCTATCCTTCGTATGCGCACTTAATAAATTTCACTCCTCTATAATAGTATATATTATGCAAACCACACTAGGTAAGTTCCATGCGACGAATTTAACTGAGGTATGCAAGTGGATTTTGAACCCACTTGTAAAATTGTCTACGTAATAAAATTGTTATCGTTCTAGTAAAGTTGTTATCGTTCTATGGTTTACTTTAACAAAATTTGACTATTAGTATCCTTTTTTCGCCACGAATATTTTGTAAATACTAAATTTAAGTATTTTGAATTTTAACTAAAATATTAAAATTACTAATTAAACAATATAATACCAATTTCATAAAAAAATTCAATTTTCACCAAATTCTTTCTTTTGAAAAACTACAGTTTATGTTCAAATACAACGGTACTTCCACAAACTCTTTCAACTCCATTTACCTTCTTCTCAATTCCTGTCAAATATTATTTCGTTATACCCATGGTAAAACAGGACCTAATTAGTTTCCTAAATGATTTATTCTACTTTGGTTGAGTTGTTCACATGGTGTCCACTTTCATTTAAAAATTAAATAAAATAAAATAAAGATATGTTTATTTAGAACCACAAATAATTCAATGCTCTTTCGCTGTTCTCAGTACAATTTTACTGAGAACAGTGTATAGCTAAATATGGACCTTTTTTAGTGCGAAACAAACGAAATTGTTTTAGTTGGTTGTGGGATTTTTTTTTTAATTTGTCAATAGTTATATTCTTCGGGAAATCTAAAGTGAAAAGTGGAATAATTAATTTATGACAAGAAAAAAAAAATCTACTACTTACACTAGCACGTAGATGTAGAGGTGGAGTCACAGGTTATGCCGAAATTTCGTTAGATACAAAAAAGTAGTCGTATGCTACAAAACAGATTAATAATAAGAAAACTAATCCTCTTAAAAGTAACTGTTGTGGTTTGGTTTACAACCTAGTTATGAAGGGATTATAATTTGAGATTAACTTATGCAATGAATTATAATGTATAGATTGCTATATATGTGATGATTAATAATGTGAGAATTGCTTATTTTTAAGAAATAGTTTGACATTAATTTTACATAATAAAGTACTATTAAAATATTTTTTATGCCCAATTGAGAAATACACTCTGTATACATTTAGAATACGGGGAGGATAATTTGATACTCCAACGAAAGGCAAGACAAAAGTCAGAGGCGGACATACATTGTAAAGAGAGCGATCATTGGTATCGGAAACTTCACTAAAAACTCTATATATACTTACACATGTCTTCTAGAAATAGTCAAATATTAAGAGAGGATCCCATATCAATCTTTATGACCAATGATAAATTTATATTGAGTGTAACGGTGCCTTACATCAAGAGGCGTGGTGTGAGGTGTGTGTAGGGGG
>NC_031997.1:38961925-38972792 GCF_001879085.1 Nicotiana attenuata | reverse complement strand
TTTAATAAAGAGATCCCTCCACTAATAATAAAAAGTTTTAAGTTCGAGTCTTAAAAAAAAAAAAAATTAATAGAAAGGTTTCTCCCTTTGAAAATTAGATTGGCTAGTGAATTCCTAATAAGAAGAATTTGTAGAAGAAAAAGGAAAAGGAAATGACACCACCTTCTTCATCTCCCCCCCCCCCAACCTCCCCCCTCAAATTTCTTTCCCTCCCAATCAAAAAGATACATTATCACATCCTTCTATCCATTTGTGATTTCTGCTGACGTGGCCCAATAAAAAGCATTGCACCTTTTTCAAGATTTCAGTTCAAATCAGAGCTAAATTCAATGCTTATATATATATTCATACAACTTGTATCTTCACATCACTTAGCTCTTGTACGTGGCCATTCCCACACTC
Source organism: Nicotiana attenuata (assembly GCF_001879085.1). NCBI lineage: Eukaryota > Viridiplantae > Streptophyta > Magnoliopsida > Solanales > Solanaceae > Nicotiana > Nicotiana attenuata. Next base: position 38,972,390 of record NC_031997.1, on the reverse strand, counting down.
CCTCATTGGATTAGCATTTGATCCTTTTATAAATACTCAATTTTTCCACTCTCATTCTCCAATCACATCCTAATTTCTTGGGTCATTTATCAAGATTTGACTGTACAAAAGTCAAGAAAACAGCATTTAGTTACAGTGTCACCACCACTAGATTTTTTTTCAAGAATTTAAAGTAGACATACCCACCACCTCCCCTTATCAAGAAAACCCAACTGGGATTTTGGAAGTTAGGCTCATTTTCTGTTATAAATTTTCGTGGGGTTTTCAATTCAAACATATATACAAACAAACACCATGGCTTTGTGTAGCTATGCATTTCCTGGGATTTTGAACAGGACAGTGGCTTCAGATTCTTTAAAGCAGAGTCCTTTATTCTCTGAATGGTTTCATGGAACAGATCTGCAGTTTCAGTTCCAACACAAACTTACTCAGGTTTGGACCTTTTTTTTCCTTTCTATCATTTCTTTTTGATTGAGTAAAGTAGGAACCTTTGAACCATTTTGGAGCTTGTTTGAATGCTCATGTTGTGTACTTGGTTGTGGTTGTAATTTGATGATGAACCATCTTTCTGAATGGTGTTCTCTTGTCTCTTTCTCACTGGTTTAAGATGTGAAAAAGATATATTTATTGATATTTAACAGTCATGTTTGAGATTAAATTATGCTGAGTTTGATGGTAGTTTTTGTACTCGTTGGTTTTGAAGGTCAAGAAAAGGTCACGTGGGGTTCAGGCATCTTTGTCAGAAAGAGGAGAATACTATGCACAGAGACCGCCAACACCTCTTCTGGATACTATCAACTATCCCATTCATATGAAAAATCTTTCTGTAAAGGTACAACTTTATATGTCAATTACTTGTATTGCCATAAGAAAAAGATTTATATGATGATTGAAAAAGATGACTCAAAATTATGTGCTTAAAGATTCAAATTAAATTTGATGTAGGAACTTAAACAACTAGCAGATGAACTAAGATCAGATACAATTTTCAATGTATCAAAGACTGGAGGTCACCTTGGCTCAAGTCTTGGTGTTGTTGAACTTACAGTTGCTCTTCATTATGTCTTCAATGCACCCCAAGATAGGATACTATGGGATGTTGGTCATCAGGTGATAATCTTGTTGTTTTTTTTAATTCATATGGTGAACTAACAGAAGCTTGACTAATGGGGTGAGTATCCTTAATTTTATGTTGTGCTTTGAAATTTGCAGTCTTATCCTCACAAAATCTTGACTGGTAGAAGGGAGAAGATGTCAACACTTAGACAGACAGATGGACTTGCAGGATTTACTAAGCGGTCGGAGAGTGAATATGATTGCTTTGGCACTGGTCACAGTTCAACCACCATCTCAGCAGGCCTAGGTATATATCCATTCTATGCACTGAGTTCATTACAGAACAAGACTCATGAGACTTGAATTGATTCTCATCCAAGATCTTTCATATCATTTTGAAGAGAAGTTTTAATTCCAACTCATCTTGGGGATTTCATTTGGTAATATGAATGTTGAGGCTTTATTTGAATTGCTATCCTTACATTCATACAAGTTGATATCACTTGGCCTATGTTTTGCTCTTCTGTTGATATAAGATGTATTCGTCATAAATGGACATGTGCCCATAACTCTTATCGCTCCAATCTGTTAAAAATATGGTACATTGATTTTAATCTTCTTCATATTGGAGTCTGTAATTTTAGTTATTTAGACTTTAAAAGTGGTTTCTTTGAATGATCAGGGATGGCTGTTGGAAGAGATCTGAAAGGAAAGAACAACAGTGTTATAGCTGTAATAGGTGATGGTGCGATGACAGCAGGTCAAGCTTATGAAGCCATGAATAATGCCGGTTACCTAGACTCTGATATGATTGTTATTTTGAACGACAATAGACAAGTTTCGTTACCTACTGCTACTCTAGACGGGCCGGCCCCTCCCGTTGGAGCTCTAAGCAGTGCTTTGAGCAGGTTGCAATCTAATAGACCTCTCAGAGAACTAAGAGAAGTCGCTAAGGTAATGTATATTGATATAAAGATTGGAATAAGTTCTTTTTTAAGTGAAGAAACTGAATTGGCTTTTATGTGATTGAAATATTGCTGCAGGGAGTTACTAAGCAGATTGGTGGACCTATGCATGAGCTTGCTGCAAAAGTTGATGAATATGCTCGTGGGATGATCAGTGGTTCCGGATCAACATTGTTTGAAGAACTTGGACTTTATTATATTGGTCCTGTGGATGGTCACAACATTGACGATCTTATTTCGATTCTCAAAGAAGTTAGAAGTACTAAAACAACAGGTCCAGTACTGATCCATGTTATCACCGAGAAAGGCAGAGGTTATCCATATGCTGAGAGAGCTGCAGACAAGTATCACGGTAAGGAACTCATTTATTCGGACAAGTTCAGTCTTGTTTAAATAAGAAACATAAGATTTAAATCTGTTTTATGGGTTGCAGGAGTTGCCAAGTTTGATCCAGCAACAGGAAAGCAATTCAAAGTCAGTGCCAAGACTCAGTCCTATACGACGTACTTTGCGGAGGCTTTAATCGCAGAAGCAGAAGCAGATAAGGACATTGTTGCAATCCATGCTGCTATGGGTGGTGGGACTGGTATGAACCTTTTCCACCGTCGCTTCCCAAATCGGTGTTTTGATGTTGGAATAGCAGAACAGCATGCTGTAACCTTTGCTGCTGGTTTGGCTTGTGAAGGCCTCAAACCTTTTTGTGCAATTTATTCATCTTTCTTGCAAAGAGCTTATGATCAGGCTAGTCGAATGTCTCCAATTAATCTCATCTTTTATAATATAGTGCAGTTTCAATGAATGTTAAATTCTGCTGATTTTATATCCAGGTAGTGCATGATGTTGACTTGCAAAAGCTTCCTGTGAGATTTGCAATGGACAGAGCTGGTCTTGTTGGAGCAGATGGTCCGACGCATTGTGGTGCATTTGATGTTACTTTCATGGCGTGTCTTCCTAACATGGTAGTAATGGCTCCTTCCGATGAAGCAGAGCTATTTCACATGGTAGCAACTGCTGCTGCCATTGATGACAGACCAAGCTGTTTCAGATACCCAAGAGGGAATGGGATCGGTGTAGAGCTTCCAGTTGGAAACAAAGGCACTCCCCTTGAGGTACATTTTCAACTTTCACCATATCTTTTAATGCTGATTGATATCTAATAAACAAATCTTTTGCAATAATCTTATCAGGTCGGTAAAGGCAGGATATTGGTTGAAGGGGAGAGAGTGGCTCTACTAGGATATGGCTCAGCAGTACAGAACTGTTTGGCTGCTGCTGCTGTGTTAGAAACCCGTGGTTTACAAGTAACAGTTGCAGATGCACGCTTCTGCAAACCACTGGATGGTGCTCTCATAAGGAGCCTCGCAAAATCACACGAGGTGCTGATCACTGTTGAAGAAGGATCAATTGGAGGTTTCGGGTCTCATGTTGCTCAGTTTATGGCCTTAGATGGACTTCTTGATGGCAAGTTAAAGGTAAGAAACTATCGAAAAACAATTTTTTGCACTCGTGTGGTCTACATTTAGGATATTTTTCTGAAATGTTACTATTGCTCTATTACTCCAACTGAATCACTTCAAACTCTTTTTGCAGTGGAGGCCGATAGTACTTCCTGATCGATACATTGACCACGGATCTCCTGCAGATCAATTGGCAGAAGCTGGTCTTACGCCATCTCACATTGCAGCGACAGTGTTTAACATTCTTGGACAAACCAGAGAAGCTCTAGAGATTATGACATAAGATGTAAGAAGTGTAGAAGTTGTAGTAACTGTAAAATGTCTCATTGTAAAATATAGTTTTAGGACAAGTTACCAGCTAAGGTGAGAATAGTTGTTAGCTGATATAATTACCATAAACAAGTTTGACACATAATACATATTCCTCTAAATATGTAAAGTTTCCATGGTTGATCCGTGGTTCAAACCATCGTTTGTCTCCTATAAGACCTATGGTTAACTTGTATTGTTTCTGTTTATGGTGCCAGATTTTGAAAGTTATCGGTTTGGTTCTAGCTCTTGTTTTAAATTTAAAAGGCCTGAATCCATGAAAATAAATGAATATAAAATATTTTTCTGTCTTGTAGTTGCAGAACAAAGACAGGGTTAATGACATTGCAAGTATAAAATCAAACAAAATTGAAAGAATTCTAGTGAAAACATTCTTAAAAAAAAAAACGTTGATCAAGCAAATAAAGTCTATGGCATTCTGGTATTATGTCATAAGTTCTTGATAGAACGTTAGAATCGCTTAGATGTGCTGACAGATGCTAAAGTTGATGGCAAGAATTGATTACCCTATTGACTCAAATTATCCTAATAGGTCAAAACCTTATAAATGAAAGGAAGAAATTGTTGGCCCAAGTAAAGGTTAGTTTTGAAGACTGACAAAGGAATTCAGATATGAACCAGGTCCATCCTAGTGGAGCACAGATATGGACAGACTTAAGCATGTGAGATGCACGTGAAGGAGATAAACTTAACTTGAAAGAATTAATATCTCCTGATCCTGATCGAAAAGGTTGCATATTGGATAAGGAGAATGACTCCTTACTCAAAGAGAACACGATTCAAGAAAGGAAGGAGTTAGAGGTTGAGATCAACTAGAACTCTTCTACCAAGGAAGAGTAGTATCAGAATTCTAGTCAATCTTTATTTACTAACTCTATAAATATCAGTTTTGTTCTCTTTTACAGGTAACACACATAAGCAGAAGTTAAATGTGAATTGAGAGCAAAATAACAAGGCTTTTTGCAAGCACTTCGTGTGTGATTTAATAGTGCGATCCCGAAGCTACATGAACCAGATAGAAGAATCAGCATCAAGTGTCTGTCTTTTATTCTAGTTCAATTGTAGTATGTGTTTTCATATTGTACCTTTCAGCTCTATCTAGAGGCAATTATAATAGGTACTCAGAGTATTCAAGTTAGAGTTAACTTGAAACTGTCGCAACAGTTAGAGGCTGTGTGTTACAACGGGATTAGAGTTAGTCCTAGGTTTACAAAAGAGTTTTTGTAAATGAAGTTTTTGGCTCAATGATTTTAGTGGAGAGTTTGGGGAAATCCTACTGTAAAGTAAGTCGTGGTTTTTTTTTCACCTTTTGAGCCAGGTGTTTTCCATGTAAAAATACTTGTGTTCTTTACTTTCCGCATTTACTATTTCTGCAATAGTAGGTTAAGGAACACTTAGAAGAATCAGGTCCTTCCATAAACAGCTTAAGCGAAAAATTGGTCACCACACAAATCACCCCCCCTCTTGTGGTATTGAAGTATAAAACATCAATTGGTATCAGAGCAAGTTATCTTTGAAGAGGCTAACACCTTAGGAACAAATCAAGATGAGTGCACCACCTGGAAACTGGAAAGGACAATCCACTGCTAGGCCTCCACTCTTTAATGGCCAGTACTACTCCTGGTGGAAAAATAGGATGAGAGATCACATCATCGGAGAGGATTATGAACTATGGGACATTGTTACTGATGGTCCCCTGGCTACCATGAAAAAGAATGCTGAAGGAGTAGATGTGCCAAAGACTAGAGGTAACTGCACTGCTGAGGACTTGAAGAAGTGGGAAAAGAATGCTAAGGCCAAGAAATATCTTGTGTGTGGACTTGGTCCAAACGAGTACAACAGAATTCAAGGCTGTACTACTGCTAAGGAAATTTGGGACACTTTGCAAGTGTCTCACGAAGGAACTCCTCAAGTGAAGAGATCAAGAGGAACATTGCTGTACTCTCAATATGAGAATTTTACCATGAAGGAAGGAGAAACCATCCAAGAGATGTATATAAGGTTCACAATACTAACGAATGAACTTAAGTCTCTTGGAAGGATTATCCTTGAAGAAGACAAGGTTGAGAAAATTTTGACATGGGTTTTGCCTATTACTTGGGAAAGCAAAATCACTGCTATTCAGGAATCAAAGAACAATGCCACTCTCAAGTTGGACGAGCTAATTGGAAATCTCACTACCTATGAACTTAGAAGGCAAACCATGAAGATGGATGCACCCAAGAGAGAAAGGAGCCTGACTCTCAGAATCGCTGAAGGTGCATATCTAGAGGAGGATGAAATGGCTATGATCATGAGGGATTTCAAGAAGTATCTAATGAGAGGAAAAGGTTTTTCAAGAGGTGCAACCTACAACAAACCAAGGGTCCCTGAAAAACAGACCAACGAGGGCTGCTACAAATGTGGTAAGACTGACACATCATGAAAAACTATCCTCAGTGGGAAATTGAATGGAAGAAGGAAAGGGCTGAACAAAGAAACATGAAGAAGGAACAGGTTCATCCCAAGAAGAACAAAAGATCAACAAAGGCTATGGTTGCTGCTTGGGAGAGAGCTCAGATGAGGATTCAGAAGATGAAGATGGAGATGAACATATACTTATGGCCATTGGAGAATCTAATGAGGAATCAGAGGTAAGTGTGATTCATCTCAAAGACAAGATTAAATTTTTGTCTAAAGAAAGTCTATCTAAGTTACTGCTAGATTTTATTGATGAATATGAGGTCATAAACAATGAAAAGGAACAGCTGTCTAAGGAATGTGTAATCTTGAAAGCTAAGTGCAAAATCTGGAACTTAGGGCTAGTGAAAGTGCTAGTAAAAATACTGAGTTGAAGAACCAGGTTCTTGAACTTGACACCACTGTGCTAGAGCTTAGATTTGAAAATTTAAAACTAAAATTAGGAACAGGTAAAAGAAAGCTGGTCACACACATATCACCTTAGAAGAAAATCTAGGAAAAATGAAGGCTGAGTTGTACAAAAAGGATGAGTAGATAAGAATCCTAAAAAAAGATTTAAGAAAGGTTAAGCATGAACTAGACAGAACTTGTAAATGGAAAGTCCTCTAATGCACTATCATGGCTACAAGAACATCATAGTAGCAATAAGAGAGGACTTGGCTATGGGACCCCTGCACCTAAGTGGGATCCCAAAAGCAAGTACATCACACTTCCAGAGAACAAAATCTGCATACACTATGGTAAGACTGGTCACTACAAAAGTGAGTGTACTACAAAAGAAAAGGCCAGTCAAAAGAACAAAACTTTTGTTCAAGGGAAAAATAGGTTGCCAGGATGGACTAAAAAGAATTTAATTCACCCTTTTGCCTATAGAAAGGGACCCAAACTAGTTTGGGTTCCTAAGACTAACCCTTGATTTCCTTTTGCAGGTCCAAGTGAAGGGGAGCAGCCAAATATGGTACATGGATAGTGGCTGCTCAAAGCATATGACTGGAAGCAAGAACCAGTTCCTTTCATTTAAGGACATAAAAAGAGGTAATGGTAAGAAAGGTGAGATCATTGGGGTTGGAAAGGTAGGTAAGACAGACTCACACTCCATTGAGAACGTCTACTTGATAGATAGCTTGAAATATAGCCTAATCAATGTATCACAACTGTGTGACAGAGGTAACTTGGCAGCATTCACCTCTACCAAATGTTTTGTGATAAATCTTAACACTGACAAGATTGTTTTGCAGGGAAAAAGAGTAAACAATATATACATTGTAGATCTGTCCACTCTTTCAGAAAATGAACTCACTTGCTTAAGTGTATTGGACAATAATCCCCTCCTTTGGCACAATAGAGTTGGACATGCAATTCTAAGTCAACTCAACAAATTAGCCTCCAAGGACCTGGTGATAGGGCTGCCTAACATCAAGTTTAAGGAAGACAAAGTTTGTGAGGCTTGTGCAAGGGGGAAGCAGGTAATATCCTCTTTTAAATGCAAGAAAGTGGTAAGCACGACCAGATCGATGGAACTGGTTCATATGGATCTCTGTGGTCCAATGAGAACATTAACAGAGATGGTAAAAATATGTGATGGTGCTTGTTGATGATTACTCTAGGTTTACTTGGACATTGTTTTTAACATCTAAGGATGAAACACTGGACATGTTTACTTCTTTTGTTAGAAAAACTCAGAAACAACTAGGTAATCAACTTGCATCAATTAGGTCGGATCATGGAACTGAATTTGAAAATGCTAAGTTTGCTGAATTTTGTGATGTGCATGGCATTAACTATTATTATTTTTTTACCCCTAGGACCCCACAATAAAATGGAGTAGTTGAAAGAAAGAATACGACACTTGAAGATATGGCTAGGACTATGCTTCTTTGTAGTAAACTGCCCCATAGCTTCTAGGCAGAAGCTGTAAATACTGCTTGTTACATCATTAATAAGTGCATGACTAGAGCTCTTGTAGAGAAGACTCCCTATGAGTTACTTAAAGGGAGAAAACCAAATATATCTCATCTTAGGGCATTTGGATGCAAGTGCTTTGTGCACAACAATGGAAAGGACTCCCTAGGTAAGTTTGTTCCCAGAAGTGATGAGGGAGTATTCTTGGGATATTCTTCACATAGCAAAGCTTGTAAAGTGTATAACAAATAAACTACGTGTGTAGAAGAAAGCGTACATGTGGTTTTTGATGAAACTAACATTCTTTTTGAGAGACAGGAACATGAAGATGAAGCTATTGGGCTGGTAAAAGGTTTAAATGAAGTCACAGCCCAAGCTGAAGCTGCACCATAAGAAGGAACATGCGATGGAATAGGTTTTTCCATCCAGGGCAACCTAACAGGGGGAACTGAACAAAGAAGAACTAATTCCAATTCCCAAATGGAACCTGTCCATGAGCCTGTTCCTCATCAACAAAACATGGGAAAAACATCAAGGAGAAACCAGTTGGTTGTGAAACCTTACAAGTATCAAAGTTCTCATCCCATTGAGAACATAATTACTGATTCAACTTCTGGAATTAAAATTGGATCTCAATTAAAGAATCTTTGTGCTTTTGATGCTTTCCTATCTCTTATTGAACCTAAAAATGTTGATGAGGCTTTGCAGGATGCAGACTGGGTAAATGCAATGCAAGATGAACTCAATCAGTTTGAAAGGAATCAAGTTTGGCATCTGGTTCCAAGACCCAAGGACAGATCAGTAATTGGCACTAAATGGTTCTTCAGAAACAAACTTGATGAAGATGGAACTGTTACAAGGAACAAGGCAAAGTTGGTGGTTCAAGGTTATAGCCAAGAAGAGGGCATAGACTATGGTGAGACCTTTGCTCCAGTTGCAAGGTTGGAAGCAATAAGACTCCTCATAGCCTTTGCTACATACATGGAATTTACTCTTCACCGGATGGACGTCAATAGTGCCTTCCTAAATGGCTACTTAAAGAAAGAAGTGTTTGTCAAACAACCTCCAGAGTTTGAAAGCAAGGAGTGTCCGGATCATGTATACAAACTAGACAAGACACTCTATGGACTCAAGCAGGCTCCTAGAGCATGGTATGAACGACTATCCAAATTCCTGCTTGACATGGCTACAAGAGAGGTAAAATTGATAGCACTCTATTCTTGAGGGAAAAAGGTAAGGATCTTCTAGTAGTACACATATATGTTGATGACATAATTTTTGGGGCAACCACTGAAAAACTAAGTATTTTGCTAAACTTATGGGGAGTGAATTTGAAATGAGAATGATGGGTGAGCTTAATTTCTTCTTAGGCTTACAAATTAAATAAAACTTAAATGGAACCATGATCCATCAGCAGAAATATGCAAAAGAGTTGATTAAGNCCTTTGATGATAAGTGAAAAAGTTTTCTAACTTTTGCATTGATGTTAAGCTGAGTTCTGGCAGGGCCTAAGTGTATGCAAAGCATAGAGTTGTCATCATCAAAAGGGGAATTGTTGACCAGTAAGTAGTTTGAAGGCTGACAAGGAACTCAGACATGAACCAGGTCCATCCTAGTGGAGCACAGATATGGACAGACTTAAGCATGCGAGATGCACGTGAATGAGATAAACTTAACTTGAAAGAAGTAATATCTCCTGATCCTGATCGAAAAGGTTGCATATTGGATAAGGAGAAGGACTCATTACTCAAATAGAACACGGTTTAAGAAAGGGAAGGAGTTAGAGGTTGAGATCAACTAGAACTCTTCCACCAAGGAAGAGTAGTATCAGAATTCTAGTCAATCTCTATTTACTAACTCTATAAATATCAGTGTTGTTCTCTTTTACAGGTGACACACATAAGCAGAAGTTAAATGTGAATTGAGAGCAAAATAACAAGGCTTTTTGCAAGCAGTTCGTGTGTGATTTAACAGTGCGATCCCGAAGCTACATGAACCAGATAGAAGAATCAACATCAAGTGTCTGTCTTTTATTCTAGTTCAATTGTAGTAGGTGTTTTCATATTGTACCTTTCAGCTTTATCTAGGAAATTGTAATAGGTACTCAGAGTATTCAAGTTAGAGTTAACTTGAAGTTGTCGCAACTGTTAGAGGCTGTGTGCTACAACGAGATTAGAGTTAGTCCTATTTACAAAAGAGTTTTTGTAAATGCAGTTTTTGGCTCAGTGATTTTAGTGGAGAGTTTGGGAAAATCCTACTGGAAAGTAGGTCGTGGTTTTTTCACCTTTTGAGCCA
>NC_031997.1:38957497-38961394 GCF_001879085.1 Nicotiana attenuata | reverse complement strand
TCTATCATTTTGAGTTTGAACCAGTTCTGTTTCAATTAGACTCCTCACCGTATTAAAATGCCTAGATTCTAGGGAAGATTAACCGCCCTTTCATCTTGAAATTTCATAGTGATTGGACTTCTAATTGACTACAAAAAGCTGTCGTTGTATATTAATTAGCCTGTCCCTTTAAGATCCATCATCATCACCACTGCCACTCTCATAATTTTCAAAATTGTCAAAAATTGTTTGCTCTCTCTTCTTCTCTCATCCAAAACTCAAATCACGAATTCCCTTCCAGAAGTTAGAGAAAATGACCAACCCCCAAGATAACCCCGGCACACCTCCACCACCTACTCCCTCCGATTCCTCCACTACTCCTCAACTAAGCACAACCCCTCAACCTAGGAGAAGGCGAGTAAAGATGCTTGCTGGCAAAACTGTGGCTATAGGTGCGCTTTCAAGGAAACTAAACGCACAATTAAAGGATAGTCAAGTCCAAGATTCCAAAAACTCTGATGATTCTTTCAAATCTGCGAGTGAGTGGGAAGGAACTGGGTCCTCTGATTCTGAGCAGGCAACATATGTGCAAAATCCCCCTACTGAGGTAATTTCTGATCTAGCTGAAAATCTGGAGAATCATTTTGTTTTGGTTGGGTCTGTTGTGGATGTGGAAACGCTTGCGTCAAGAAGGAGAGGAGATAAAAATAAAAGAGAAAAAGAAAAAAGAGTGAGGGTGTGAGCAGTGATGTGAGGAGAAAAGGGATAGAAGTGGCTGATTCTTCACCCACTTCTGAAGCGGTTAAAATGGCTATCTGTGGAGCTGAGCCAGAAAATGTGGAAGAAAGTGGCAAGAAAACAAGGGGAAGTGGTTCATGGGAAGCTGCTGAAGGGCTAGTCAATCTCAGTACACATACAGATGAACCTGGTTCATTTATTGAGGAGACCCTAGCAGATCTTCTGAAGAAGGTTGGTGCAAGCTATAACCCCAAGAAAAGGAGAACTCCAACACCAAAAGCTCCTAGCACTGCAAGAACCACCAAGAAAAGGAAGGCTGCTTCTCCAACAACTACTGATATCCCTCTACCAAAAAGGAACGGTCCACAAGAAAGTAAAGTTGAAAGCAGAGTGAGNAGAACCACCAAGAAGTAAGTTGAAGCAGAGTGAGGATGAGTTGTAAACAGCTATGAAAGATAGTAAGAAGAAAAGAATGGACAAAGGGAAAGCAAAGGTGGCAGAACCTGTTGAGGCTGTTGATGTGGGTGAGATGATCCCGGTCCATCAGACTGAACATGTGACTGTGGAGGTGGAAGTTCAGTCCCCTAAGCCTAAGAAGACCAAGACTTTCTCAAAGAAGTCTTCATTTGTATCCAAGTCTGCTGAACCTTTTTCTTTGGCTAAAGGACAAGGTCTGCTGTGAAAGCCAAGCAAGTTAAGATTACTGAGGAGGAAGATTGGAGTGGTGAAAAAGAGGATGAATCTGATAATGAACAAGATAAGCTGGCCAAGTTTGGCAAACGAACCATCTTGAAGGGTAGACTTTTGAAGGACTTGGAGGAACCAGGGATGGTTCTACTAGTTGATGCGCTAGATGTTCAGGGGTGGAAGGACATGGTCCTTCAGTTGGATGGCAGGCTGGCTAGAAATGAGATTATTGAGTTCATGGCCAATGCAGAGGTCAAGGATAGCAGAGTTACCAGCCAGGTGAAAGGGGTTCAAGTGTCTTTTGATGCAAAAGAGCTGGGTGAAATCCTTGGCATTCCTTCTGAAGGTTATGATTACTACACTAGGAAAAAAAGGCCAGGTCTGGACTCCCTTCCTTATGCTCTAGCCATTACTAGGAAGTTATGTGATAGCACAGAAGTGAATGAGGCCAAGGTTGTGTATAAGAGTGAGATGAAGCCATCCCACAAAGCACTGTTTGAATTCGTCAACAAGTGTGTGCTGCCTAGGCAGGAAAGAAGGCACATTGCCAACTACATGGACTTGGTTTTGATGGAGTGTCTGGAAAGTGGGCGGCAGATCAATTGGCCTGTGTTTATGATCAAGCTACTTGATCGGGTTATCAATGGCTCCAAGGCCCATGCCACTCCTTATGATTTCATTCTCACCACTGTTCTTGCTCGTTGTAAGGTGCCACTGAAGAAGTGGGAGATGGCCACAAGCAAAGACCATTTTGGAATCAATACTCTGATTGCTTGTGAATATGAGGTCAATGCCATTCCCAATGAACCTGGTTCATCTAAAAAGACAACTATCAATAGCAAGGTCAAAGCTCTATTGCAGCAGAGTGGGGCAAAGAATGCTGAGATAGCAAGGCTGAAGACTCGTTTGGCAGAGGTTGAATCTGAGAGAGATGCTCTCAGAACTGAGCTCACAAAGGAAAAGGAGAAGAATGATGGCATTCTTCAAGACATGTTGCACCTTCTTCAAGCCAAAACCCAACCCTCCAGTTCTTCCAAGCCTTAATTTCCTTAGCCTTCATTTCCTGAACCTTGCCTAGACCTCTCAGTGACCCAGATTAGGGATTTTTCTTGTTTTACTCATGTTTTAAGTGTTTTTTGTTTCCTTTTGTGGATTGTGGCAGAATCATATTCTCTATCAATGAAGTTTGCTGCTTTTACTCTTGTTGACCGTTTATCTTTTCTTGATAGTTTGAATATGTGCAGTTGATTACTGACGATTAATCCATGAATGCATTTGCAGTTGCCCCAGTGGCCATGAGTAATTTTTAAAATCTGGGAATCACACTTTGTTTATGCAACTTTTCAATGATGCCAAAAGGGGGAAAAGATATTTGCTTTATATTCTGAATAGTGATGTTTATAACCTAATGAACCTGGTCCTTGATGATAAGTGGGAAAAAAAATTAACTTTGCATTGATGTTGAGTTGAGTTCTGGCAGGGCCTAAGTATATGAAAAGCACAGAGTTTGTCATCATCAAAAAGGGAAAATTTGTTGGCCCAAGTAAAGGTTAGTTTTGAAGACTGACAAAGGAACTCAAACATGAACCAGGTCCATCCTAGTGGAGCACAGATACGGACAGACTTAAGCATGTGAGATGCACGTGAAGGAGATAAACGTAACTTGAAAGAAGTAATATCTCCTGATCCCGATCGAAAAGGCTGCATATTGGATAAAGAGAAGGACTCCTTACTCAAAGAGAACACGGTTTAAGAAAGGGAAGGAGTTAGAGGTTGAGATCAACTAGAGCTCTTCCACCAAGGAAGAGTAGCATCAGAATTCTAGTCAATCTCTATTTACTAACTCTATAAATATCAGTTTTATTCTCTTTTACAGGTAACGCACATAAGCAGAAGTTAAACGTGAATTGAGAGCAAAATAGCAAGGCAATTTTGCAAGCAGTTCGTATGTGATTCAAGTGCGTAAACCTGAAGCTACATGAACCAGATAGAAGAACCAGTTCCAAGTGTCTCTCTTTTATTCTAGTTCAATTGTAGTAGGTGGTTTCATATTGTACCTTTCAGCTTTATCTAGAAGCAATTGTATTAGGTACTCAGAGTTTTCAAGTTAGAGTTAACTTGAAGTTGTCGCAACAGTTGAGGCTGTGTGCTACAACGGGATTAAAGTTAGTCCTAGGTTTACCAAAGAGTTTTTGTAAATGCAGTTTTTGGCTCAGTGATTTTAGTGGAGAGTTTGGGGAAATCCTACTGGAAAGTAGGTCGTGATTTTTTCACCTTTTGAGCCAGGTGTTTTCCACGTAAACTACTTGTGTTCTTTACTTTCCGCATTTACTATTTCTGCAATAGTAGGTTAAGGAACACTTAGAAGAACCAGGTCCTTCCATAAACAGCTTAAGACAAAAATTGGTCACCATACAAATCACCCCCCCCCCCCTTNTGTGTGTATTGAAGTATAAACGCATCAAGTAAACCGTACGACGCGAGCTGAGCGTA
>NC_031997.1:38952088-38957477 GCF_001879085.1 Nicotiana attenuata | reverse complement strand
CCCCCCCCCCCCCCTTCTTGTGTGGTATTGAAGTATAAAGCATCATAAACGTACGACGCGAGCTGAGCTGGGGAAACGCCGTAATAACGACAAAATTCTTCAGCCAATGAAAGGAGGGAGAGAGAGAGAGAGAGAGAGAGAGAGAGAGAGAGAGAGAGAGAGAGAGAGAGTGTGTGTGTGTGTGTGTAACCGACTTGGAAGGGGTAGGCGCAGAAGCGCAGTACCCACTTGGTGGACTTGCAACGTATCCCACCCAGCCGGGGATTAATTCGATGTGATTGGGAAGGCCGAACTTAGCCTTAAGCTCTCCTAATTCCTTCGCTGTCATCACTGACCGAAAGGCTCCAGGATCAGCATCAGGTAATTTGGAGAAATCAGACCTAGTATCAGGATTGCGAGGAACTATCTCGTCCACCAACGGGAAGCTTCCATCGTCGACGCCGATATGAACATTCTCCTCGTGAGGGCGAAACAGCATCGCCAAAGGTATCGCATCACTCCTCTCACGCGAAACAGCATCGCCAAAGGTATCGCATCACTCCTCTCACTAGAATCAGAAGGCATGTTATACATGTTTTGATAAAAGAAAAAGAAGTATCTAACGATGAAGATCTGAGAACGAAGGCAAATAGCTGGAACATAAAGAAGAGGTTTAGAGCAAGGAAAGAGCAAGAGAATAATGTAGGGCTTCGAAACAACAGAACTTAAAACTTCAAAATCGCACCCAAATACCTCTATTTATAAGGATCTTGGCACCAAGACCAAAAACGGTTCATCATTGCTGCGCACCGGAATCGAAGCGGCAGGTTCAATCATAGGTAAGACGCGAAACGAGGCAACACATCGGGAATATGCGTTATAATGACGCATGACATCATGACGTCATCCTAACTCGTGGACAGCACACTTCCAGCGAATCACCCGAGAAAATCGAAGCGTTTGATATATGCAGCCCACGTAGGGCCACGCTGCCAGCTCGCCACAACCACTATGACCCGCACAACTTGTCCAATTGTGACGACCACGTAAAACAAGATCCGCTCATCGAACCCGCCTGAAGCCAGCCTCAATAAGCGGAGGGACTAATTGTATGGGTCAAAATCTGTCTTTAGAATATTTAAGCCAAGATAGTACTAGGAGATGAATTCCCAAGTTGACGTTTGTCGAAATGGCCCAAGGAGCAGCGAAGTCTGTGGTCGAAGAGTCAACGAGAGTCGTAGTCGAGGTGTCAGCAAGGGTCAAGGCCGAGGTCGAGGACCGTTGATAGAGTTTTAACGACTAGTTTTCAAGATAGGATATTAAAGAGAATACTCTAGTGGATATTCTCTGCACTTGTACTATTAGGGTTTCTTAGAACATGTCCCATATGAATAGAAAAAGAGATAATGATCGAGGACATGTGACATTCATTTATAAAAATACACACTTTGACTTGAGAAAGAGAATCAGATCCCACTTGGTAAGATACAAACATCACCTTTTAACTAAGATTCTTGTCTATACTTTTCCACTAGGTCCGAAAATAACTCAAATATTCAAGGGATCGCCTATCATTCTTCATTGTCAGAAGGAACAACCACTTATTCCATCGTTTCTTGGGCGAATCATTCATTTTATTTACTTAAATGTCATTTATTGTTGAATGCTATATTATTGCTTCCGATTTCCAGAACATGTATTGTATATTACTGCCACTGTCCGACCAAATCCACACAATATTTATCGCTTCTTTAAGAACTTCATCTGAGGATATTATTGTTAGCTAAGATTAACTCATCACATAAATTTAATTATTTGAAGCAAGATTTATAGTTTTTGGTCAAACATGATTCCAGAGGGATTTCAAGAAGACATACTCATACTTATTCCGATTCAAAATTACTACTACGCTATGGAACTTTCAGTAGATCTGCAATAAGTCTGATTTTAGGTAGCACTCATAGATAAAAACCAACGAAGAGCTCCTCCTTGGACTAGGCTTGAAAATTAGATGGTGCATCTTGGAGATTGGCGTACTTAGCAAGGGCATCCACATACGTATAAGGATAGCAGCTGGTGGTAAAAAGTTTTTTCAGTAAAAGGGATCGCAGGTTACACATTATGTTGCAGTAAACTCAGCAACGTTCTCGTACACAAATCTGTGAAGATTCAAAGACAGACAAAAATCATGATACTTGCAACATTAACCTATGAACTAACAATCTGAAACCTAAATTATCCACATGCACTTCGATTATAGCATGTGACTTTACGTAGTCTTCTCCAGAGAAAGGACATTCTTCAGGACTAATCTATAATTCGTCCTTGGCATCAGAATCATCTTTGGCAGCAGCTTCTTTGTCATCAGTTTCAGCTTCAGGTTCCTCAATATCCTCTTCTTCCTCTACTGCTGCATCAGGGCTAACATTTAAACTGCTCTTAACTGAGCTGTAGATGCGGGAGGCAAAATCCTTTGGGTCATTGAGCAGGAAACCACTCTCCAGTAATGCTGTTTGGTACATTAACTGAGCCGTTTGCTTCACGCTCTCATCCTGTGAACCAAGTACAAGAAATTAGTAACAGATAGCCATTTCTACAACATCTATCATTTGATCACATGTTTAGAGATAAAATCAAGTGTACCTCAGGGTCCTTGATTACTCTCTCCCGAAGCTCCTTGATAATTGGGTGCCTAGGGTTGATCTCAAGCACCCTTTTACCCCGCATATACGCCTGCTTGCTTGCATCTGACAGAGTTTGTGACTGCATGATTCTTTCCATATTAGCACTCCAACCGTATTTCGATGTCACAACTACACAAGGGGTGTCGGCCAAACGGTTGCTAATCTTGACATCATCTACATTGTCACTAACAAGAGCGCCCTTCCACCATTTGGTTAGCTCCTTAAATGACTCCTTGAGCTCTTTGGCTTTTGAATCCTTGCCCAGCTTCAGGCCCTCTTTAGACACATTTTGGAACTTATTGTCTTCATAGTCCATAAGGTACTGCATCAGGTATTCATCTACGGGGTCCGTGAAAAAAATCACCTAAACAATGAAACAAGGCAAACTTAGCAAATGAATCTTTAGAGAAGACATGATAAATGCATTTATAAGAGAATTCAAATATCAAAGACAAGGAACATAGTCAAACTCACAATGCAAGAAAAGACGACTAATACTTTCTGTTAAAATAAACTACTACTAGTTATTTTGTTATGCGGCTTTCCCATGCAATCTTAAGAAAGACTCATACCTCATAATTTTTCTTCGTTAGCCTCTCAAGGAATGGTGATTTCTCCAACTGCTCTTTGCTAGCTCCAGTTATATAGAAGATATCCTTCTGTCCAGCCTTCATCCTTGAGATGTACTGATCTAGGGATGTTAGTTTACCATCTGATTTTGAGCTGTAAACGAGAAAATATTAAGACGACAAGGGATCAGTCACCCTGATTTGACTTAACAATCTCATTAAGAATAACACTCTTAAGACACAAAGCATACGTCTCAAATCGGAGGAGCTTAGCCAAGCGGTTTCTGTTAGTTGCATCTTCTATGATACCAAGTTTTACTGACTTTCCAAATTCATTCCAAAACTTTGTGTATTGACCTTTCTTCTCGTTGTCTGCACTGGATTCTTCAACATCTGTAACGTCATGAGAAACTCAGAAATGAGAAAATGAGAAATTCAATCTCTTAGGCAATGGATTGTTCAGAGATATAAACTAACCTTTCTTATCCTTGTCGTTAGATTCATCAGGATCCTCATCAGCAATCTTGCGTATCATGTCAAGGGCCTTGCGGATGAGTTTCTTCTTAATTGTCTTCAAGCTACTGTGCTGCTGAAGCATTTCTCTTGAGACATTGAGGGGTAAGGTGTCAGAATCAACAAGACCCTAGCATAAATGTTAAACAAAATGGTGTTAGAAACTCTTGGCCCATACATAATATAAACAGTGAAGTTCTAGAGTAACAAGAACTACCATTAGGAAACTCAAGTACTTGGGCAACAATTCGTCAAATTCATCAGAGATAAAGACCCGTCGGACATATAACTTCAAGTTGGATTTCTTGGAGTTGTAGTAGCTTTCATATAGATCTTGAGGAGCCTTAGGAGGAACAAATAGTACAGCCTTGAACTCAACATCACCTTCAGCATTAAAGTGACTCCAAGCAAGGGGCTTCTCATCACTGAAGTCCTGGCAAAATAATACAAGAATTTAGCAAATGGTAAGAGAGTTTACAAAAGGTTTCTACTCTTCCCACTGCATTTCAACTGGAAGAAAGTAAGTAGCAATTTACCTTTGCAAGTGAGTGATAGAATTTCGTATACTCTTCCTCTGTCACCTCCTTTGGATTCCGAAGCCATATAGCTTTCACATCATTCAAAAGCTCCCACTCATAAGTGGTTTCCTTCACTTTCTTAGTTTTAGGCTTTTTCTCATCTTCTGGCTTCTCAGAATCATCTTCATCTCCTTCTTCAGAAGAGCTGGTTTCAGCTGTTCACAACATTGAAAGACTATGAGGCCGCATAAGATTAAAAGACAAGGAGGGAGTAAACTTTAATTCATCTAGCAACCTACCCCCCCCCCCCCCCAAACCCCAAACGAATTTCTCCCAGCAGGGTACAGGTCTTAAAATATGCATTAAACACATTCACTACAAGTTCCGACTTCATTAACACTGAATAAACTTGGCAAGCCAAGTAGGATGAATCACGCATACATGTTTCCTCTTCATCACTTGACTCGTCTTCATCGACAGGAACCTCCTTCTCAACCTCTTTGCTTGCCCAAAGATTTATAGGGAAGTTGATGAATTCAGAGTATTTCTTCACCAGGTCCTGCGTACAAGGTAACCCATGCATTAAGCAATGTAGAGAACCTCAACAGAAGCTTCAGAAACACAATATTATTTCAGAAACATAAAGTATGTCCATAGAAACTCTTATTTTCAATTTAATCTGGTAACCTGAACTGGAAAATAATCAAATTCAGAGTAGAGAATATTCAGGATAGATGCTGATGACAAGTACCAAAATGTAAGAATCCAAAAACTTAGTCAACAGAACAACAGGTTTGGCTTTTTTTTCTAACTCCAAAAATTTATCTTACCTCCACACAGACACACAAGCACAAGATTGGATATGCAAAAACAGAAACAGCCCAAATATCACAGACTTTTACTTCTAGCTAGCAATTCATCCATAAGCTTAATCATCTCATTCTCAACCACTGTAATACAAGACTTATGGAATATCAAGTAATTGGTCCTGTTGTTTCTTCTGCTAGACTGCACCCATTCAATCAAAGGTCCCAATAATAAAATAATCCTAAGGGAGCAGAAAAACTCATAACAAATCAAAAAAAGAAAAGGGGGGGGGGGGGGGGGGGGGTAGGCAGAAAATTAC
>NC_031997.1:38786543-38952068 GCF_001879085.1 Nicotiana attenuata | reverse complement strand
AGAAAAATTCATATAAGAAAACAACCTAGAACTAGCTTCAAAACGATGGGTCACAAAGGTTTGCAGCCCTTTACTGCCCTGGTCTTCGTTATGTTCCTCAATTTTGGAAAGTATTTACTTCTAGTCTGCATTAGAATATAATCTAGTGGATGATGTGCGGGTTCAGTGAAGGAAGTGTTACATAGTTGGGCTCATAGAAGTGGGAAGAGAAGTCTAAGGGCATGGAGTGCTGCCCCCATAGCAATCATGTGGGTTATTTGGAAAGAGAGAAATAGAAGGGGATTTGAAGGAGTGGAACAAGAGTGTATAAAACTGCAAAGTAGTCTTTTGTTTCTAGTTTCTTTTTGGTGTGTTCATGAGGTTCCTAATTGTACAAAGGATTGGATCTCGTTTGTTGAGAACCATATTTTGGTGTAGGTTCTCTTTTTTGGTAGACGGCTTGTACACTGGGTTCCCCCAAATGTTAATAAAATTATTTACCATATACAAAGGTCTAGTGGATAATGTGGGACAAAAAGGAATTGATAAATCAATCCCAAGGCACAACTGGTTAAGATTGTTTATTTCCATTTATTTCAGCATTATAATATAGTATAACCTACTATGCCAAAATCACTATTAGAATGAAAAACAAAAATTACTCTAAATGACTGGTGAAATGTTAAAGTGTCGGCATGCACCAACTCATGATATATGAAAAGAGTCTCCTTCAGAAGTATCAGTCACACACACCTTTAGTTTGTACTCGTCCAAATATTCTCCTGCTTCATCTCGAAGGTGCAATCTAATTTCAGTTCCACGGCCAAGAGGTTCATTCCATACATCTTCAGAAATGGCAAATGCCCCATCAGCCTTCGACTCCCAGACATATCTGAATGCAAACATTTGTTAAATCACTAATGACATTCCCATTACATGAATAGTCATTAATCAACACATTCACACAAGAACGTACTGTTTGTCATCGTTATGCTTGCTGATGACCTCAACATAGTCAGCTACAAGATAGACCGAGTAAAACCCAACACCAAATTGTCCAATCAGATTAAGGTCTCCACTTGTCTGCATCTTCTCAACAAAGGCTGTTGAGCAATAACAAGTTAGTGAACAGTAAAGAGAACTCCAAGAACACCCAATCTCATATCCACCAGATAGATTACCTGAAGTTCCAGATTTAGCTATAGTTCCCAAGTTCTTTATTAAATCCTCCTTGGTCATTCCTATACCTCTGTCACGAATGGAAAGAATTTTCTTTTCTTTATCCAGTTTAATCTGCAATAAACAATACAATCATCAGAACAACTTTTAGAGTCGTACTAGCAACCAACAGAGTCTACACAAACAACGGACACAAATCACCAACCTGGATCTCAAGCTTAGTGTTATCACCTTCCCCTAGTACTTCCTTGTCAGTAAGTGACAGGAACCTAATCTTGTCCAGCGCCTGAAGTTAACAGCATATTAACTTAGAAGAAATCATTTGCAGATAATATCGAACATCACCAGAGACTTAAAAGTGTGCTTACATCCGATGCATTCGAGATCAGCTCCCTCAAGAAGATGTCTTTGTTACTGTAAAGGGAGTTGATAATGATGTCCATAAGCCGAGAGACCTCAGCTTGGAACTCAAATTTCTCTGCATCAGCTCGGAGAGTTTTCCTTGACATAGACTCCGATTCCCTATAACGATATAGTGCTCAGTACAATGAAGATACAAAGAAGTTGAAGGCATGGAATCAGGGCGAAACAAACTAAATGAATCAACATTTTGGGAAACCTTTTAACGACATCAGAATCAGTGGATAAACCATGTGGAACAGCACCAAACTTTTCCTCAACCTTTGGCGGATCAACAGGGGCATCAGATTCAGCTTCCGCATTTGCTTGAATCCTCCGACCTATTGAGTAGAAAAATCATACTTCAGGATAAAGCAGTAATGTCCGTACTCCACTAAGCAATTCAATCGATCGATCAATCAACTACGTAATTACTTAAATAATTACGGCAGCAAATTTTCAAGGCAACACCAGACCGAAAATGCCTCACAAACTTCAAACCTAAGGCATATTTACTGCCCAATGCTCGATCCACAGTATAAGTTCATCATCTAACTAAACTATTTTTAAAAAAAAATAAGTTTGCAGTCTTACACACATATAACAAGAAAATTCCATGAGATCTCAAAACAAATTGTTTACCTTGATCTGGAAAAAGGAAAAGAAGACATAACAGAAACAGGACGGAAGGGATCGTCCACTTCCTCATTTGTATTGGATTTCACTCTCAGACCTCAGCGGCTTTTGAAATTTGGCTTCTAAGTAGCGCCATTTCCAGTGACCGACTATATATAGTGAGCTCGTGCCGTATGTGTCACGAGTTCGATACGCCAGGACTAGGAGATTCATTTTCCTATTTTTTTGCCAGCGTGGACGATCGAACGGTTATGATGTGTGATGTTATACGTGGCGTGGTTTTATTGGTTTCTATCTCCTCTTGAGACGTGGAGAAAACCTTTGTTCTATAAGTCGACGCGAACGACGACCTGGTTTCTATCTTCTGCGCTGAGGTCCATGGAATAGATCACTTGGAATTACTTACCGTAGCAGCTACGTCTGAGAACAACGTGGTCTTCTTTCATTGGCAAGTACAAAAGGTGTAAGGTGAGTGGTGACCATACATTATGCAGCGAACTCAGGTCAATATTCGTAATTATGAACTAACGTTAATAATTTGCGATTTTTTAACTTCGAGCATTCCTTGTGTTAAACCATAGGTTTTGATAATATTTTTTAACTAGAGTTAAGGTCAATGCATAATTGTCTAAAACTATTTATAGAAGGACTTACAAAATAATTATTTGTTATAAGTACTCCCACTAATTCAAATTAGATGAGATACTTTCTTTTTAGTATGTTTCAAAATAAATGACACGTTTCTAAATTTGGAATTAATTCAACTTTAAACTCTTCATTTTACCTATTCTACCCTTAATGAGAAGCTTTTATAATCATACAAATGTCACGGTCCCACAAAAATTTTACCCCTTAAGCTTTTAAGACCACAAGTTTCAAAACTTTTAATTTCTTTTCTTAAATTTCGTGCCGAGTCAAACTACCTCATCTAAATTGAAACGGATGGAGTATTAATTAATATCTCGATAAACATGATAACTAACTTGCTATAGTAGGTTAAAGTAAGAAATATTTATACTATCAAGTTAACTTAGATCCTTTTAAATATTCTACTTATCATGATTGTATGGATCAAAATTAAGCCTAGTTTAGCGAATACAGACAGACGAGCTGAGGCCGAGGTCGAAACCAAGCACGGCCTAGTGGCGAGGAGTCGCACAGAGAGAGAGAGAGACCAGTGCCGAGGTCGAGTAGAGAACAAACAATTGCAGCTGTTAGATAATTCTTAGGATTATGAATAGGAATATTCCATTGAATATTCCCTCATATTGTACTTTTTTAGGGTTTTCTAGGGATATCCCTTATAAATAGGAAGAGTGAGGAAATAAAAAGGGGATTCGGAACTTTTATGAAAGAGCATCTTGTAAAGAGTTGACTATCAAGAATATACAAAAAGCTTGTCTTGTCTCCTCTTTTTGATTCCATTAAAAAACTTTCCTCTTTTATTCACAAGATCCAAGAACACGTTATTTACTTCCATAGCCTGTTGTTACACGCTATAGTCAGAAGAAGGAATCATCCATCCCATTCAACATTTGGGTGACAAATTCCTTCTTATTATATTTAATGTCTTTTGTCACATTTATTGCATGTTTTTATCCTTATATTTATTGACAGTCATCGAGCATTAACTTGGCATTTGTTGACTTGAGCACGGTTCTGTACCCTCCAAGTTGTTGAACTTTAGATCTGGATTTATTACTTTTAACTTGGATTCACCCTTTGTCTATTTATTAAATTGGTTTAACAAAAAGGGCTTAAAACCTTTTGGTCAAACAATTTGGAGTCGTCTATAGGGAGGTTCTAGTTAGAAAGTTTAGTTTCTTATAGATCTAAAAAAAATACAACAAAAGCTCCATTTTTTCTTGTTTGCACAAGCTAACAATGGCAGGAAAAGGAGAAGAAAGACTGAAAGCAGTGATGGGTGTCACTACTAATCTCCTAGGCGCCATCAACGAGGTGGACAGGGAAGACGAGGAGAATGTGACGTCGAGCGCCTCACCTAGGCGAAGTGATTCACCTCCTCCTCATGGGAGTGTAACCGCTTCACATGAGAAGGGAGCCTCCACGTCCACAACGGAAGAAGCGCGCCCGCAGTAAAAACGTTATTGGAGGCATGGCTGACAAGTATCCTAAGCAGTATACTCGACAAACCCGCTCAAGGGCGAGTAAGAACACCGCACGAGTTGACACCCCAATTACCATTAACGAGCAACACGCTCCTCCACCAACAGGTAACAATCACACCGTTGTTGATGCAGGTAACGACGCCCTCGTAGCTGTTCTGAAGAAAATGGAAGAAATGGAGAATGAGATAAAGCGCTCCGCGACCAAATGAGGGAGCACCAAGAAAGATTTGATAAGATACCAGGCACCCCGAAACTCCTGCTGAAACGGGATGTCGGCCGATTCGTAGAACAGCCATATAGCGAGGAGGCAGCCCCACATGCCATACCCAAAACCTTCAAAATGACACAATATCTAAAAATATACGACGACACAATGGACCCTGAAGACCATATCATTCATTACGTCACGGTGGTAAAAGGCAACGACCTCTCGAAAGAGCAGTTACCGTTGGTGCTGTTGAAGAAGTTCGGTGAAACCCTAACAGGAAGAGCCTTAACATGGTACTCGCAATTACCAGCACACTCCATAATGACGTTCGAGGAAATGGCCGACAAGTTCGTCACCGCCCATGCCGGGGCCATGAAAGCAAAAGCCAGAGTGAATGACATATTCGCCGTCAAACAATCGCCTGGCGAAGGACTCAGGGACTTCCTCGCGCAATTCAACGGAGTAAGAATGAGCCTACCAAACGTGTCAGAAAGGATGGCGGTAGCGGCCTTTCAAAACTGGTTAAACAGGAAAGGGTCGAGGGCGACCAGAAAATTACTAAGTAGACTCATGAAATACCCCCCCCCCCCCACCACCTAGGAAGAAATTCACAATGCTTACTGCGCCGAGGTGAGAGCAGACGAAGACGACCTCAATGGTCCAACCCAACGGTTAATGATAGTCCAAATGGAATCAAGGAAAGATCGACGAAATGACAACCGAAGAGATCACGCAGGTCCACGCCTCAATCGAGAAAGTCACCAACCGTACATCAAAACGGCCACCTTGCTAACTTCCCGCCAAGCCGAAGGAACGTCTAGACCACAGACGGGGACTCACCGAAACGAAGAGGTATGCCCCCACTTTTATCTACTCACAATTTTTGTGTTTCTCCTTCAGAAATAGTTTACGCCCTAGAGAAGCTCGGTCCCAAGGTGAAATGGCCACAAAAGATGAAGTCGGACCCAAATTCCAGAAAGTCGAATGCCCTCTACGAGTTCCATCGGCAACAGGGCCACAAGACCGAGGATTGCATAGCCCTACGACAAGAAGTAGTGAACATGCTCCACCATGCTCCACCATGTCATGAACCAACACACAACCTACAACGCCATTATAGGGCAACCCTGGATACACGCCATAAGGGCCATCCCGTACAATTTATATCAGGTCATCAAGTTCCCTACCCCATGGGGAATATTCAGCATCCGCGGTGAACAGCGCACAACTCAAGAATTCTACCGCATCGCCCAAGACTGCACATACACTCAAAAATTAAGGGGGGGAAGACTTAGGAGCATAGCAATTACCGAAATCGGGGCCTGATTCCGACGAACAAACAGACGTTGTCAAAGACCCCGGCGTCGTGGAAGCCACAGGGTCAATAGTGGAAGATCTCGATCCCGTCCAGCTGGACAAAAGCGACCACAACAAAAAAGCCTACATAGGCCACAAACTCACAGAACCATGTAAATTCCATAAATTTTTAACTGACAACGCCGATCTGTTTGCTTTCTCCCATACAGACATGCCAGGTATCCCGAAAGACATTGCAACACACAAGCTGAATGTCGATACACTCTACCCGCCAGTACGACAAATCAAAAGAAAGTTCAATGCTGCAATCAACAAGGCCATCTACAAAGAGGTAGAAAAATTACCCGCCAACGGTTCCATTCGAGAGTCAAAGTACCCCCAATGGGTCGCCAACGTGGTCATGGTAAAAAAGAAAAACGGGAAATGGCGCATGTGCGTAGACTTCACGAACCTAAACAAAGCCATCCCAAAGGACTCTTTCCCGTTGCCTCACATCAATCAGCTCATCAATGCTACAGCTGGGCACGAGTTATTAAGCTTCTTAGACGCCTACTCAGGCTACAACCAAATCCTCATGGAGGAGGAGGAGGACCAGGAAAAGACTGCCTTCATTACCCACCAAGGGACGTACTGCTACAGAGTCATGCCTTTTGAGTTGAAAAATGCGGGGGCAACCTATCAGAGGCTGGTCACTAAGATGTTCAAAGAGCAACTCGGCAAAACGATGGAAGTCTATATAGTCGACATGTTAGTCAAATCAAAAAGAAAAGATGACCACATCGACCACCTGAGGGAAGCCTTCGACATACTTAGGCGATACGACATGAAGCTAAATCCCAAAAAGTGCGCTTTCAGCGTGACCTCGGGAAAGTTCCTTGACTTTTTGGTGTTGCTGAGAGGCATCGAGGTCAACCCCGACCAAATTAAGGCCATAGAGGGAATACCTGAAATTTTGACCAACAAGAAATAGGTGCAGAAGCTGACCGGCCGTATAGCCACCCTGTCAAGGTTCATCTCACGATCCACTGACAGATGCCACAAATTCTTCAATGTACTCAAAAGGACAACGGACTCCAGTGGAATTCCGAATGCATCAATGCCTAAGAGAATTAAAGCATACTTGTCCTCACCCCAACTACTCGCCAAGGCAAAACTATGCGAACGTCTCTTAATCTACATAGTCGTATCCGACGTCGCAGTAAGCGCAATCTTGGTCTGTGAAAACAAAGGTATGCAATCTCCAATCTATTACATTAGCAAACCCCCGATAGATGCCGAAACGAGGTATCCCCACCTCGAAAAACTAGCCCTGGCATTAGTCGTAGCTTCACGAAAGCCGAGACCCTATTTTCAGTGCCACCCCATCTCGGTGGTCATGACTTTCCCCCTAAGAAGCATCCTACATAAACCTGAGATGTCGGGTAGATTGGCCAAGTGGGCCATCGAATTAAGCGAACACGATATAACATATCAGTCACGAATACCTATAAAGCCACAAGTACTCACCGACTACAGCGCCAAAATACTGCCTGCGGCCGAGCAGGAAGCCACCCGTACCTCCCCCAAGTTATCCGACCTATGAGTCCTGTACACTGATGGTGCCTCCAATGCGTCAGGATCTGGATTGGGACTCGTGCTCGAGGTCCCAACATGCGAAGTCATCCGCCAGTCCATACGGTATCCTGACATGACTAACAATAAGGCTGAGTATGAGGCTATAATTTTAGGACTGAAACTAGCTCTCAAGTATGGAGCATGACGAGTCATCCTCCGATGTTACTCACAACTCGTCTTCAACCAAGTCACAGGGACTTTCCAAATCAAAGAACAAAGGCTACAGAAATATTAGGCAAAAATTCATAAGCTACTGCCTGAGTTCGACGAGTACCAACTCGACCGATACCCCGAGCACAAAACATCGAAGCAGACGGCCTTGCCAAATTAGCAGCGGCTACCAAGAACATAAGCGGAAAAGAAAACGTGGTCACCCTCCTCCGTTCGTCGATAGACCAAATTGAGGTATGCACTATAAACCTGACTTAGGACTGGCACAACCGTATTATGTCATATTTGTAGGACGGAGTGCTCCCACCCGACAAAAAAGAAGTCAAGAAGCTTCGAATGCATGCGGCCAGATATAACATCATCAACCATGATCTGTACAAAAGAACGTTTGGCGGTCCCTTGGCGAAGTTCCTAGGACCAAACCAAACTAGGCGCGTCCTTGAAGAAGTACATGAAGGCCACTGTGGAGCCCATACCTGTAATCGAGCCTTGGTTAGATGCCTCATACGGGCAGGCTATTACTAGTCCACCATGAAAAAGGAAGCCGCCGACTTCGTTAGAAAGTGTGAGCAATGCGAAAAATACGCCCCAATGATCCACCAGGCGGGCGAGCATCTCCACTCAATCACATCGCCTTGGCCATTCATCAAATGGGGGATGGACATCGTCGGAACCCTTCCAGCAAGACAAGGTAATGTATGATTTCTTTTGGTTTAAACTGACTATTTTTCCAAATGGGTAGAAGTAGGTGAATTCGCCCAAATACGCGAACAGGAAGTTATCACATTCATATGGAGGAACATCATATGCCACTTCGGCATCCCCAAAGAAATCAGTTGTGACAACGGACCCCAATTCACCGGAAAAAAGACCGTCAAATTCTTCGAGAAATGGCACATCAAGCGAATACTCTTCACGCCATATCATCCCGCAGGCAACGGTTAGGCGGAGTCCTCCAACAAAAAAAATACTAAACATCATGAAGAAGAAGTTTGAGAATGCCAAGGGACTGTGGCCGAAACTGCTACCGGAAGTGCTGTGGGCATATCGCACCACGCCAAAAACAAGCACAAGAGAAATGCCATATTCACTAGTCTATAGAACTGACGCAGTAATACCAGTCGAAGTCGGGGAACCAAGTTTGAGATACTCCAACGAGAGATGACCAAGTAACAATTAAAGCAGAAAGCAAGACCTCGACAAAACAGATGAGCGAAGAGACATGGCCTACGTAAGAATGATAGCTAAAAAATAGCAAGCAGAACGGTACTACAACAAAAAAGCCAAAGTCAGTCCACTCAAAGTTGGGGACTATGTACTCAAACCCAAAACACAAGCGAGCAAAGACCCACGGGAAAGCAAACTGGGAACCAATTGGGACGGACTATACAAAATCACGGCAACAGTAAACAAAGGGTCATTCCAACTAGAAACAATGGAGGGAAAACTACTACCAAACAACTGGAACGTCACCCACCTCAAATGCTTCAATTCTAAAGATGGACGTCCTCTAAGTCGTACTCTTTTTCCCTCACCCGAGTTTTATCCCAATTGTGTTTTCTCGGAGAGGTTTTTAATGAGGCGACGAAGGGGGCGTCTCGAAGTTTAGGTATTCAGTTCATCACCCCGCCTATCGACTACTCCTCTAGGCCGAGCGATGAAGGGACTAGATAGACTGGGACTCCTCGAATGTATGTACGGACCGAACAGAAATATGTAATATTCTCCAATGAATAAACAAAGCAGTGTATGACATTCGTACACAACTCCACCAAGTTTACACATCACGCCAACGCAAAGGAAATGTACATTCGACCTCGCTCGAATCGATATACATTCGAGCTCGTTCGAATCGATCTACATTCGACCTCGTTCGAATTAACTTACATTCGACCTCGTTCGGATTGATCTATATTTGACCTCATTCGAATTGATATACATTCGACCTAGTTCGAATCGATCTACATTCGACCTCACTCGAATTAACTTACTTTTGACATCGTTCGAATCGATATACATTCGACCTCATTCGAATCGATCTACATTCGACCTCGTTCGAATTGATATACATTCAACCTCGTTTGAATCGATCTACATTCGACCTCATTCGAATCGATATGCATTCGACCTCGTTCGAATCGATCTACATTCGACCTCGCTCGAATTAACTTACATTCGACCTCGTTCTAATTGATCTACATTCGATCTCGTTCGAATCAACTTACATTTAACCGACCGAAAGTTAGGGACTTTCTCACAAAAGAACACTCAAGGGAAAGAAAAAATAAAGGAGCTAGAAATACATAGCAGCCATTTCAATCATTCCATTGCAATACATTTTTACAAAGGACTGGAAAGACGCCCCCACAAAAAACAGCAAAACACAAAAGCAAAAACCAAGTACAAAGACTTCACGCCGCATAATCCCCCCCATTACCAACGTCGCCGACGTACTCATCGTCGTACCAAGGGTCGGAAGCAAGCTCATCTAATGCGTCTTTATCATCATCCCCTCCGGGCGTACCAGGATCATAACCACAGGCGTCACGAGCTGCACGTGCCTTGACACGAAAATCCTTAAATTCTGCCTCGGAAATCTTCCCAACCGTCTTTAGAGACCTGTATATGTCAAGTTGGGCCTCATCATGAACCCACAATTCATACAACTCCCGTGACACACCGGGAGAGGCAAAAGTATGAGAAGTAGACGGTTGGGCCTGCTGTTGCACCTTCTCAGCTCTTAGATCGATAACCTGCTCATTCAGCTTAGATAGCTCCGCCTCCAAACCCCCAATCTGCTCCTCAAACCTTGCCTCCTTGAGCGCCGAAGTTTCCGCCTCAGTAGCTCGCTCAGACCTGCAAATACGGAGGGCACCCCCTAGGGCTGCCGCCTCCACCACAGCAGTCATTCTTCAGCGTCTATAGCGTCCTATTCTCAGAATCCGCACACAGAGGAGCGAAGGCCGGCACCGCCCGTTCCGAATTGGGCAAGTGGTCATAATCTACGGGGATGGATATGTGCTGATCAGGCCTCTCTGTCCTTATCTCCACTCTGGTGAACCTCTCCTCAAAAGCCCGCACCTCCTCAGGGTCGATATTGGAGCCCGATCCATCATCTTCTACGAGGATGGTTTATTCCCTTCCGTCCGCTGATGATGAGCCGACCTCGGCTATTCGTGCAGGTTCCTCTCTATCGAAGGTCCCTTCAACTTATGACGGCCTTTCCTCCGTGACGATAGCTGGCGTGAGAGCAACTTCAATGCCCAATAAGGGCGCCGCCTCCGCATCCAAAACAATGGGCCTTTCCGACTCGGTATCAGCAGCACCAACCCTTCCAATCTCCACCCTCCGCCTTTTCCTCGGTACCGCCTCGCCTCGTCATAAGATGACTCGTCAATTAGGTGCAGGACGTGGTGATCGGAGGTCTTAGCCGACGTAATGGCTGTCTGTGGGGCGGAATCACCCAACAATGGAGCTAGAGTTTGACCCTCTCATACAGACTCAGCCAGTACGAATTGCATTCCAGCCAAAGCAACCGCCTGACGGAATGCAGGCACCGGAGCCTTTGCCTTCTTGGAAGCTCGCCGACCTGGCGCAAAAAGAAAATCACGTTTAACAAAAAATGATGACAAGACGGTGGTAAGCTATAACGAAAATGAAAGGGTCGGGGAAATAAGAATCAGACTCACTAGTCGAAGGCTTGGGCCCGAACCGCTTGTTAAAGGGTGTCCAGTCACGAATTTCCATAGTATGAGGTAAGACGCGAGTTACCCAGTCTTCGATATCAAGTACCAAGGAAGGTGGACGCCTACCAGCTGAAAGTAGAAAGACATGAGCAAGTCAGAAACAAAAATAGGGGGGATAAACAAAATATATGAGACGGTAAAAGACCCTTACGGTTGAAGTTCCACTGCTCGGGGAATCCAGCTGGGTCCGCCACTACGTGTTCGATCTTGATGAAGAAGTAATTGCACTAGAATTGGCAATTCGCCTTGTCATCCATCCCCATCACCAATCCTTTGGTCCCACGGTGGCAGAGATGAATCAGCGTGCCTCAGTAGAAACTAGGCGAGAAAAGATGCAGCAGATGACGGATGAAGACTTTGCAGCCGGGCAACTCTGCAAACTTTGCCAGCATCAAAAAGACTTTGTATAGTTAAGGGGAAAACTGTGCAGGGCAGACGCCATAAAAGCGGCAGAACTCCTCAGCTATTAGGGGAAGAGGAAGAGAGTAACCCACCAAAAATAGGTAAGCATAGAAAGTGCAACACCCAGGTCGGTGAACTTGTATTGCATCGTTCCCCGCCGGAACAATATCGATGTGAGCAGGAATACGAAATTTAGACCGCAGGTCAGATATTTTTTTCGACCCGAAGACTAATACTACCTGCTCAGGAGCAGGGGCAGGTTCTTTTGGGAAGTCATTTCTGACCTACGGGTTCCAAGAAACTATCTCCTCCACGATGGGAAAACCTTCGTCTTCCGCAACCGTGGGATCACCACTACTGGAAGGCATGGCCACCGACAAAGGGGTGGCATCGGAGACTATATCAGAATTGTGAGGGGAGTTTGTCATTTCTACAGTAATGTGTATACAGTAGAGCTGGAAGGAGAGTATCAACGGGAAAAAAACCGTAAGCCAGAGCTGAAAAGCAGAAGGAAATCAGAAGCAAGGGTTAGAGAAGAAGTGCGAAAAGTTTCATTTTTGAATCTCCCTTCCCCTATTTATAAGATATTGAGGCGCTCAGATCGATGCAAGAAACTGCCATGTACACTAAAATTGAAGCAACCGAGGCATTGGAAACGACGCATTGCATCGGGAAAATGCGTAATGATG
This sequence comes from Nicotiana attenuata, assembly GCF_001879085.1. Taxonomy (NCBI): domain Eukaryota; kingdom Viridiplantae; phylum Streptophyta; class Magnoliopsida; order Solanales; family Solanaceae; genus Nicotiana; species Nicotiana attenuata. The sequence continues at coordinate 38,939,599 of NC_031997.1, read as the reverse complement.
ACGCGCGTGGCCATGATGTCATCCTATGTTATCCACACCAACCACAACCTTTGATCCGATCCTCCATCAATGCGACGTCCACCAAATCAGATCGTTCGACACGATGGAATGTCTTGTTATTAGAAATAGATAAAATCCGCTCATCGAGGACTCCTAATAGGACGAGCTCAATAAGCGGAGGGACTAACTGCATGGGTCAAAATTAAGCCTAGCTTAGCGAATACAGATGGACGAGCTGAGGCCGAGGTCGAAACCAAGCACGGCCTAGTGGCGAGTGTCACACCTCCTTTTTCCTACACCTGTGAGGGTGTAAAGGAGTTTTTCCAATTAAAGGACAGTCGGAACGAGATTTATTATTAATATTCAGAGTCGCCACTTGGGAGATTAATGGTGTCCCAAGTCACCGGTTGAATCCCGATCCGAGGAAATTATGACTCTGTTAACAGTCCGCGAACCAGAACTCCGAGTAAGGAATTTTGTTAACCCGGGAGAAGGTGTTAGGCATTCCCGGGTTCCGTGGTTCTAGCACGGTCGCTCAACTGTTGTATTTGATTTTACCTGATTTCAAAACATATTCTAACCTATGTGCTTTTTATTTTAACCGATTTTATTTTATGTCTTTTAATAAGACTTGCAACGTCGTGAAAATGTATCTCGAACCACGTCACACCAGTGCACCCGTGGCTTTTGACGCATTTCGACTTCGTTGAGATTTAGATTTGGGTCACATAAATGTGCACCTGCATTCAGGAAGGTAATATTATTAAAATACGCGCTTAAAGCAACTACGCTTTTATTATCTTTGGGGAAAACCGTGAAATTCGCTAAACGGCCCATCCCGACGTCTAAGTACTTTTATAAACATTTATCGAGGGCCCCGCAATTTATGTGTTTTGTTTAGCGAGGCTCATCCCATTTTTTATTTAAAGGCCAATCCTAAAGCAACTATGATTTTCTATTTTTATTTGTCTCTAATAAAAGAAAGAGTCCTAATTAATTATCATAATTTAAGAGCTACTACATTTGGGTTTTAGTCCAATTCACAAGAAAACACATAGATTGGGCTTCCAGCCCAAACAGGCACCAGCTTCTAACTTGAGGCAGTTTGGTGACCAGGAATGGGTCACGTACCATTCTGATAATGCTTCATGCAAATGGGCCAACTCGAGCCCAAATTTCAGGCTGAATTTATATTTAATTTTACAGTTCGATTTCTTTGCTTACGTATCTACTGGTGACTTCCTAAATGTCGCTAAGGGTGAAAACAAATGGGAAACATGAATGAGATTTAACAACAAAACAAAACAAATAGTTCATGAACGTGAATCTACTACACTAAACGACTTGATTGCATTAACATGAACAGGTTGCTAGCCTAGATTCGCACTTTATCCACACTTAACTATCAGACAGCTAATTAATTCAAATCAGTCAAATTGAAGATGCGTATTTGATCTGAGTACACCACTGATGTTAACTACCCAAATTGTCAACACTTACATTGAAACCATGAGCTTAAAGATGCTGAACTCGAAATCAATTACATATCCAAGTTATTTCTGATTTTTAAAATAAAACAATGTTAAACTAAGGCAAATACTAGCTATACTAAAGCTACGCTGGATAATCACGAGTTCAAATAGTCCACAACAGTCCAGTACAACTCCAAATAGTTCAAATCAGTAGAAATAGTTCTAAGTGAACAGTTCCTAATTCGATACAATTCAAACAAACTAAAACTAGACAATTACACATTGTTGGACTAACTATAACTACAGGCATTCACATGAGCATAGATCTGAACTAATACTTCATTTTATTCCAAATTGTGATTACATCAGTGTGAATTCAACGCGTGTACCTGGATTTGAAATAGAACAAGAAGAATGAGAGTCAGTAGTAGCAGATTGATGATCAACAACAGCTCAGAAAACAGAATGAACAGCCCAGAATTGTTTTCAGAGAAGAGTAGCACCAATAGTAAGCCAAAATACACTTGCAGACACCCAAACAGACTCAGAACTAATCTCAGGACAACTTCTGAAACCAACAGCTACAAAACCACCCTAAAATAGCCTCAATTGGACCCAAACCCACTCGAGATACACCCAGGCACCATCAGAATGTATCAGCAAACAGACTATTAGGTGAAATGATGCAATTCAGAAGTTAAGATTCAAAATTAACTAGAAATTTTCAATGGAACAGTATTTCTGAATTTTTTTGGTTTTCTAGAGGTTTTCTATTGTTTTTGGGTTTTTGAATGTTGAATTTCAAAATCAGATCTGAAACTTAGAGAGCACCTTTTGGGAAGAAATTTTGGAGCTGAAAACCTGTTCTTCAAGGCAGAATACACTGCCTTTATTAGGCAGAGTTTGAGGAATATTTCAGATTTGCAGTTGCCTTTTAGTCCCTCTTTATTTACTCATTTAGTCCCCTACTTATTGACTTGTGTCTCAAGGTACTACATTAAGGTCCTAAAATTCTGATTGGAACCCCATCTAGAATGTTCTAGGGGTTTCCAAATCAGTTAAATGCAAGATTCCTCTCTTTGAATTGCCCCAATTACCCTTGACTTATTCTGAGAATTACTGAGCTAAACCAGACCATTCCCCCTATTACCCTAGTAACTGGTCAAGAACTAACCGTGGTTAAACAAGATCCTATCCCATTCAGCTATAACCAGAAGATCCTAAAAATTAAACTAGTTAAACAATCATGCAATTAAACTTAAGAATCAGTGAACCGGTAATTAGGCAATTGAAACTAAATCAGATTATCAAAAGTGCTCATGAATCAACATAAAATCAAACTAGAAAAGATCAAGACAGGACAGTATTAACAAAAGTTAATCAAAACCTAACACTCTAAATCATTTAATCATGAAGGTAATTAAAAAGGTAAGGAAATCAGGATTTGAACGCAAACTACGAACAACCAAAACAGCAGAGTGACAACACTCAATTTAATCTGAAACCCTGTTCGAATAGCAGTTCGATTATACAAACAAAACGAAGAGATGAAGCAAAAGGCCAAGTATATGAACAGGAAACAAATACAAAGAAGAGAGAAAAAGAAGATGAAATAAAATAAGAGCTCACCCACCGACTCGGATTCAAGGTTGAACTTCTAATTTAACCCCTGCTACAATGTCAATCACCCTTTCTTTGTCCAGGCATGGATAAAAACGTTAGCCTGGGACAGACTTAGGACTAAGGAAACTGGAGAAGGGCCTTGCATGCTTGAGTTCCGGATCAATCCTCAATTCAATTCTTAGATTCAAAATTTGGGAAGCTTGGTCGATATTCAAAAGGGAAGGAAGACAGATATAGGATGAGGGAGGTCTGGTGGTTAAAGGGGTATCGATTTGGGAGGATTTGGGGGCGGCGGAGGCGGCGTCCACAGATTCAAAGATTCGAGGAGAAGGGAGGGGATTTGAGACATGGGAGTTTGGGGTTTGGAAAGAGGAGGTTACGGGGAGTATGCGGTGTAAATTTGAGAGAGATTGGAGAATCGCCGCCGCCGTGGGCGGTTTCCGGCGGCGGCAGACGACGGAGACGGTGAGGGAATCGATGGCGGCTATGGTTTCTCTAGGGTTTGGGGGTGAGAGACAGGAGGCGAGAGGGGGGTAGGGGGGCACGTTTGGACATTCTTATACTTAGACACCCTAGCTTCAGGACCGTTAGATTAAAAAACCTCGACGGTCCTGATTGAAAGTTACTAAACGACGTCGTTTAGGAGGGGGGCGGACCTGGATCGGGTTAATGGTGTGGGTTTTGGGCTAACAGGCGGATCTGGGGGGGGGGGGGTTTTGATTTGGGGCTAGGGCCAATTTTGGCCCAATTTTGGTCTTCTTATCAAGCCCCACTTTCTTTATTTTAATTGTTCCTTTTTCATTTTTGTTTTGCTTTCATTTTGTATTTTATATTTTCTGATTTTATAAAATGCTAAAACACAACAAAGACCTAATTAAACTATTTAACTCCTAAAATATTTAAAACTCTATTTAAAGATAAATGCAACAATTAACAATTAAAAGTGCAAAGAAACTATTTTTTAGCAATTTTCTTTAAATTTGTTCTAANATCTTGATTTTTAAGAAAAATTAGGGTTTGGATTCCGATTTGGTATTCAGAAGATTTGGCTAAGGTTTGAGAGAAAAAGGGTTGGTATTTGGAATGAGAGGAGGCTGGGGAATTTAGGGTGTAAATTTTGGGATTTTTGGGTAAGTTAGGGTTTTGACCGCCTCTCTTTGATTCCAGATTCGAGAGGTTTGGCGAGGATTCGAAGAAAATTAATTGGATATTTGGAAAGAGGAGGTGAAGGGGAGTCTAAGGTGTAAAATGGGGTTGATTGGATAATCGCCGTCGGCGGAGACGATTTCCGGCCGGCGGCAGACGGCGGAGAACGGAGGTGGAGTGGTGGTGTATACAGGGGGGGTGAGAGAGATGACCGGATAGGGGGGTGGGGTGGGGTTTGGACATATATATACTTAGTAACCTAGGCTTCAGGACCGTTAGATTAAAAAACCTCGACGGTCCTGATTGAAAGTTACTAAACGACGTCGTTTAGGGGGGGGCGGACCTGGATCGGGTTAATGGTGTGGGTTTTGGGCTAACAGGCGGATCTGGGGGGGGGGGGGTTTGATTTGGGCTAGGCCAATTTTGGCCCAATTTTGGTCTTCTTATCAAGCCCCATTTCTTTTATTTTAATTGTTCCTTTTTCATTTTTGTTTTGCTTTCATTTTGTATTTTATATTTTCTGATTTTATAAAATGCTAAAACACAACAAAGACCTAATTAAACTATTTAACTCCTAAAATTATTTAAAACTCTATTTAAAGATAAATGCAACAATTAACAATTAAAAGTGCAAAGAAACTATTTTTTGCAATTTTCTTTAAATTTTGTTCTAAAACTAATTAATACCTAATTAATACTAAAATTGTGAAATTAAATCCCTAAATGCAAGTGCATATTTTGTATTTTCATATGAATAAAAATGCAACCAATTAACACAAAAATTTAACAAAAAATTAACAAAAATTGTAAAATAATAAAGAAATCAATTATTTGAAGCTTTTGGAATTAATTTGCTTAGGGCAAAAATCACGTGCTCACAGCGAGGAGTTGCTCAGAGCGAGAGACCAGTGCCGAGGTCGAGTAGAGAACAAACGATTGCAACTGTTAGAATATTCCTAGGATTATGAATAGGAATATTCCCCCATATTGTACTTTTTTAGGGTTTTCTAGGGATATCCCTTATAAATAAGAAGATGGAGGAAATAAAAAGGGGATTCGAACTTTTATGAAAGAGCATCTTGTAAATAGTTGACTATCAAGAATATACACAAAGCTTGTCTTGTCTCCTCTGTTTGATTCCATTAAAAACATTCCTCTTTTATTCACAAGATCCAAGAACACGTTGTTTACTTCCATAGCCTGTTGTCACACGTTATAGTCAGAAGAGGGAATCATCCATCCCATTTAACATTTGAGTGACAAATTCTTTCTTATTACATTTAGTGCCATTTGCCACATTTATTGCATGTTTGTATCCTTATATTTATTGACAGTCATCGAGCATTAACTTGGCATTTGTTGACCTGAGCACGGTTCCGTACCCTCCAAGTTGTTGAACTTTAGATCTAGAATTTATTACTTTTAACTTGGATTCACCATTTGTCTATTTATTAAATTGGTTTAACAAAAAGGGCTTAAAACTTTTTGGTCAAACAATGATACTGATCCGTCTATTGATTTTTCATAATTAAAGATTAGAGTCATTTATTATTCTTTCTTTTGTATGAATTCAATCAAAAAGATGGAAGAAATGTAGAATCGCGTAGCGTACTTATGATCTGGTTATCTTGGTTGCATGATAATCGAGAATATTAATAGAACGTGATAAAGACAAGACACATTCTTCTAAATTTCTATGGTGTAAATGAGAGTTTACAATTACATAAGTTCTTTGTGGTAGCAATAATCTAGACGAGAAGCAATAAATTTTGCCTATTATTGTTTCTACTGCTAACAACATTTGGTTCGATTAAGGCATTAATCACGTTTCATTTGCTAAACTCACGAAGCTCCTGAGCAAATTATAAAAGACTCATTAATCATCAGGCATTACCTGGTCATAACGGGTAACAGACAGTAGTGGATGCCCGATAACTGATTTATTGGTTCAATTATCGATTTGGCATATTTATAAACTGATAACCAATATATTAAACCAATAACAATCAAAATCGAATTAAACTAGCCAATACCCACCCCTAGTGGAGGGTGTGGGTGAGCAACCCTCTCTTGTCAGGAAGCAGGGGCGGCCCTTCGCTAAAGCAAGTAAAGTAATTGGTTTAGGGCCCACATTTGTAGGGGGAGGGGGGCATTTTTTTGTTACACCTAATAGGCTATATACAAGTTTTTAAAAAATTATGTGAAGTGAAAATGTTTGCTTTCTTTCTATAATAAATATAGAGAAGAAAGATTTACAATTGATATGATTTCTGCCTAGGAAATCGTAGTTGAAATAAATATATAACCTAAATTTCATAAACGTGTGTGTTTACCTCGAAAATATGAGTAACAATTAAACTTGATTTATGGTTTTAAAGATACGTGATTTAGTTCAATATTAATTAATAACCAAGAAATCTAACGTATAAATGAAAGAAGTAAGTAAAATCAAACCAATGTGCAAGCCAGTCTCGACCTCGAGCTAATGTGGCCTCGAGATAGGTCAAGAACAATAAAGTAAGAACAAAAGTTAAAGGACAATTCTGGTGAATAATGAGCAAGAAAGTAAAAGAGTATATTCTTTCAAATGATTGATGATGGTTACAAATAATTGGGTTCCCCTTTATATAATAGGGGAACCCTAAATAAGGTACATTTCTATTTACAGTAAGGATTCTTATTGGGACAGCTGTCTAACCGCCTAGTACGGATTAGTACTAACTCGTACAAATCCATTCCAGAATTTACGCCATGATCTTGGGGACGTGGCAGGAATCTTGTTCATTTTGTTACAAACCCATAACGGTATCATCTCGAGGTTGGTCATACTCGGCTTCGGTGCCCATCGCGTACTTCGATCCTTGAGCTTTGCATTTTTTTATCGGGCTCGAACTCGACCCATCCTAAACTCGGGCTCGAAGCGACCCTTCGAGCCCGTAAAATCGGGCATACCTGATTTTGACCGTACACAGATAGTCCCCGCGTTATCGACCCTTCGAGCCCGTAAAATCGGGCATACCTGATTTTGACCGTACATAGATAGTCCCCGCGTTTCTTAGAGTAAAATGATAAGAAACGATTTGATCCTCGATGCTCTGATACCCCGATCATGGTGTCAATCCCGTGATGTCAGCGACTGAAGTGATTGAAAGGTCGCTTCTGCATAGTTCCCAAGGCCATTAATTGAAGACGACTGATGGTCGGCCGTTATCTTCCCCAAACCGTTAAGGTTACCGCTATAAATAGGTCACTTTCGCATCATTTATAATCTTTACTTCTCTAATCTTTCTCAAAACCTCACTAGCTTCTTCATCTTCTCTGAGCTTACCCTTTCCTGAATTTGTTCTTGCTACAACATCATCTCCTTCTCTTTTTTCGGATTTCCCAACAATAACAACGCCTAAAACATATAAAACCGTTCCTAAGAAAGAAAAAGCCTCCTCATCACGTCCAGCTTGTGGCAGAACGGTGGTGCCACCTCGTATTGAGGAGTGCATTCCCGGGCCATGCGAGTTGTCTTCCGATTACAAGGTCGATAAGCCTTCATCGATCCCAGGTCGATGTGAGCCCATGTCTCGATACCTCTGCTTGATAACTGAAGACCAACCCGAGCATGTAAAAAAGGACTGTGGTTGGGAGAACAAGGAGGTGGTGATTTCTTCCCTAGAGGAGGATATCACTACTCACGTGAAAGGATACCTAAGTGTGTATACTTATCCTTTCACATTAGGTCCCGCAGATCTGGTAACGAGTCCTGTGGATCCAGTTATCCTCGATTTTTGTCACCAGTACTAGGTTACTCTCGGCCAAATCTACCCTTCTTTCTAGCGTATCGCCAAATTACTCAGGTTCTTCTCAGGCAAGGTCGAAGGGGGGTTGCCTTTTACACTTGACCATTTGATTAGGCTATATAGCCCTCGCCTCTATCAAGGCGGTTTGATAAAGCTCCAGCGTCGATCCTCGAAGTCGCTATTTTCTAGCATCGATGAGGACAAAGACCGAGGGTGGATGAGTCGATTTGTCCGAATCAGGACTTCCGATGTGATCCCTACCGAGAGGATGCCATTTCCCGAGGAGTGGAACATGAAACGTAAGTACAAGCTTATCGATGACGATCAATATTCTACTTTCTCTATTCTTCCTCGATTTAACTCCCTTTTGATGATGTAGTTGCCCCTGGTTCCCCGGTGCGATTTCGGACCTCGCAGGTTGGGTCCGACAACTGGCCTCTACCTCTTCAGACGCGGAACGCAATTGGCGTGATTTGGCCAAGGGTAGGTGGGCAGATAAAAACCATGGTGATTTCCATTGTCCATATATAGGTGTTTCTCAGTGAAATACTAACTTACTCTTACGCAGGCCTCGAGGACGTTGTTGCTATGCGGCCACCTCCGCCCGGTGAAGAAGAAATCCCAAAGCCAACCAAGGAGAAGAAAAGGAAAAGGGCTTCGCCTGCGAGTTCCTCGGAGTCCAAAAAAAGTAAGGCTCGAAAGCCTAGGGTCGATCCCGCGACCCTCTCTACATAAGCGATCTAGCACCTTCGGGATGATGAGGAAGAGGGAGAATATGACGACTGCCTGTTGGTAGCTCGGAAAAGAGGAAGCACTGAGGCTTTGAGATTTGCCGAACCGGTGATGCTGATGCGGTTCATTCTCGAACTGAAGAAATATCGGAGGGGAACTTGAGCAAAGCCCTCGAGCCATCTGGCAGCAAAAGTGCATCCCGTCCCGGAGGACATTTGGCGGGAGAGCCCGAGGAGCCTAGTTCCGAGGCCTTCCAAAGAGAAGACAATGTCCCTAGTGAATCACTTGGGATAATTAATATAGATGAATCGTCGCCGGGCCCCGTGTTCTCCGAAGGGCAATTCCGAGATGCCCAGGCCATGAGGACTCCTGATGTGGGAACGACACATGAAGGGAGTGATATTTTCCGGGAGTGTCTTGCAGGGGTCGAAGATGGTCCCGACCCTGATGCATCATTCATCTTTGATGAAGCTCAGAGGCTTCTCAAACAAGTAAGTTTTTGTCTTCATACTTACGCTCAGGTTTTATTCTTGTTTTCTTAAGTCTGACTACTTTTCTTTATGTGAAGGCCGTGGCGCTTCATCAACAAGCATTTTCCAAATCCCGAGCCAAGCTTTCCTGATGCGAAGACAAACTCAAGAAGCTGGTGGAAGAGAGGGACAGCCTTAAACGCCTCTATGTACAGAAAGATGAGGAGGTCAGGGATCTACGAGTTGAATTGACGAAGGCTCGCCAAGAACAGACTGAGCTCATTGAAAAGGTAATGTAGCCTTTGAGGTTCTGTTATGTATTCATTTGATTTATCGATTAACACTTCAACTTTGCAGGCACAGCAGAAGGGCGAGCTGGTGGAGCAGCTCCGAGAAGAGCTCAAGGTGAAAGAGGCCGAGACCCTGGGGTGGAAGCAACACATGGATCGCCTCTCCTCGGAGAAGGATACACTTCGGGACCAGCTGACTTCGATCGAACGCCAACTACAAAATGCAAATGAGGAAAGCTTGGCCCGTAGCCGCAAGATCGATGAGCTCGAAGCTGAATCAGCCGCTAAACTTGCGAAGGCCAAATCTAAGGCTGAGGCATTTGGGTCCTCGTATCGAGCCGACACCGAAGCTGCTAACATTCGGGCACAGGAAATCTCCACTTCCACTGAAGTTAAATTGTCATGTGCTCTTAACCATGCCAGGCGACAATCCCGGAGAGAAACTCTCGAGGAGGTGCACGCTTGTGGCTTTGACCTCTCAGCTGATATTGAAAAGGCAAAAATTTTGGAGGATGAGGCTGCCGATCTACTCTCCTATGATGATGAGGATTTCGCTAGTGGCTTTGAGGGTGAACGTTCCCGAAGATGCGGCTCTCAAAAATGTGGCTCTTGAAGATGCAACTCCCAAGGATGTGGCTCCTAAAGTAGATGAGGCTCTTTTGTTTTTTGTTTTTGTGCAAGTCCCCTTGTGGGCACTGTAGATATCTCTTATGAATATAAGGAATTCTTTTTCTTTTCATCTTCGATTTGTTTTTAACTCTGCTTCGTCTTCGCTTTGTGAAAAGTTTTGATGTTATAACTTCAATGATCGAGCGAGCACTGACTTGGCCTCAGAGTAGAACAAACCCTTAGGTTTTTTTTAATAATAAATGGGTAATCTTTGAACTTATAATGGGATGCCTCTTAAGGTTTTTGACGAATCCTCGAGATGTGCTTAAGTCGATTTGATGTGAGCTCGGGATGATGGGACCCTTAGATCCGAGTTGAGTGAGAACAAAGTCTCAAACTCTAAGTATATCGACCTTTTAGGCTCACTAAATCGGCCCTTAGGCTCTTTTTATCGGCCCTTAGGCTCTTTTTAGGTTGGCCCTTAGGCTCTTTAGGTTGGTCCAATTCGGCCTCTATAGCGGCTATAATTTTTTCCTCTTTCCGGCTAAAAGACTTGGTGAAAATTTCTTTATGCCTTAGCATGTGTTTTTGTACCCGTAGGATTTTCGAGGGTTCAATCGATCAGAACCCAATTTTTTTCTTAACCCGTTTGTGTTAAGACAATTTAATACCTCTTGAGGCTTTTCGAAGGCCAATATTATCGAAGCCTTTAAATTATTTGAGGACTGATTTCATCGAAGCCCCTTTTTTGTTTGCTTTGCCGAGGGTAGCCTTATTTAACCGTTTTTTCAAAATATTTGAAGGCCTTTAACTTATGGCGGAAGTCGGACGTGTCCGAGCCGTTTTATTTCGGCCATAGCCTTTTTATATGACCGTAGTCTTTAATATGTCCGTAGCCTTCGCGTGTGTCTCTTGGACTTATTTCCCGATAACCTTTTAGACTTATCCGAAAGGTTAGTCCCCAAGTATGATGGCCTTGGCCTTTGCATCGAGGGATGCCTCTTTGAGGTCTTATAAATTCGAGTTTAGATACTCGAATGTGTTGACTGTCGATGACAGTCACCGAGTATTCGAGGTGTATTCGCATTTTGGCCCTTGAGCCGTTTCTCGCAAAATCACAAGTATGAAGTTCGTATAGTAGCAAATTTCTTTGAGACACAAAGTGCTTTGATATAGAAAGAATGATTCTTTGAATAATTGATACATGCGTACATGTTTTGCCGTCGGGGCTCGACTATTCTATATGGTCACGGTTCATCCGACCGTTTGTCCTATTATAAAGTTTTCCTATCGAGGCCCTCTTTGGCATGAAGTATTTTTCTCGAAAATATAACCTCCGAGGGTGATGCCCCTAGTATTCGAGGTTGATTGAAAAGAAGCCTTGGATACTTTTGAATTCTCCTTAGGTAGCACATAGTTGTTGCCTCGTTAAAAACCTCGCCGGAAAACCCATTTGGGACAAAATCCGATCTAAGGTAAAAAGAGTGCAACACGTGCTTTAAAACCTAAGGTCTTTGTGTAGAAAGGTGCCCTCGACGCCTAAGATCGAATGCCCGCAATGAGTTAGTTTTAAATTCAAATGGAAAAAAAGGAGAAGGTCATACCTTAGCAGTAATATCATTTGAGTAGTGATACATTCCAATTGTTCGGCAGTTGTTCGCCTTCCATCGTGCCAAGTTTGTAAGATCCTTACTGACAACTCCGATGACTCGGTACGGTCCTTCCCAATTCGGGCCTAGTTTCCCTTCATTCGGGTCTCGAGTATTGAGGGTGACTTTTTATAGAACTAAGTCCCCGATTCCGAAGTATCGAAGGTTGGTCCTTCTATTATAATATCTCTTGATTCTTTGTTTCTGTGCGGCCATTAGAACAAGTGTAGCTTCTCGTTTTTCATCTAATAGCTCGAGGCTAGTATTCATAGCCTCGTGATTTGATTCCTCCGATGTCAAAATCTGGCGCTGGGTTCCCTGACCTCGACCGGAATCAAGGCCTCAAAGCCGTATACTAATAAGAACGGGGTCGCCCCCGTGCTGGACTTCAATGTCATTCGATACTCCCAAAGAACCTCGGGTAGAACTTCTCTCCATTTTCCTTTTGCATCGTCCAACCTCTTCTTTAGGTTTTGAATGATAGTTTGTTTGTTGACTCGGCCTGTCCGTTCCCGCTTGGGTGGTACGGTGTTGATAAGATCCTCTTTATTTTGTGTGCTTCGAGGAACTCCGTTACCTTATTGCCGATGAATTGCTTTACGCTGTCACATACGATTTCGACAGGTATCCCGAATCGACACACGATATGATCCCAGATGAAGTCAATAACTTCCCTTTCTCTGACCTTCTCAATGGTCTGTGCTTCCACCCATTTAGAAAAGTAATCAGTCATAAATAAAATGAATTTAGCTTTACCTGGGGATGTTGGTAAGGTCCGACTATGTCCATTCCCCATTTCATGAAAGGCCACAGGGACAGGACTGAGTGAAGTTGCTCTCCGTGCTAATGAATCATCGGTGCAAACCTTTGACATTTATCACACTTTTTAACAAACTCCTTAGTGTCTTTTTCCATGCTATCCCAGAAATACCCTGCTCAAATAATATTGCGAATCAAAGACTCGGCGCCGGAGTGATTCCCACAAGTGCCTTCATGGATTTCTCATAGAACATAATCGGTATCCCCCAACCCTAAACATACCGCCAATGGTCCATCGAACGTCCTCCACATTCATCCAATGTGAACCTAGCAGCCTTGGTTCGTAGAGCCCTTGACTCTTTATGATCTGATGGAAGCTTTTTGTTTTTCAAATATTCGATATACTTATTCCTCCAGTCCCAAGTAAAACTCGTAGAATTTATCTCGGCATGACCCTCTTCGACCACAGATCTCGATAATTGGACGACAATCCCCGGGAATATATCATCTTCTTCTACTGATGAACCCAATTTAGCAAGTGCATCGGCCTTACTGTTTTGTTCTCAAGGCACATGATCTAGAGTCCACTCCTTGAAGCGGTGCAAGGTTACCTGTATCTTATCCAAGTATCTTTGCATCCTATCCTCTCGAACTTCGAAACTTTTGTTTACTTGGTTCACTACCCACAGAGAATCGGACTTGGCTTCAATGACTTCTACCCCCAAGGTTTTAGCTAGCTAGAGACCAGCAATCATGGCCTTATTTTTGGCCTCATTGTTAGTCAACCTAGAAGTTTTAATAGATTGTCTAATAGTGTTACCTGTAGGTGGCTTCAAAACGATGCCAAGCCCGGACCCTTTCACATTCGAGGCACCGTCCGTGAAGAGGGTCCATACCCCCGATGATGTACCCGATTTTAGCATAAGTTCTTTTTCCACTTCAGGCATGAGGGTTGGTGTAAAATCGGCTACGAAGTCAACTAAAATTTTAGACTTGATGGCCGTTTGGGGTTGATATTCGATATCGTACCCGCCAAGTTCGACTACCCATTTGGCCAATCGGCCTGATAGCTCGGGCTTATGTAAAACATTTTGGAGAAGATAAGTGGTTAACACACATATTGGGTGACACTGGAAATATGGCTTTAGCTTTCCAGATGCGCTTATTAATGCTAGTGCTAATTTTTCTAAGTGTGGGTATCTAGTTTCAACATCTCCTAAAGTCCGACTTACATAATAAACAGGGAATTGCGTACCTTGTTCTTCTCGAACTAGTACTCCACTTATTGCTATCTCGGACACCGCCAAATATAAGTAAAGCTTTTCATCTACCTTCGGAGTGTGAAACAGAGGTGGGCTCAATAAATACCGCTTTAATTCCTCCAATGCTTGCTGGCATTCCGGGGTCCATGTGAAATCCTTTTTCTTTTTGAGCAAGGAAAAGATCATGTGGCTTCGATCCGATGACCTCAAAATAAATCGACCCAAGGCGGCTATTCGTCTTGTTAACCTTTGTACAGCTTACATACTATCTACGATAGTGATATCTTCGATGGCCTTGATCTTGTCGGAATTAATTTCGATTCCTCGATTTGATACCATGAATCCGAGGAACTTGCCCGAACCGACCCCGAAGGCACATTTTTCTGGGTTAAGCTTCATTTTGTACTTCCTCAAGATTTTGAATGTTTCCTGCAAATGAGTTAAATTGTCCTCCGCGTGCAGGTACTTAACCAACATATCGTCAATGTAAACTTCCATTGATTTACCTATTTGTTCCTCGAACATTCCGTTAACTAAGCGTTGGTATGTGATAACTAGGGATTTTAACATATTATTTACTCTCTTTTGCTTAAGTTTACGGTCGAAAATGCGTAATTGTATTCCCGAAAACTGACTTAATGTGCTTGCTTGCAGGGTTTGGTCAAAATGAGGCAAAGAAGCCATAATCAACTCATGAAGGAGTCAAGATTGCACAAATCCAAGGCTGGGACTGGAGCAATGACAGCGGCAGAAAAGAGCGGTCGCGTAAGGACCACCGCTGAGGCGACCACTATTACGCGGTCCGAGAAAGTGAGGTTCAGGGAGGCTGTTTTTGAACTCAAGACCCAACGCTAACTGCGATGGAAAAGCGCGGCCGCGAAATCTGTGACACGATCACGGATGGATTTTCGCTGAGAGCTTGAATCAAGGATCAGAGACTCTACATTTTTGGCTTAAGTGAAGAACGCGGTCCGCGTCCAAATTACGCGGCCGCGTCTGTTTCTCACGCGGACGCGATTGAAAATGTGCTGTGAATTAAAGCTTTACCCAAGCCCAGTTATGAAGAAGCGCAGACCGCGCTCATTATTCCGCGGCCACAATAGATCAAGCACGGACACGGTCAGAATTACGCGTTCGCAAAGTCTTCGCAGGGGCATTTTTGTCCGAAAAGTTCAGCTTAGTATAAATAGACCTTTTGACATTTTTAGGTGAAGTTTTGTTAGAGAGAACACGTGAACGGCTGGTTTTTACCTTTTTGAGTAATTTTAGAGTAGATTTATCTTCAATCTTTAGATTTTCATCTTGTATTTGAATATTATGGCTTATATTTCATCTTCATTTTTTATTTCTACTGTTATTATGAGTAGTTAAACCCCATAGCTAGGGCTATGACCCAACCCTAGTGTGGGTATTTAATGGGTCTTGAATTTTAGGGCTTAATTATTTATGGGTTAGTGATATTTAGTCTGATTCATGCTTTAATTGTAGAATTGTTGGTTGCAAATACTGATTCGTGCCTTGATGACTTAGACTCTTCTTGAGAAAGAGGGTCTAAGTCTAGGAAAATTAGGTTAACAAGGAATTGGGGTGAATTCAAGAGATTAATAGCCCCAATTAAAGGGTTAAACCTAGAGAGAGTAATACCCGACTTGAGTCAATATCATTTGTTATGCATGAACACCCATTTGGACTTAAGAAAGCCAAATTGGGTAAAGTCACTCAAACTATCGAGAGGTATAGAGTGAGCACTTATATGTGATGGTTTATATCACGACTCCAATCATAACAAGCTTGCCTTGAATTCTCGATACCCTTTAGATACCCACCTAGGCAAAAGTCACTACCCTAGTGCCTTTTTAACACTTGAAAACTCCCACCAAAAAAATAGTGTACTTAACCTATTCTAGCATATTATAATATAGAATTAGAAGTATAATCAATCATGACCATGTTTGGAGGTGCAATTTGGAACAACACGCACATCTAGATTAGTTAGATACCTAACTCCAAATCAATTAACTCCCTATGGAAATCGATCCCGACCTTTGTTGGGTAAAACTGCATTGACCATCCTTCCCACTCGATAGTGGTACAGGCTTGGAACCAATCAATTTTTGGTGCCGTTGCTGGGGAGTTAGACGGCTTTAGTCTAACTATTTGTGTGTTTTGTTTTTCTTTCCTTCCGATTATCTAATTTGTTTGTGAAATTTCTTTTAGGTACAAAATGGCTCTTAACAATGATGCCCCCGGAAATTTGCCATTGGGGGAGGACGTAGATGATGATAATGTGGATGAGATTTAACCTGAACTACAAGCACAAAGGAAAGGCTGACCGCCTCATGATAATATTCCAAACCCTCCCCCACCTCCAGCAAGGGCAGCACACCGGACGTTGCCCAACGAAGGATACGCAAATGCAATAGTCCCGCCCCAGATTAGGGTGGGCAACTTCCAAATAACAAACGTTATGCTTACACTCTTGGACCAGAGGGGTTTCTTCACTGGAGCTCCACACCAAAATGCCTACAAGCATCTCAAGTGTTTTGCTGATACATGCTGGGGGAGCAAGCAAACTAACATTTCTGAGGACGTGTTGAGATTAAGGCTTTTCCCATTCTCTCTAAGGGGAAAGGCTTTGGATTGGTTTGAGAGGTTGCCCAACCATTCTATCACCACTTGAGATAAGTTGTCCGGGAAAATCATAGCAAAGTTCTTCTCGCTGGGGCATATGGCGACGCTGAGAGATGAGATCCTTGCCTTCAAACAAGATCCAAATGAACCGCTTCATGAGATTTGGGAAAGGTACCGTACGATGGTTAAAGAATATCCGAACAATGACATGACCGAAGCCATGATCCAGCAAACATTCTACCGTGGCATCAACACTACCAACCAGTGTGTAGTTAACCAACTCGCCGGGGGAAACTTTATGAACATACCTTATGCTAAGGCGTGTGATATACTTGATGAGATGGGGATACTTCCTCGACGTGGCAAAGTCGAGCTAATGTGACACAAGGTGATCCCAATGTCATTCACCTACACAAAGAGCTCCATGACTATGGCTAAGCAATAGCGAGTTAACTACAACCATGAACCAGTTGGCCAAAGCTCAATTGCAACAAGTTCAAGGGCCAAAATAAGTGAATGCCATGGAAGGGGTAAATATGATGGTCAATAAGAGGAGGCAAAGAGGTCAATAAAGTCAAGGAAATCCGGATCAATATGAGCAAGTTGGTAGTGGTTACAACCAAGATGATGTGTATAATGATCAAAGTGAAGAGGTTCAGTATGTGAATAACTACCAAGGACAACGGGGCAATGCTCCGAATCAACAACAACAGTGGAGATCCCAAGAAAATTGGGGAAATAAAAACCAACAAGGAAATTGGAACAGTGGGAACAACTACAACCAAAGCAACTGGGGGAACAACAATCAAAATTGGGGCAACCAAGGTAACCAGGGCAACTGGGGTGGCAATAATAATAGCAATTGGGGAGGCAACAACAACCAAAGGAGATGGAATAATAATAATCAAGGAAATCAGGGGCCGGGCTTTCAAAGGCCTCCGATGTATCAACAACCAAACAACCCGCCCACATTTCCGTCTTAAGGCCCTAGCTCATCCAACAATGAGATGGGACGGATTGAATCCATGTTTGAGCAAATGATGAAGAAAAATGCTGACTCCGATGCTCAATTGGCGTCCCACAATACTTCTATCCGCAACTTGGAGGTCCAACTTGGCCAAATTTCTCAAGATTTGAATACTCTCCCTAAGGGGGCACTACCTAGTGACACGGTAGTAAACCCAAAGGGAGGGAACGGGCCACGCTATGGCGGTGACTACAAGGAGTGGTAGAGGTGGTATTGATAGTACCTCTAATGCAAGAAAGGTTGTGAGTAAGGATGTGTTGGTGCAAGATGATGATGAGCAAAGCAATGATGTGCAAGTGAGTGATGAGAATATGAATGAAGAAGTGAGAATTTACATTGATGACAACGTGGAGGAGACACAAAATGATGTGAACCCGTCTAGGGAACACGCGATAGGCATACTGGAAACGGTAGTGGCCAAAGCCAAGGCTCCTTTGCCAAGGCCTCCTCCACCATACCCTCAAAGGCTGGAAAAACAGAACAATGAGAACCAGTTCAAGAAATTTATTGATATGATGAAGAGTTTGCCAATAAATGTGCCTTTAGTGGAAGCTCTAGAACAAATGCCAGGATATGCCAAGTTCATGAAAGATTTGGTAGCAAAGAAGAGATCCATGAATTGTGAAACTATCAAGAAGAAGCATCAAATGAGTGCCATTGTACATTCCATGGCCCCAAAGCTAGAAGACCCCGGTGCTTTTACAATCCCGTGCGCTATCGGTAGTGCCGATTTCGCCAAAGCTTTGTGCGACTTGGGGGCAAGCATTAACTTGATGCCATATTCTGTGTTCAAGACATTGGGGATTGGGAAACCAAGTCCCACATCCATGAGGTTGCAGATGGAAGATAGGACAATGAAGAGGCCATTGAGGATTATAGATGATGTGCTAGTGCGGGTCGACAAGTTCATACTTCCCGCAGGTTTTGTGATTTTTGACTGCGAGGTTGACTATGAGGTGCCGATCATATTGAGGAGACCTTTCCTAGCTACAGGGAAGGCATTAGTTGATGTGGAAGCAGGGGAGCACACCCTCCGGGTGGGTGATGAAAAAGTTGTGTTCCATGTGTGCAAATCAATGAGGCAGCCCAACAACAACGAAGTATGTTCATTTGTGGATCTGGTGACCGAGGTGATTGTTGAAGACACCAGTGTTGTGCTTAATGTGGAGGACCCTTTGGAAGCTGTGTTGTTGAACCATGATGTGACTGAGGATGAAGGCTTGGTGGAATATGTCAATGCTTTGCAAGGAATGGGTTCATACACATATGATCCCCAAAAACTTTCCTTGGATCTTGAGAACCGAAAGACTCCACCAACAAAGCCCTCAATCGAGGAGCCTCCCGTATTGGAGTTGAAGCCTTTGCCTTCACACCTCAGGTATGAATTCTTGGGCCCTTGTTCAACTTTACCTGTTATTCTTTCTTCATGCTTAACTAACGTGCATGTAGATGCCACCTTTGCGGTGCTCCAATGAAGGAAGAAGGCAATTGGATGGACTCTAGCTGACATTCGGGGGATAAACCTCGCCTTTTGCATGAACAAAATTATACTTGAGGATGATGCCAAACTCTTCGTGGAACATCAAAAGAGGTTGAATGAGGCCATGCAAGAAGTCGTCAAGAAGGAAATTATCAAGTGGCTAGATGCAGGGGTTGTGTACCCCATTTCGGATAGTTCATGGACTTCGCCGGTACAATGTGTGCTGAAGAAGCATAGACTTGCCGGGCGTGCCTACTATTGATTTTTAGATGGGTACTCAGGTTACAACCATATTTTGATTGCACCGGAGGACCAAGAGAAAACCACCTTCACATGTCTGTATGGGACCTTTGCATTCTCACGGATGCCATTTGGTTTGTGTAATGCACCGGCTACCTTTCAGCAGTGTATGATGGCTATATTTATGGATATGGTGGAGGACTTCCTTGAAGTGGTCATGGATGATTTTTGTGTTGTGGGGGACTCCTTTGAAGAATGCTTGGGTAATCTTGACAATGCGTTGGCCCGATGTAAAGAGACCAACTTAGTACTTAATTGGAAGAAGTGCCACTTTATGGTTGAGGAGGGCATTGTCCTCGGCCATAAGATATCAAAGAACGGTATTGAAGTGGACAAAGCGAAGATTGAAGTGAGTGATTTCAAAACATCCTCCTCCTACTTCCGTCAAGGGAGTTAGGAGCTTTCTTGGGCATGCGGGGTTCTACCGAAGGTTCATCAAGGACTTCTCAAAAGTGGTGAATTCCTTGTGCAAGCTGTTGGAAAAGGATGCAAAGTTTGTGTTTAATGATGATTGCATGAAAGCTTTTGAGCTTCTCAAGTATAGATTGACTACCACTCCCATCATCACCACACCCAATTAGAGCTTGCCATTTGAGATCATGTGCGATGCTAGTGATGTTGCGGTAGGAGCGGCTTCGGGGCAAAGGTTCAACAAGATATTTCATCCGGTCTATTATGCATGCAAAACTATGAATGATGCCCAAGTCAAATATACTGTGACTGAGAAAGAGTTACTAGCCATTGTCTTTGCCATGGAAAAGTTCATGCCATATCTCGTGGATACCAAAGTGATTGTGCACACCGATCACACGGAACTCCGTTACTTGATGACAAAAAAGGACTCTAAGGCTAGGTTGATGAGATGGGTTCTACTGCTTCAAGAGTTTGACCTTGAAATTATTGATCGAAAAGGGTGTGAAAATCAAGTGGCGGACCACTTGTCCCGCTTGGAAGAGGAGGGGGGCCCCAAGATGGCCTCGAAATTAATGATTCGTTTCCGGATGAACAACTCCTCTCCGTGTCTTTGAATAGTATGCCTTGGTTCGCCGATGTGGCTAATTTTCTTGTGACTGGCATTGTCCCGAGTGAGCTCTCTTCTAACCAAAGGAAGAAGCTTAAACGGGACAGCTTGGATTATTACTGGGACGAGCCCTATCTTTTCAAGATTTGTAATGATGGTGTGATCCGGAGATGTGTTTTGGAGGAGGAGCAAATGAGTATTCATGATGCTTGACATTCCTCACCCTACGGTGGTCATCATGGTGGGGCGAGAACTGCTTCAAAGGTTCTCAGCTGTGGATTTTATTGGGCTACCCTGTATAAAGGTGCTAGTGAGCTTGTTAAGAGATGTGATGAGTGTCAGAGAGCTGGTGGAATTTCCAAGAAGGATGAAATGTCTCTCACCATTATTCTTGAGATTGATATTTTTGATGTGTGGGGCATCGACTTCATGGGGCCATTTGTGAGTTCATGTAGTAACACTTACGTTCTGGTTGCTGTTGATTATGTTTCCAAGTGGGTTGAATCTGTGGGTTTGCCCAACAATGAGCCACGGAGTCTGGTAGCTTTCTTGAAGAAAAATATTTTCACAAGGTTTGGCACTCCAAGGGCGATCATCAGTGATGGGGAGTCTCATTTTTGAAACGCCTTCGATACTTTACTCTCGAAGTATGGTGTCAATCATAAGGTGTCAACCCCTTATCATCCCCAGGCTAGTGGACAAGTTGAGGTCTCCAACAGGGAGATAAAGAGCATATTGTTAAAAACTGTCAATGCAAACCAGACTGATTGGTCAAAGAAACTTGATGATGCTTTGTGGGCTTACAGGACTGCTTACAAGACTCCAATTGGTATGTCTCCGTACCGGTTGGTATTTGGGAAATCATGCCATCTCCCGGTGGAATTAGAGCATAAATCCATGTAGGCGCTGAAGAAGTTAAACCTTGAATGGGATGTAGCTACAAATCTCCGAGTAGAGCAAGTAAATGAACTTGATGAGTTCCGGTTTCATGCTTATTCCAGCTCGTCCTTGTATAAGGACAAGATGAAGTGATTACATGACAAATATGCCCGGAGCAAGGAATTCAAGGAGGGTGACTTGGTTCTTCTATTCAACTCTCGGTTACGACTGTTTACGGGAAAGCTCAAGTCAAAATGGAGTGGCCCTTTTGAAGTGGTGCATGTAACTCCGTTTGGTGCTCTTGACTTGAAAAACAATAATGGTGAAATCTTCAGAGTTAATGGGCACCGAGTGAAGCACTATAATCTTGGAAAGTTTGATGATAGCCACGTGGTGGCATTGATCCATTTCAAGTAAATGATGGTAACATGCGTCGTGCCGCGACGTTAAATCAGGCGCTTCTTGGGAGGCAACCCATGTGTTTTTCTTTTCTTTTCTTTTTTTTTTCTTCTTAGTTTAGGCTTTGTTTCGGACTAACTGGTTTTGAAGTTTGTGTAGGAATTATTTGTGCAGTGCGGGACTGTTTCTGGAAAAATTTGCCTAAGTGTGGGGAATTTCGCGGACCGCGCTCAAAATTTCGCGGTCAGCGACAGCTTTTCGCGGGGGCACAATTTGTCAGTGGGACACGGACTTGAAAAGTCCATAATATCAGCTCTCTGAAGTTGTATTCGCGTCCGGGTCGTTATTTTGCGGTCCTCATTGATCTTACGCGATCGCACCTGTTTTTCCGCTCTCAGCGGACATGTTTCTGAAAAGGCTCTTCATCAGGTAAAAGAACGCGGACCGCGGTAGAATTACGCAAGGGTTAGTTTCTACCACAAATCACACAACTGGTATGTTCAAATTTTTGTATTAATTTTATTTCTTTCTTTTCTTTTATTTAGTTTTACTTTTTCTATTTAGTTAGGGTTAATACATGCCAAAATCAAAATCATGCTTAAGTGACGCTAAAAATTCATATAGGTACTTGTTTTGCATGCCTAATAGGGGATAGGGTTGTTCACTATGCCTATTAATTGCTTAGATTTTTGCACTAAGTGAAACACTAGGTCTAAGATTTCATTAGTTTATTTTCGCGGACAGCGGTCCAAATTACGATGTCCGCTTTCATGCTTTTGTGAGGCTAAATTGCTTACAAGTTCGCGGACGCGGTTGTTGATATCCAATTTTTCCCTATATATTTTATATATGCATAAATACCTTCAAAATAGCATATATATGGATATATAAGCATGCACAAGGCTTTTATTATTTTTTTCCATAATTTTAAGGGTTTAAGTTGATTTATTTTCTCCCCTTTTATCCATAGAATCCCCCAATAATTATTTCCAAAACTATTGTTTTGATAATTCATTTATTTGATTTCTGTATTTATGCCAAAATATGGCTAATGTAATTTTCTTATGTATTTTTTACAATTACATTTAGTATTTATTAAGCTAAATTTCATATAATTGCAATATTAGCCCTTTTTAAGATATAATTATATTTTATATGCGTAAAATTGGTCCCTATATTTTTAAAATGTTAATTATGTGTTTTAAATCATTTTGTTATCTTAAATTATTTTCCAGATATTACTTGTTATTTATTAAAATTAAAAATAGGGAAAAACTGGCTATTTAAATAACAGCCAAATTTGGCTTTCACTGATAGCCAAATCAGACCCCAATCCCAGCACAATTTTATAATTAAAAACTCGACCCATACCCTATTAACCCTTACCCGAACCCGGAACCCACCTACCCGGTTGAATCCTGACCGTTAATCTCCCAGATCAATATTCCAAATAAACCCCTTCCTATTTTAGTTCTAATCAACCCCCAACCATAATTACTTTTCCAATCCGCCGCCTTCAGATGCCCTCATCTCCCTCTTCTCTCTCAACCTAACCCTAATCACTTTTCAAACTCCGCCTCCTTCTCCGGTCATCTCCGGCAACTACTCTCAAACCCCAAGCCTCCAATGGGTCTCTCATCACTTTTCTCACATCTCTAAGGCCTTCAAGGGTCCTGGGCCATGTCGATTTGGACCTAGGGTTTCTGATTCTGTTGTTCGAGGTTTCTCTGGTGTGATTTTGGGCAAAATCACACCATATGTGTTACGATTTGTGAAGTTATAACAGCTTCTTTCGATTTCTAATTGGGTTTTCTTTTGAAACCCTAACTCTCTTCTGAATCTGTCAGATCTATATCATTTTCATGCTTTAAGCCTGTTTCCTTCTATGATTTGCTTATTCTCGAGCTTTCTTCTGAAAGATCCTCTACTTTTAAACTGTTTTCACTTTCTTTGAAAACTAGGGTTTTCTCGGAGTTCTTTCTACTCCTGTTTTAACCAATTTCTTCATGATTAAACCTTTTCTCCTTGTTTATTTTGACTGATTTCATGTTCCTACTGCTTTTTAACTTGACTATGTTAAAAGCCCTAATTTTTAAAGATTTTCTGTACTTTGTTTCTGTGTGTTAGCATGATTCTCTTTACTTTGTTTCTGTGTGTTAGCATGATTCTCTTTACTTTGTTTCTGTGTGTTAGCATGATTTCCTTTGCCCTAGTTCTGTGTGTTAGCCTGTTTACGTGATTCTTGTTAATCTCTCGTGGTCACCATGCTCCGAATATGTTCTGCTAAATCTTTATCCTACTTATATCACCTCTATATGATTGTGTTTGCTCACCTTTTGTTTCTTTCTGTCTATATAGCCGACCTTGTTTGTTTGCTACTCCTGTTCATTCGTCTCTATTTATATGTTGAAAATACAGAATCATGACTCCCCATGATTGATTCTGATTTTTCTTAATTGATGGTGATTGAAAGATCTTCTTTTAAAAGCCCTAGAAGCTTTACCTCGTCTGTTTAAATTAACTGATTTCATTACCTTATCTACCATGGTACTTTGTTTTACTGATTCTTTCCTTAATTGAGTTTCTCTAAATTTGGTCCTAATTGACTATTCTATGCCTACTGAACCTTGAATCCTTCCTTATTTAATCATGCACTGATTTTTTTCCTGCCTTATATGGTACTGAATCTTTCCGTTTGATCTTGATTCCCTTAACTTAAGGAAGTACTTCCTTGATTCTCTAATTGATTGATTCTGAGTTCTTAAATTAGTGTACTACTATAATTTTTTACCTTATTCCACTACCTACTTTCAACTATAAATACTCTAAGTCTTTCACAAACAAGACGGACTTGGCTTTCAAAAAAAAAAAACACTCCTCTCTTATTAAAAATCTGTTCTACCTTCCTCCTTGTGTTATTTTGCTACTATTAGCCGGATGCAAGCCAAGGCTAATCATCTGTGCTCTTTGGTTCTTTCATTCTGCTTACTTTTATCTTCACGGGTATGTCCTAGTTTAATTTAAAGCCTCAACAACAACATGTTTCTCTTCTTGTTTCAGTTTCTTTTATTTCTAGCCTGCTTTTACTTGTGGTTCTGTTGTGAAGTTTGAAGTTAGGTTATATTATCAGCATGCTAGTATGACTCCCCTCCCTTTAAATTCATATATGCCCTTGTGTGATTCAAGCATGCCTGGACAATTGTTTTCTACCTACTGTGTGCTTACCATTCTTATGAATCCCAAATCCCTATCCCCCTGTATGTGTTTATGTTCTCCCTGATTGGTTTGTGATTATGCCAGTTTCAACTATTTCTGAGCATGTCCAAACCAGTCCAAATACCCTTGCTGGGGTTATGTGTTTGCAGTCAAATGCCTGTGTATCCCCAAACCCTTTGACCCCTGATGATAGGCTATAATTGCGTATTTTAGACGATTATTACACTCTAATTTACTGCACTTTAGTTGAGTTTGCGCTTTAATCGCTAGTGTTTTGCCCTAATTGTGTGTTTTATGCCTTGTAGGACTGATTCCGAGATATATAGATGTTATGGAATGAATTTAAGTGATTTGAAACTTTAAAGTCTGAGTAAAAGCTCAAGGAATTAATCCGGGATCGTATTCGGGGATCAGCGGATGATAAAACAACAAAACGAAGACTCGAGGAGGCATATTGCGCACTGTCTAGTAAAACAGACATAACCTTTTGCTCCGAACTCCATTTGGGATCCATAATATATGGTTGGAAAGCTAACTCAAAGGGCTACAACTTTCATGTTTTATGTTTTTCCAAATTCCAAACGGACCAGGGTGAAAAACTGCGGTTACGGTAGGACCGTGGTAGGACCGCGGCAGAACATTACCAAAGATTCAGAGGACCATTCTGGCCGCGGTCCTGGCGTAACCGCGGTGGGACCGCAGCAGGACGCGTGAATTTCAGGGACTAAAGTGCAAAACACGGGATTTTAAGCCCTAAACACTATATTAAACGAGGGAGGACGGCCAAGAGCGAAGGAGAATGATTTTTGGAAGTGAAAAACATCAGAAGGAAGGGCAAGAAGCAAGGAGGATCATTGGGCATCAATCTTTAATCTTCTTCTTTGTTCTTTTACCTTTGAATATGAATTCTTTTGTGATTTTTGTTATTTTTATGAGTAGCTAACTTTTCTAATATAAGGTTTTGGTGAAACCCGTTGGGGATGAATTGGTTGTTATAGTAATATAGATTTGAATTAGTTTAATCTCTATTTGTTCAACTATGTTTTGATTATGGTTAATTGAAAGGATCCTCAATTAGCCGTTCCTATTTATTATGTATCTGCTTGAGAGAGAGTGCATATTTAGGTAGTTGTTTGAACAACATCACTCCCGGAGTATACGCGAGAGTCATAACCGAGGGTTTAGAGGTTGGATTAGAGATAACGATACCTCGGGTGCGATCTAAGTGAACTGTAATGCGAATCTAGCTAGTGTAGCTTGAGAGAGTGCGTCTAGTAAATTATCATAATTTCTTGAGAGAGATTTATGATAGCTGGAGAGCTCATGATTGATAGAGGTAAGTAAGTCAACGCTATAAGAAACATACAACCAAGGAAATCAACAACGGGGAAAACCATTACCTTAGACCTTTATTCTAATTGCTTATAATTCAAGCATAGTTAGTTTTCAGCTGTTTATTTATTTTCAATCTTGTCTTCTTGGTGATATTAAACAGATACAGCTAAGCCTTAGTTCTCTGTGGGATTCGACTCCGGACTTTTAGACCGGATTATATTTGCAGCGACCACTTATCCTTTTTAGGAGTAGAGTTGGGCGTGATCAAATTTTGGCACCGTTGCCGGGGAATTAACAGTGTAGTTGTAGCTGTATATATTGCTAGGGTTCAAGTTTGAACTTTTAGTTATTTTATTTTCTTTTGTTTTGTTTTTTTTTTTGTGTTTTTTTTATATAACTACCGATTTGAGAAACATGGCATCTTGGAATTATGGGAATTTAGGTGTAGATAATTCTACTATTGATCTCCATACATATTGTGAAGGAAACCACCCGTGGCAAAATTTTCAAAACGTTCCTAAGAGCGAGTTATGTGCACCAACTCAATCTTATTTGTGTAATGTGTGTGATGTGTGTGGTGGTAAAAATGGTCACCTTCATGGTTGTGCTTATATTTCTTATTTTCCCCCAACCCCTTACTATGATGGTTCTACCTTTTCTTGTGAAGTTAATAGAAAGAAAGAACCTGGGAATGCGGACCTGAAGGAGATCAAGGATATGCTAAAGTGCCTCATGAAACAAAACAATGAGAAACAATTGCACATAGAAAGGCAAGAGGCAACTATTCGCAAGTTGGAGGCTCAATTGAGTCAAGTGGTTGGAGCTTTTAATGCTCAACAAGCCAATATTGAGGATAGTAGCCAAGAAGAGCATGAATTTGAGGTGTTAATTGGGGAGGTCAGAGTAGAACATCAACAACCTAGCCAACTAGAATTTGAGGATGTCAATGTTGAAGAAGTAATACTAGAGTCAACCAAGGACGTTGAAGATACAAATTTAGTTGACTCTAGTGTGATTGGTGTTGAGGAGGTTAAAAATCTTGAAGTTCATGTATTTGAGCGCGTTGGGCCTCATTCCAAACACTTCTCTACATTATGTTCAGACGGTGAAATGGAAATTCACCCTTATGAGCATAAAAAGGAGTCCAAGGAAGAGGTAGATGAGCCTTATATTTTGGATTTCTCAAGGCCGTCTAGGCAAGGTGACACTCCTCGGTCGAGAGCCAACAAGTGCATAAGATTTTATCTAATTTTTGGCTCGCAAGAATTCGTACCGCCCCAAGAGCATAATCATAAGCTTGAAGCAAAACTTGGGGTTCAATTCATAAGCTCGAGGTGGAGGCAAAAAGTGATTTGCGTCGTGCCGCGACGTTAAATCAAGCGCTTGTTGGGAGGCAACCCAGCTTTATTGCTTTCTTTTATTTATTTTTTATTGTTTTTTTAATTGTATTATTCTTGTAGTGTCAAATTTTTTTATTTTTTTAGGAGAATGGAAAGCAAAGGTATTGGAAGGATTCAACAGCAAACCAAATGGCTGGAACTAAGTGTGAGGTACCCGCACGAAGGACCAAGCTTGGGAGAAGTCTGAGTACCCCATGAGTTGTTAGTGCTTCGGCCTTTGGCCTACCAGGGAGTTTCTCTTACCCTCTTATGGTTATGATGTGCATTGGGGATAATGCACAATTTTTAGTGTGGGGTGATGAGATTGTCTGGGTGACTTTTCATGCTACTTTAGCATTATTAGTTTAATTAAATAGTATTTATTTTTAAAAGATTGGACTTTTCCCAATGATGGATCTATTAGACAATTTTTTTGAGGGATTTAAGTCTAAATAAAAACAAAAGATTTTTTTGTAGGTAGTGTAATAATTCCCCCTTGGTTTTTCTTTGTGCCACAGTTCTTTTCCAAGGGTTTTATTTGAACCGGGTGTAGTTAGTTTTTTTTTGGGAGTAGGAGCCATTGTGTTGTGTTTTGAATTGAAGCAATATTTCTTGACTTTGTTATGCCTTGAGAATAGAGAGTACTTTGGTTGTGACGCTTAGGCTCAGTTTTTTACTCTTGTATAAGTACCTTAAATTGTATGATTTTAAATTTGCTTAACTGCTTTGACTAGAGTGTCTTGATGAATCCAATCTTGAGTGAGTTATGTGCCATGTGTGTGTGAGGTTTGGTGTTATTCTGTGCATTGCATTTGATGCCTAGAACTTGCCCCGTGTATTTGCAAAGCGAAATAGTAGTGTTGTTCAGTCTTGGAAGTGATATAGGCATTTCTTTGTTGAGCGAGATATGTATATTTTACCCGCCTAATTGTTATGTATCATAGCTAACCCCTTTGAGCCTGTAATCCTGTTTCTTTGGCAACCACATTACAAGCCTTACCCATTTGTTTGAATGGACGATCTATTTGAACCTTTTAACCTCTCATAAGCACTTGAATAGTGATGATTTATGTAAAAGTTAAAGTGTGGGGTGGTTGGTTTGGGTTTTGAGTGGAACTAATGAAATCAGGAGAAAGGTGCACTGTTTTGAACAAGTAAGAGCCACTTGAATTGAAAAAAAAATATAGTTGTATTGCTGTGAAAAAAAAGAAGAAGTATTTCTTTAATAAGTGGTGACTCTTGCCGTAATTGTGCTTAAAGAAGTATGAGGTAATATACAATGATGTGAAGGTGGAGTTTGGTTTGACATAAGTATGGGTTTTAATGTTAAAGTATATGTATTAAAGTGCTTAGGGAGGTGTAGTCACTCTTATATCTAAATATATCCTACCCGTCCCGTAGCCTACATTACAACCAAATAAAGTCCTAATTGATCCTAGATTGAATGATCTCGATTAGTGGAGTAGTACACTATGGGCAAGCTTATGGTGCATCTTTTGTGGCATATGAATGTTATTTTTGAGAGTGAGTGAATTCTTTCTATCTTGAGTTTCTAAGTATTCTTAAATTTTATTGTGTGAAACTACTCTCTTGTGTTGTGTGAGGGCACTTGATTCATGAAGGAAAGGTAATGTAAGTGACCTCTATGTTAGAGTAAGTAGGTGAGTTGTGAATAATGCGTAGTACTCGTGAGTGAAATCTTGAGGTGAAGATATTGCACTTTTGTGCTTAGTCTACTTTAAATACTCTTGGTGTGAAGAGTTAGGAGAATTGTTTAAAAAGGTCGTGTCTATAAAAAAGACTATAGTTTGATTGCTCGAGGACGAGCAATGGTTTAAGTGTGGGGTGTTGATGATAGGCTATAATTGCGTATTTTAGTCGATCATTACACTCTAATTTACTGCACTTTAGTTGAGTTTGCGCTTTAATCGCTAGTGTTTTGCACTAATTGTGTGTTTTATGCCTTGTAGGAGTGATTCCGAGCTATATAGATGTTATGGAATGAATTTAAGTGATTTGAAGCTTTGAAGTCTGAGCAAAAGCTCAAGGAATTAAGCTGGGATCGTATTCGGGAATCAACGGATGATAAAACAACAAAACGAAGACTCGAGGAGGCATATTGCGCACTGTCTAGTAAAATAGACATAACCTTTTGCTCCGAATTCCATTTGGGTTCCACAATATATGGTTGGAAAGCTAACTCAAAGGGCTACAACTTTTATGTTTTACATTTTTCCAAATTCCAAACGGAACAGGGTGAACAACCGCGGTTACGGTAGGACCGCGGCAGGACCGCGGCAGAACATTACCAAAGATTCAGAGGACCATTCTGGCCGCGGTCCTGGCGTAACCGTGGTGGGACCGCAGCAGGACGCGTGAATTTCAGGGACTAAAGTGCAAAACACGGGATTTTAAGCCCTAAACCCTATATTAAACGAGGGAGGCCGGCCAAGAGCGAAGGAGAATGATTTTTGGAAGTGAAAAACATTAGAAGGAAGGGCAAGAAGCAAGGAGGATCATTGGGCATCAATCTTTAATCTTCTTCTTTGTTCTTTTACCTTTGAATATGAATTCTTTTGTGATTTTTGTTATTTTCATGAGTGGCTAACTTTTCTAATCTAAGGTTTTGGTGAAACCCATTGGGGATGAATTGGTTGTTATAGTAATATAGATTTGAATTAGTTTAATCTCTATTTGTTCAACTATGTTCTGATTGTGGTTAATTGAAAGGATCCTCAATTAGTCGTTCCTATTTATTATGTATCTGCTTGAGAGAGAGTGCATACTTAGGTAGTTGTTTGAACAACATCACTCCCGGAGTATAGGCGAGAGTCATAACCGAGGGTTTAGAGGTTGGATTAGAGATAACGATACCTCGGGTGTGATCTAAGTGAACTGTAATGCGAATCTAGCTAGCGTAGCTTGAGAGAGCGCGTCTAGTAAATTATCATAATTGCTTGAGAGAGATTTATGATAGCTGGAGAGTTCATGATTGATAGAGGTAAATAAGTCAACGCTATAAGAAACATACAACCAAGGAAATCAACAACGGGGGAAACCATTACCTTAGACCTTTATTCTAATTGTTTACAATTCAAGCATAGTTAGTTTTCAGCTGTTTATTTATTTTCCATCTTGTCTTCTTGGTGATATTAAACAGATACAGCTAAGCCTTAGTTCTCTGTGGGATTCGACTCCGGACTTTTAGACCGGATTATATTTGCAGCGACCACTTATCCTTTTTAGGACTAGAGTTGGGCGTGATCAAATTTTGGCGTCGTTGCCGGGGAATTAACGGTGTAGTTGTAGCTGTATATATTGCTAGGGTTCAAGTTTGAAATTTTAGTTATTTTATCTTCTTTTGTTTTGTTTTTTTTTTGTATTTTTTTTATATAACTACCGATTTGAGAAACATGGCATCTTGGAATTATGGGAATTTAGGTGTAGATAATTCTACTATTGATCTCCATACATATTGTGAAGGAAACCACCCGTGGCAAAATTTTCAAAACGTTCCTAAGAGCGAGTTATGTGCACCAACTCAATCTTATTTGTGGAATGTGTGTGATGTGTGTGGTGGTAAAAATGGTCACCTTCATGGTTGTGCTTATATTTCTTATTTTCCCCCAACCCCTTACTATGATGGTTCTACCTTTTCTTGTGAAGTTAATAGGAACAAAGAACCTGGGAATGCGGACCTGAAGGAGATCAAGGATATGCTAAAGTGCCTTATGGAACAAAACAATGAGAAACAATTGCACATAGAAAGGTAAGAGGCAACTATTCGCAAGTTGGAGGCTCAATTGAGTCAAGTGGTTGGAGCTTTTAATGCTCAACAAGCCAATATTGAGGATATGAGCCAAGAAGAGCATGAATTTGAGGTGTTAATTGGGGAGGTCAGAGTAGAACATCAACAACCTAGCCAACTAGAATTTGAGGATGTCAATGTTGAAGAAGTAATACTAGAGTCAACCAAGGACGTTGAAGATACAAATTTAGTTGACTCTAGTGTGATTGGTGTTGAGGAGGTTAAAAATCTTGAAGTTCATGTATTTGAGCGCGTTGCGCCTCATTCCAAACACTTCTCTACATTATGTTCAGACGGTGAAATGGAAATTCACCCTTATGAGCATAAAAAGGAGTCCAAGGAAGAGGTAGATGAGCCTTATATTTTGGATTTCTCAAGGCCGTCTAGGCAAGGTGACACTCCTCGGTCGAGAGCCAACAAGTGCATAAGATTTTATCTAATTTTTGGCTCGCAAGAATTTGTACCGCCCCAAGAGCATAATCATAAGCTTGAAGCAAAACTTGGGGTTCCATTCAGAAGCTCGAGGTGGAGGCAAAAAGTGATTCGCGTCGTGCCGCGACGTTAAATCAAGCGCTTGTTGGGAGGCAACCCAGCTTTATTGCTTTCTTTTATTTATTTTTTGTTGTTTTTTTAATTGTATTATTTTTGTAGTGTCAATTTTTTTTATTTTTTTAGGAGAATGGAAAGCAAAGGTATTGGAAGGATGCAACAGCAAACCAAATGGCTGGAACTAAGTGTGAGGTACCCGCATGAAGGACCAAGCTTGGGAGAAGTGATCAACCACTGTATGACCACTGAATTCATTTGGATTCTATGGGTGATCCTATCCTGAAGTGTTTGATTCTGTTTAACACTCCAACCTCTTTCCAACAACCTCTATTGCTTTACTAATTGCTTTCAAAACAGACTTTTAAGTCCAGTCTTTTTTAAACTTCCTTCAACCTGTGTCCTGCACTTCCACTTTACTCTTAGTTAATAAGTTCTGCCCCCTTTAGTATGTGTACTGCCTTGGGATCCTCTTGAGAACCCTCTGAACTCTAGCATACTAAGGCTGGCCTTTCCACACTGCACTGGTTCAATGCTTGGCTACTAAGTCTAGGTGTAAGCATTGCCCAGGGTCCTTGAGACCCTTAGGAAACTTTGATGCACCTAGACTCCTATTTGTCTATGGAAATGATGCTTGTAAGACCATTGGAGGCTTTGGGAAACTTGGGCCTAATTGCAGGCTCTCTATAGAATAGCTTCTTGATTTTCTATTTTTACTTGTGTAATTCATTTATTGGCCTATAATAATTTGTAAACAGATATTCGGAGTATTTAGTAAAAAGGGTGGGTAGATGTATACTTTGTGGGGTAATATGGGTAGAAATCCTGCTCCTAGGGCTTTACTTTCAAATCTGCCTGCTTTACTCGATAGAAAACATGTTCATAGGGTTTTATTCTTGTTGAATCTGATTGCTTTTTTTTTCTTTTTGCACAATTGAGATCATGCCTATAGGATTTCACTCCTAATCTCGTTTGCATAATAGGAATCATGACTATAGGTTTTCACTTCCAATGTTATTTGCATCGAGTAGAAATCATGTTCTTAAGGTCCTGCATTTTCATCATGTTAGAAATCAAGTTCATAGGTTTTCAAACAGTCGCGTCTTAAATCCCTTCAAATATAGATACCATATCTATAGGGCCTAACTCCGATTCAGTTCTAATAAGTCTTTCATATGTTACTATAAATTGACTAAAACCTGTCGTGCGCCTAGATACCATGCCTATAGGGATTTTCATTTTTGCAATTATGTCGGGTAATATAGTTAGCTTAATAAGTCAATTTCATTTCGCCTAATTTACTTCTTAAAAATGGTCTTATTAAGCGATGACATTTCCTGAAACTAGTTCTTCTAAAATTGCTTTAACCTCATTAGATATCATGCCTACAAGTGTTATAAGGGTCTATTTCGAAAACTTTTTGACTCTGCATTAATATAGACACAGTACTGCATATAGGCAAGCCTTAGGGCATTTTCAAAACTTGCATTTCCCTGAAGTTGTTTCCATCGCTCAACGTTTCTGATTCTAATAAGCTGTTAAAAAGGAGTATCAAGGCAACTACTAGGTTATAATTTCTGAATCTGATAGTGGTCTATTTCTGCACAAGCACTTAGAAATCCTGCTTTAGGACTTTGATTAATAAAGACCTTAACTGTGTTTGAGTCGTGCTGCTTGTATGTTTGTTTGAGGAGGAAATTATGAGCCTCTTAATTTCTCCCATTATGTGAAGGTCCTAAATGCTATTTGACTGTCGGCTTAGATTTTTGCCTTTAAAACCTTAGGGGTACGTCTAGAACCACCTATAGGTTAAGGTCCTGACTTCCTCTGGACCGTTAAGAAGGGACGGGTAGCAGCACGCAATAGGTATCAGTGACCATACACTCGCTTTGCATGACCAATAAGTGGATGGGAAGGGTAGACATGGATATGATGACCTGTGCGCTAATGCCACGCGTAGCCCCTTTCTAAGGAGTAATTACTGCCGCGCCCCCTTTTTCTCGCGAAATCGCATTTACGGCATTTGGAGGGACAACTCATTCCTTTTGGGAACTGGGTTTTGCATTTGAAGAGTCGCCACCTAATGATTGGGGTGCATTAAGACACCAAAAGAGTTCGATTCGAATAACCAGAGATAGGGTAAGGGCTTGAAATTATTCTAAGGGAAAGGTGTTAGGCACCCCTCAGAATCCACTAGTGTAGTTCCCGGCCAGACTATTATTGTGAATTGAGGTGCAATTAACATATAGGCAGATAAGGCTCAAATAAGAGGGGATTTCAACACATAATGGTTTGAAAGTAAACAAAGTTTGAAAGAACAATTAGAAAGGCTAGTTTTAAATAAAGAGTTAAGTTGCTAAAGAAAAGAAATAAAGAATAAAGGGAGGGGTCATAGGTTTATTAAAAATATGGATCACCACACACAATGTCCGGTAATCACTCCTCAATGAGGGGCTACACGTGATATTATCGCGTGTTCATGATATCCATATCTACCCTTCCCACCCCGTTAAGGTATTTAAAGCGCGAATTGGTCTCGGTTACTTATTGCATGCTATTACCTGTCCCACTCCCATCAGTCCCGGAGGCACTTAGGACTACTAATCCTAAAAGGGGAGGAATATTAGGCTTATTTGAAGTTTCAAAGGTAAAAACTCTAAGGCGACATACAAAACACATTTTCATATTTTGGGGGAAAGCATATAAACAAACAAAGGCTCATATATACCTCCTTAAACAAATAAAGCATATAATTAGCATGACTTGCACATACTTTTTAGGTCTTGATTAAAAATACCAAAGACGAGGGAGTTTAAAATATTGAGGAAGATTGGTCCATTACATAACTCAGATAAGAAGTCTGAATCAGGCTTGCCTGCTGGTTGTAATGATTAATAGAAACATATTAAGTTCAGAGTTATTACTCTAAGGTTTGCCTAAGTGTTTAGACGGAATCTTATAGGCATGATATCTACTGATTTTAGAAGGTGATGAGATACTAAGGCTCGAAATGAATTGTTTGAAGTCCTATATGCATACTTGTTAAGCTCGTTAAGTGAGGGACTTAGATTATCAAAAGAGATGCAGAATGTACAAGAATTAGAAAATTGGTTACAGGTTCTACGGGTGATGGCATCTACTATTATTGATTTTATATCTAACATGACTGTGAATGAAAACGAATTAGAATTGCTCGAGGATCCCTATAGGCATGATTTCTATGCATTACTGATTTTTAGACGTGGTATCTAACTGCAGAAACCTTGTCGACATGGTATCTAAATGCAGAAACTTGTGTTAAACCTTATAGACATGGTATCTAAACGCAGCTTGAATTATGCAAAATATTCCTATAGGCATGGTTTCTAAGTGAAGTTTGAATATGCAGAAGTTAAAAACACCCTATAGGCATGACTTCTAGGTGAAGTTTGAATATGTAGAAGTTAAAAACACCCTATAGGCATGAATTCTACCCTTGCATGCATAGTTCCTCACCCTTTTTCACTAGCCAGCCCCAAATGTTTATTACAACTTATTACAAACTAGAATAATAAATTACAACAGAAAAAGTAGAAAGCAAAGTACAACCAGAGGAAGCCTGATTCTTGACTTCCTCTCTGAGTTATGAGATAGACCAACTCAAAGTCCATTGATCCAAAGCCTTTCTCCAATTTGAGTGTGTCATAGTTCCCTAAGAGCCTCAATGGGGCTCCGAGCAGTGCTCACACCCAAATTGTATCACCAGAATAGGGACAAGTGCAGTGTGGAAATGCCAGCCCTCAAGTGTCCAAGTTTAGAGGGAGCTCAATGGGTCCCAAGGCAAGGTTCACAAGAGGGGGGTAGAACTTAAGTCTAAGAGAGAGTGCAAGTGAAGAACAGAGCTTTAAGAACTAAAGAAGTATAGAAGAGGGAAAGAGGTGTTGGGAAACAGTTACAGAGTGAAGCATTTCACACAAAGGGGGTTCAGGGATTGGGAACTGCAAAGAGCCTATGTACTTAGGCATTAGTTAATTCTGGGCATGCACAGCTATAAGGAGTGCTGTTATGCTTACAAAATCAACCAGAATACACAACATATAATGGTAACATAGAGGTTTTGATCCTAGGGGAATCATGTTTGAGTCATAGACAACAACACTTAATACTGTCATGCCTCAAACAAGCCATTAGTATCAAACACCTTGGGGTAGGGGTTTAGGATGCCTAATAGATACAGAACAGGTAGTAGGGAATTACAACATGCTTAGAATAAAGTACTGAATCAAGCACAAGCAGTAGGCAGACAAGAAAACAAAAGTATTAAGTAAACATATTGTTGTGATGCTGAAATCTTAATCAAGACATACCAGTTCAAAGAAGCAAAAATGCAGTAAAAGCAGGTAGCCGGACTTTGAAGGCAGGCCACAGTACCAGTAGCAAGAGAGAATATTTTGAGTATGAATGTGAGTTCAGAAACTAAGAGTGTTCGTGTGTCTTTGTGTTAATAAAAGAGCAGGGTATTTATAGTTTGAAAACGGGTGGAAAATAAGGCAAGAGTCATAGTTCAGCAGCTATTATGGAACTATGTACTAATTAAAATCAAATCAGTACTAAGGACTTCCTTTAATTAAGGAGTTAAAAATCAAATGGTAATGGGCAGAAAACATTTAAGGAAAGAAATCAAGTAGAGCAGCATGTGAAGAATAGACAATTAGAGGTAAGTAAATAGGGGTTTAATTAAGGGAAGAATCTTTGAAATACCCGGTTAACCAAATAAGGTAAGAAACACAATAAATTTGCAGAATATGGAGACAATCAGCACACATTAAATCAAGGAGTCAGGGATTCGAGATTACTGATTTGGGGAGAATAGCATGGGTTCCCATGAATAAACAAATAAACCAAGTTAAAGACAAGAGAATCAAAAGTCTAAAGGGAAGTTCTCAAATCAATCCAAGAAACAGGGAAATCAGTAAAACAAGGAAAGAATCAATTACACGAGTGCAATCAGAATTTCACAAGGAGGTTTGAAATCAGTCCAAAAATTGAAGGTCATTTTAGAGGGAAATTTAGCATATAAAAGAGTACATAAACATTAGCCATGCGAGGTTAAACTATGTCAAAGAGAAGCAACATGCAATAATAATTACAAAGTCCAGTAGATAGTGAAACATGGTAATCACATAGGTCAATTTAGTAATAGGGAAAAGAGGGCATCAGAAGCATGCAAAAAGGGTCAAGTAAAAAGACCTTTCTGAAAAAATATAGTCTCGTTTCAGTGATTGCAGGAAACCATATCATATAGAGAAACAGAAGTTGAAACAAAAAGGACTGAGAATCCACTCGAGCAACTTCAAATAGATGAAGCAGCTTCAAAGGCTCGAATGGGTCCAAAGAAATTAGGGTTTTGAAACCAGTCAAATTCAGGGATGATGAACAAGAAAATCACACAGCACATAGTCTCGGAACTCGAATGAACCCAAAGTTTTAGGGTTTTCACCATCAATCGAGTCTAGAGATGAAAAACAAATAATCGAACAAATACTAACACGAAAATATATTCAGAAACGTCAAAAGAAACTAAGACTCTTGACATGCAAACTCCAATGAAAGAACGACATAAGGAAACACAGTAGGACATGTCAAAAATCAGAGAAAGCTTAGAAATAACTTAACAAAACCTAAATCGGAAAAGATAAAAGGGTTTTGAAGGCAAAGTTTTGGAAGAAACCTTGAGAAAAATATTTAGAAGTCTTAGAGCAAACACAGATCTAAACGGATCTAAAAGAAATCGGAAGAACCTCAAAGGTTAGGGTTTCAGATGAAACCCAGATGGTGAGAAAGGCTTGGAAAATCATCAATCTAAGCAGGAGAAGTCAAGAATCAGGCTTGAATAGCCATGGCTGGCCGGAGCAAAGTCAAAGGTGACCGGAGACAGCCATAGAACTGAAAACAACCAAGGTATGGACAAAACTTTCCTAGGATTCAGCCTTGAAACCGTGATAATCGGGCATATAGAAGCCAAAGGAGGTAGATACAGGCCTCCAATGGCTTTGGAAGCCATTGATTTGGGCGATTTTAGGTGGTGGTTGAGGGTGGCGGCTAGGGTTTGAGAGAGAGTTTGAGAGAGAATTGGGATTCGGAGGCGGCTGAATGAGAGAAATGATAGGGTTTAGGGGTTGTTTGGGATTAATTATGGAAAGGGGGTTTGGTGGCCGTTGATCATTTTGATCAACGGCCTGGATTGATCAGGTACGTGGAGCGCTTTAACGGGGTTGGGTTTGGGTCGGTTCAGACGGGGATTGGGTCAGGGTAATTGGGTTTAAAATTGGGGTTCCATGCAGGCCACAATTGAAACACAATTGGGCTATATTTTAAATAGCCACATTTCCCTTATTTATTTTGTAAAAATAGTAAAGTAATTTCTGGAAATAAATTAAAGGTACTAAAATGATTAATAATACATAATTATCAAACTAAAAATATTGGACCTAATTTTTATAGACATAAACGTAATTAAATCTAAAAGAGGCTAATATTGCAATTATATGCAATTTAGCCTTAAAAATACTAAATAAATTTGTAAAATTATGCAAAAATTATCTTAGCTATATTTTAGTATAAATATGAGAGTCCAATAAATGAATCACTAAAAATGATAATTTTGGGAATAATTATTGGGCTTTTCTGGATAAAATAGGGCAACAAATTGATTTAAAAAATCTTTTTTTAAAATTAAGGAAAAATAATAAAACGTTTGGACATACTTATATATGCAAATTTTTTTTTGGAATTACTTATATATGCATACATATGCTATTTTGGAAGTATTTTGCATATTAAAAATATATAGGGAAAAATTGGGTATCAACAGCTGCCCCTCTTTACCCGGGAAGGATGAAAGAGTTGTCGGGTAAGGATATGATGGCCAATTTTGACCTGGTGAAATAGTTTGAAGAGGTTAGGACGTGCTCTGGCTTCTGAGCTGCCTACATATCCCTGGTCTTGCAGGAATCCGGCCATATGTAGTTCAGGATCCGTCGGCGGAATATGCCGATGGAGACTTCTCAAGAACGGGCGCGATATTTAGGACGGGGTGAATGGTTAAGGTCTGATAGGGCTGCGGGAACTGGAGCGGCATTTCTCATGCCGAGATGGCCGTTGCTCGCCGGTTTACAGCGTAAATTTAAACGTGATGCAAATTCCCGTCGGACCGTGAATGTTGTCTTTGGACGGTTAGGATGACGTCCTTAAACCATGATGTCCTGGGCCATGAAGCGTATAATAATAAAGGATTTGCATGCCATGAAATGATGCTCTCGGGCTATGAGAATGATGCCTCCGAACCATGATGCCTTTGAATAATGATATGCAAAAGATTAAAGGGATCCTTAGGCCATGGCATGGAGATCTCGGGCTATGCAAGTGGTGCCTCTGAATAATGACGCCCTCGGATAATTTGGCGATCTTTCAGCCCATGAGATGCAGTATTTGGCGATCTTTCGGCTATGCAAACAAAATGAGGTGGCGATCTTTCAGCCATGCAAGTGTAAATAAGGTGGCGATCTTTCAGCCATGCAAATGTAAATAAGGTGGCGGTCTTTCAGCCATGCAAATGTAAATAAGGTAGCGATCTTTCAGCCATGCAAGTGTAAATAAGGTGGCGATCTTTCAGCCATGCAAGTGTAAATAAGGTGGCAATCTTTCAGCCATGCAAGTGTAAATAAGGTGGCGATCTTTCAGCCATGCAAGTGTAAATAAGGTGGCGATCTTTCAGCCATGCAAGTGTAAATAAGGTGGCGATCTTTCAGCCATGCAAATGTAAGTGAGGTGGCGATCTTTCAGCCATGCAAATGTAGAATGGTAGCCTTATGTAATGCAGAAAAAATGCAGGTGGCGATCTTTCAGCCATGCAAGTGTAAATAAGGTGGCGATCTTTCAGCCATACAGATGCAGATAGAGACAGTGTTTAGTCTCGGAAGGCAGAATGGTAGCCTTATGCAATGCAGAAAAATACAGATGGAGACAGTGTTTTGTCTCGGAAGGCAGAATGGTAGCCTTATGCAATACAGAAAAATGTAGATGGAGACAGTGTTTAGTCTCGGAAGGCAGAATGGTAGCCTTATGTAATGCAAAAAAAATGCAGATGGAGACAGTGTTTAGTCGCAGAAGGCAGAATGGTAGCCTTATGCAGTGCAGAAATGAAATAAAATGGCAAATGGTAATAGAGTTTTCTTAGCTGATAGCAGGTTGTGACATTGTGACTGCAGGGGACATTATGATATAGGGAATATCACCGGCATGCGTGGGTAGCAAGCGCGGGTAAGTGCAACAATTCTGAGAGTTGTGTTCCTGAACAATGTTTGTCTTGTGAGTGTATAGTATGTCAGATGCTTTCGCAATCCAAGTGTCTGCATCCAAAGAAAAATTGTGAGTTTTGTAGAAGGGGAGGTTAGTTCGCATCCCCGCTGGCTATGCTTGACCTGCTCGGCTTTGATCTGGTGATACTGTGCGTATTATTGATGTAGCGTTGCTAAACGAAGCAATTTTAGCAATAAATATGCATGAATTTGTAGAAAAAGATATGACATAAGTATACAATTAAGAAACAACTTTTAGATGAACCGACGACTGTGACGTGGCTCAAGACATTGCGACCTCTCTCGCTACGGAATTTTGAGGGTCCTCCTCAAAATTCTGCCCCAGTTTACTGGGTTGATGCTTCCGGCTGTTGCTGGTGATGATCGGCTGAAATTACTTCGGAATTTTGAGGGCCCTCCTAAAAATTCTGCCCCAGTTTCCAATTGCGGGGGGGAAATGAACCTTTTAGGGAATTGTGACCGAACCCATAGGGCTGCCTACGTATCCCCTCTTAAATGGGAATAAGGTCAGACATAGTTCAAAATACATCATATAGGAAAGCATAAAGATTACACGTAGTAACGCTTGACTACATCTGAGTTGATTGGTTTTGGCCAAACTTCCCCGTCCATTTCGGCAAGTATAAGTGCTCCTCCTGTCAGAACCCGGTGAACCATGTATGGACCCTGCCAGTTGGGGGAAAACGTCCCTTTGGCTTGATCTTGATGCGGGAAAATTTTCATTAACACCAGCTGCCCTGGCGTGAACTGTCTCGGCTTGACACTTTTGTTGAAGGCTCTGGACATTTTGTTCTGATAAAATTGATCATGGCAAACTGCATTCATTCTTTTTCCATCTATAAGAGCCAGCTGCTCGTAATGACTCTTTACCCGTTCTGCATCGTCGAGCTCAGATTCCTGTATGATTCTTAAGGAAGGAATTTGTACTTCG
This sequence comes from Nicotiana attenuata, assembly GCF_001879085.1. Taxonomy (NCBI): domain Eukaryota; kingdom Viridiplantae; phylum Streptophyta; class Magnoliopsida; order Solanales; family Solanaceae; genus Nicotiana; species Nicotiana attenuata. Next base: position 38,898,484 of record NC_031997.1, on the reverse strand, counting down.
GCGGGAATGACGGCTTCCGTACCATAAACCAGCATATAGGGGGTTGCCCCAGTTGATGTGCGGACTGTGGTGTGATATCCCAACAGAGCAAATGATAACTTTTCGTGCCATTGCTTATGCCTCTCTATCATTTTCCTCAGTATCTTCTTGATGTTCTTGTTAGCGGCTTCTACAGCTCCGTTCATTTGAGGCCTGTATGCTGTAGAATTCTTGTGTAGAATCAAGTCGCTGTTGAGGTTGGACCCGTTATCAGTGATGATTGATTCTGGAATCCCGAATCGACAAACAATACAATCACGGACAAAGTTCGCCACGACTTTCTTAGTCACTGCTCCGTAAGATGCTGCTTCGACCCATTTGGTGAAATAATCGATGGCTACTAGGATAAACCTGTGTCCGTTTGAAGAAATGGGCTTAATTGGACCAATAACGTCCATTCCCCAGGCGGCGAATGGACAAGGCGAGCTTATTGCATTGAGCTCATTCGGCTGTACCTTTATCATGTCGGCATGAATCTGACAACGATGGCATTTCCGGACATACTGGATGCAATCTGTCTCCATAGTCATCTAAAAGTAACCGGTCCGGAGTATCTTTTTTGCTAAAACAAAACCATTCATATGTGGACCTCAAATCCCAGCATGAATTTCCTCTAGCAGCCTGGCTGCTTCCTTTGCGTCGACACACCTTCATAATCCCAAATCAGGAGTCCTCCTATACAGGATTCCTCCACTGTGAAAGAAATTGCTGGACAACCTCTGAAGTGTGCGTTTCTGAGTAGGATTTGCAAGTTCTGGGTATTTGCCTTTTGCCAAATATTCCCTGATATCATTAAACCAAGGCTTTCCGTCTGTTTCTTCTTCAACATGGGCATAATAAGTTGGCTGATCATGGATCTTTACTGGAATGGGATCATTGAAGTTTTTGTCTGGATGTTGTATCATGGATGACAGGGTAGCCAATGCATCGGCAAATTCATCCTGGATTCTGAAACATGTTGGAATTCTGTCTTTGTGAACCTCTTCCTCAACTCCTGTACGTGATGCAGATACGGGAGTATCGTGGAGTTCTTGGTTGCCCATTCTTCTCGGACCTGATGTATGAGTAAGTCTGAATCTCCAATCACTAGCAACTCTTGAATGTTCTGTCAAGGGCCATCTTGATCCCTAGGATGCAATCTTCATACTCGGCCATATTGTTGGTGCACGGGAACCTGAGTTTCGCAGACACCGGATAATGCTGACTGGTTTCTGATACTAGGACTGCTCCTATGCCAACTCCTTTGAAATTTGCTGCTCCATCGAAAAACATTCTCCAGCCATCATAGGATTCTGCAATGTCTTCTCCTATGAGTGATACCTCTTCGTCAGGAAAATACGTCTTCAGGGGTTCGTATTCTCCATCCACGGGGTTTTCAGCTAGGTGATCTGCTAGTGCCTGTCCCTTGACTACCTTCTGAGTTACATAGACGATGTCGAATTCACTCAACAGGATTTGCCACTTGGCCAGCTTGCCAGTGGGCATGGGCTTCTGAAAGATGTACTTCAAAGGATCCATCCTTGATATGAGATATGTAGTGTAGGCACAGAAGTAATGTCTCAGCTTCTAGGCTACCCAAGTCAAAGCACAACAGGTGCGCTCCAACAGAGAATACCGGGCCTCGTATGGAGTGAATTTTTTTCTGAGTTAGTAAATGGGATGTTCCTTTCTCCCTGTTTCGTCATGCTGCCCCAGTACGCAGCCGAAAGCTCTATCTAATACTGCAAGGTAGAGTAACAGAGGTCTACCCGGCTCGGGCAGGACCAAAACTGGTGGTGTTAACAGGTATTCCTTGATTCTATTGAAAGCTTTTTGGCAGTCATCAGTCCATTTGGTAGCGGTATCTTTCTTTAGCATCTTTAAGATTGGCTCACATATAACTGTAGACTGTTCTATGAACCGGCTGATATAGCTGAGTCCCCCCAAGAAACTCATCACGTCCTTCTTATTCTTTGGCGGTGGCAATTCTTGAATAGCTTTGACCTTTGATGGATCCAGTTCTATTCCTCGGTGACTCATAATAAACCCAAGTAATTTTCTAGCGGGAACCCCAAATGCACACTTTGCGAGATTCAGTTTCAGGTTGCACCTTCACAATCTGTTGAAAAACTTCCTCAAATTTTCCATGTGGTCGGTGGCCTTCTTGGACTTGATGATAACGTCATCTACGTACACCTCGATCTCCTTGTGTAACATATAATGAAAAATGGTAGTCATAGCCCTCAGGTAGGTGGCCCCTGCATTCTTTAACCCAAATGGCATCATCTTGTAGCAGTACATTCCCCATGGCGTAATAAAAGCCGGTTTCTCAGCATCTTCTTCATCCATCCAAATCTGATGGCAACCAGCGAAACAATCCACGAACGATTACAATTCGTGCTTGGCGCAATTGTTGATCAGGATGTGTATGTTTGGTAAAGGGAAGGCGTCTTTCAGACTGGCCCGGTTGAGATCCCGGTAGTCGACACAGACTCTAACCTTCCCGTCCTTCTTTGGTACTGGCACAATGTTGGCTAACCATGTCGGATATTCTACTACCCTGAGAACCTTAGCTTTGACCTGCTTAGTGACTTCTTCCTTGATTCTCAAACTCATACCANTGTAGTTGAGTCTCCCCAAGAACTCATCACGTCTCTTGTCTTTGCGTGGCATCTTGAATGGCTTTGATCTTTGATCGGATCCAGTTCTATTCCCTGGCGACTCACATAAACCCAAGCAATTTTCCGGCAGGAACCCCAAATGCACACTTTGCGGGATTCAGCTTTAGGTTGTATCTTCGCAATCTGTTGAAGAACTTCCTCAAATCTTCCGTGTGATCAGTGGCCTTCTTGGACTTGATGATAACGTCATCTACATACACCTCGATCTCCTTGTGTATCATATCATGAAAAATAGTAGTCATAGCCCTCATGTAGGTGGCCCCTGCATTCTTTAACCCAAATGGCATCATCTTGTAGCAGTACATCCCCCACGGCGTAATGAAAGCCATTTCCTCAGCATCTTCTTCATCCATCCAAATCTGGTGGTAACCGGCAAAACAATCCACAAATGACTGCAGCTCATGCTTGGCGCAATTGTTGATCAGGATGTGTATGTTTGGTAAAGGGAAGTCGTCTTTCGGACTGGCCCGGTTGAGATCCCGGTAGTCGACACAGACTCTAACCTTCCCGTCCTTCTTTGCACTGGCACAATATTAGCTAACCATGTTGGGTATTCCACTACCCTGAGGACTTTGGCTTTGACGTGCTTGGTGAATTTCTTCCTTGATTTTCAGACTCATATCTGGCTTGAACTTTCTGAGCTTCTGTTTTACCGGCGGACATGTCGGATCAGTTGGCAGTTTGTGTGACACAATAGATGTACTCAGACCGGTCATGTCATCATACGACTAGGCGAATATGTCCTCATATTCTCTTAGAAATTTTGTGTATTCTTTCTTTTCTGACGGCGATAAGTGAACGCTGATTCGTGTTTCTTTGACATTCTCTTTGTCTCCCAAGTTAACAATCTCAGTCTCGTCCAGGTTGGACTTTGGTCTGTTTTCAAAATTCTCAACTTCCTTGACAATCTCTTCCGGTATGTCATCTTCCTCTGAATCTATATCCGTTTGTCGCCTTGTCTCATTGCATATCACAGTCATTGGTTCATCAAGACAAGTAAAAGTAATGCTGTATAAGTAAAGTAATGAGAGAAAATAATAAGAGTATTGATTTATAAGAAAAAATCGAAATGCTTTGATAAATTCCATAACTATTTTGGACATTGAAGATCTTATTGCGAAATTAAAAATGCGAAAGGAAAGTCAACTAGTAAAAATAAAAGATAGTGCATGATGCTTGTTCAGCCTTGCTACCCCGAGGCTCGCCGGGATCTGGTGGTTCTGGTGGTCCAGTTATTGAGGCATGTTCCTCTGCTTACAACCTGTATGGAAGGGCCTTCCTCCCCCTCCTCCTCGAAAATGACACAACAATCCATATCATCGTCTTCCAGGAACAAATTCCTCACTGCTGCCAGTGCTTCCTCTTCTTCTGACCCATAGATAACTTTGGTCGGTTGGAAAGTCTGTTCCAAGTGTGGTATTGGCTGCTCCAATGGATAGTAAGGACCGCGCCATGGTGGCGACCAGTTGTTGAACTCTTCCCAGGTATACTCATATCCCAGACTGAAGGTGGTGCCATGTTTCTTGAGTTTTATAGGCTTAGCGATTCCTTGGAGGTTCTTGCCAAGTCCCTTGCCAGGTTCGTATCCGCTCCAGTTCAATATGCTTTTAATTTTGTTGTCCCACCATTTGTCTTTATCAACGGCGTTGACCTGCTCGATGTGGTGATAAGTCTCCCTGCCTATCTTTCTTCTGCCTCCGATTGCTGGGACGGTTTGGCGACTGTATATGGGATTGCTACCGTCGCCGTGAATGATCACCTCTTGGTGGTTCCACTTAAACTTCACTGCCTGATGTATTGTTGACGCTACGGCCCCAGCAGCATGAATCCAAGGTCGTCCCAACAGCAGATTGTAAGATGCTTGCACATCTATCACTTGAAAATCAACATCGAACCAAGTAGGCCCCATTTGCAAACACAGACTAATTTCCCCAATAGTGGACCTTTGGGAACCGTCGAAAGCTTTTACATTGATGGCCTCGTACTTGATCTCATGCAGTCCCTTACCCAACGTCCTGATTGTTACCAACGGACAAACGTTGAGGCTGGATCCCCCATCAATCAGGACTCTGGTGATAAAATAATCTTCGCATTGCACGGTGATGTGCAATGCCTTGTTGTGACTCAACCCTTCTGGTGGAAGCTCATCTTCACGAAAAGTGATCTTGTGACTTTCCAATACCTGTCCCACCATGTTAGCCATCTCTCCGCCGGTGATGTTGCTTGGCACATATGCTTCACTCAGCACCCTTAACAAGGCATTTTTGTGCGCATCGGAGTTCTGTAGCAAAGCAAGGATAGAAATTTGCGCCGGTGTTTTGTTCAGCTGATCAATGACTGAGTATTCCTTGGCCTGTATCTTTCTCCAGAGATCGTCGGGCCCGGTCTCGGTGATGGTTGGCCGACTAGAGGCCTGCTTGCTTGACTCAGCCAGATGTTCCGGGGTATAAATCTTACCGGTTCTCGTCATACCCTATGCCACAACAGCTTCCCCGAACATAACTTTGCCTTTCCTCCCTGCCTCGGCTGTGTAGTCCCATGGTATAGCCTTTGTATGGAACGATGTTATGGCTAATATCGCCACTGGAATTGGCGTGGCTATCTTTACCCCGAATGGAGCCTGTACTTTGGGCGGTAAAACTGCAACTTCGAATGGTGTAGTTGCCTTTGCTGGAGACACGAATTCGACCTCAATTGGTGCTGGCGTCTTTGCAGATGATGATTCATCAAACTTAAGTGGCATGGACATATTTATCTCGGCGTCCCCAGAGGGCTGAATCTGGACTACAATCGGATTAAGGGTGACTATTGGCTTCTTTGGATCGTCACCTTCTATGATCAAACCGATCGATCCCTTGGGGTCCCAATCATCCTCTATTTCAATCATGTGAACGCCTCACCCTTGTGGTCTGGCAGACGGGTTATTGCGGATATTTGGAGCAGGTTCCTTTGCCACAATAATCTTGTTATCAATTAAAGTCTGGATCTTATCTTTTAGGGAACGACATTCATCAATGGTGTGTCCTTTCATGCCAGAATGGTATGCACAGGATTTATTTGGATTAACCCACTGAGAAGGGTTCTCAGGAGTTGCAGCAGGGATAGGGGTGACATAACCAGCAGCTTTGAGTCTTTCATACAACTGGTCAATAGGTTCAGCAATAGCTGTGTATTGTTTCGGAGGCCTTCGGTCAAAGTTTGGTCGAGGTCTAGGGAAGTTTTGGCGTGCGGGAGGGGATTGATAGTGGGATGGTTGAGCATTGTAGGCTTGGTAAACATGTGCGGGTTGGGAATATTTGGGTGAAGTAGGCTGATATGTGGGAGGTGGAGGTGATTGATAAGTGGGTGGTGGAGTTTGGTAAGAGGGTGAGGGTGCTTGGTAGTTTGGAGTAGGCTGATATGTGAGTGGAGGCATTGGGTAGGTTTGGTATTTGATGGGAGATTTGGTTCTTTGTGCAACCATTACGGCTCCTACGTCCCTTTTCTTGGACACACCTCCTGACTGTAAGGCCTTATTTGTAGCTTGCAAGGCCTCGAAGTTCGTAACCATACCGCTTTTGATGCCCTCTTCGATCCTTTCTCCCAGCTTGATAATGTCAGAAAATTTGTGGCCTTCGATCATCATCAGCCTTTCATAATACTGTGGGTCTTGAGCCCGGACGAAGAATTTGTTCATTTGTTCTTCTTCTAAGGCAGGTCTAACCTTAGCAGCTTCGGACCTCCAGCGAGTAGCATACTCGCGGAATGTTTCTGTGGGCTTCTTCTTTAGATTTTGAATATAGAACACATCCGGCGCATTCTCCGTGTTGAACCTGAACCTGTCCATAAAGTCGGACGCCATGCTTACCCAGTTCGACCACTTCTTTGGATCTTGGCTAATGTACCAAGATAAAGCATCTCCCTTCAAGCTCCTCATGAAAAGCTTCATGCGGATTTTCTCGTCTTTTCCTACTCCAACCAGCTTGTCACAGTACGTTCTCAAATGGACCCTTGGATCCCCTGTACCATCAAACATCTCGAACTTAGGAGGTTTGTACCCCTCGGGCAGTTCGACATCGGGCTGTATGCAAAGATCTTCGTAGTTCAGCCCTTCAATTCCCTTACTTCCTTCAACGCCTTGAATTCGGCTAGTCAATTTCTTAAGTTCTTCGGCCAGGTTTCTGATGAGCAAGTCTTTATCATCAGACTCGGGTGTGTTTGAGATGGGTTGGGTGGAGTGTGGCATAGTCTCCACGTAGATGGGGGTGTTATGGTGGGTGTGGCAGTGGTCATTTGTGGAGTTTTGTGGTTCTGGGATGAGCAGCGGGGTATTGTTGGAAGTATGGCAGGTGTTGCAGTGGTGGTGAGGAGCGGGATGGTTCTGTTGCTTTGGGATGTTCTGTGGAGGTGTAGGGTTCTGAGCATTTGGGAAATTGATATCTGGAGTAGTGAGGGAAAATGACAGATTTGCCAGATTCCGAACCTGATCAAGTTCTTCCTGGAATTTCAGCAGCTTTTGTTCCAGTTGGGATGCATTTTCCTTGGGAACCAAAGTACCATGACCGTGAGTGACCTCTACCCGTTCAGTTGAGTTCTCCTTTCTGGCGTTGTTCAAATCTTCCATCTTCCCTTTGTTCTTGTTTTTGACAGGACTAAGAGGAGGAGTGGGTGGAGGGCCCCTGGATCTCGTGGAATAGGATGATGTTGCCAGAGTGCACGAACTAACCTTCGGGGAAGGGAATAATAAAACAAAAAGTAAAAACAAAAAGGTAACAAGTTAGTGAGGTTTATAAAAAGCGTTGCAATATTTAAACACATAGTGCGAGAATGTAAATCGCGTCCTAATTTGGGGACCTCTTTGTGCCCGAGGTAGGCCTAGCGACAAGTTGATTTGGAGAACTTAGGATGCTAAATGCCTCATTTTATTGATAAAAAATAGACGAATCCCAAATTGACACTAAATAAACAGGAAATGGAAATCACTAATGGCCATCGGCCTTATTACATTTGATAGAGCGAAAAGAAAAACTCCTATCCTACTTGGTCCCAGAAGGACCTTCCCCGGACTCGGCATCTTTGGCTCCGTCGAACAGCTTTCCTAACTCGCGAAGTCCCAGCAATAGGTAGGCTCTAGCTAGATGTCCGCCCTCGTTTCCCTCAGCATTTTGGCAGTCTTCGACCCTCTTGAGAAATTTCTTCTCCAACTCCACTATGCCCCGTTCCAAATATCCCAGTCGCTTGTTGGCACTGACAGCCATATCCTTCCATTCCTCAATTAGCTTTTGATTGGCTTCTTGTATCTCACGGTGCTCGCTTTCGCATTCCCGGATCCTCTTGCGCAGTTGATTGTATTTGACCTGTGCCTCGGCCTTTTCATCTATGATCCTGTGACCTCGAACAAACCCAGGCTGGCCCAGACCATTATGATTATCCTCCAACCAGCCTGAATAGTAGGGAGTACAGCCAGCGTGGTATCTGTCTGGCTCGATGGTATCTCTCCCCATGATAATCTTGCAGTGCCACATATGCTGAGCTTGGCACTTGTAAGGACTATCATCATCCTGGAAGTCAGCCCGGAAGTGACTCATCTTGTCGACCCTGGGTACAACCTGCTTCCTACCAGCTTGCCTCATAACCCGGAGAGGGACATAAGGGTATGTTCCTCTCAGACCGATCAATATCAGAAAAGGTGCATCCCTGGATCGGGCGATGAACTCCTCGGTCGGAAACCACTCGAACATCCATTGTACCTGGTCCTCAGTCAGATTGTCGAAGAGCTCGACCCATTCTCTAGCATTCTCTGGTTGAGCGAACATGTTGGGCATGTAATTCATTCGCCTTGGATGATGGAAGGCTATATGATCATCCCAGTCCCTTCGCTGAATCTCTTGTCGATATTCACCCTTTTGGAGATGCTCCATGAGCCAAAGTTGAAGTACCAAATTGCAGCCTTCGAAGTGTTTGGCTCCTTGTTGGCACTTCTCCAAGGCTCGGTATATTTCCGCAATGATCATGTGCACAATACTAAATGGTTGCCCACCAATTCCCTCCATTATAGCTTTAGTTACCATAGCCAGCCTGGTATGGATCCTTGCTTTCTTCGTTGGAAACACTATCATCCCCAGGAAACAAAACATGAAGACGAAGACCCTTCGGTGAATATGCCGCAATGATGTGATGGAAAACTCGTCAGGATAGGTACAGTAGGATTTGCTGTGACCGTACCTCTCGTACAAATAATCAAAAGGGATGTAGGAATCCTTGAAACATATCAGTTCTGGATTTTTCTTTAGATCCATCATTTTAAGGAAATCCCTGCCCTTGCGGTTCTCAAGCATTAACAAACCCGGATTTTCCCACAGTATAACGGCAAATCCTCCTATTTCTTCTAGCAAGGGTGTCATCTCAATTTCCCCGAAGCGGAATACAGACCTCTCACAATCCCAGAATAGAGTAGCAGCTTCTATGATCTTGTTGTTGGGTTGGATTTCCAAGAGGGAAGGTAGATTTCCCAGATATTTCTGGACAAAAGTATGATCACTGGAGTGAAGATCCTCCCACCAGCTTAGCAATTTGGGTGGATGTTGGTGACCATGCCGAATCTAGGGACTTCGTGCCTCAAGTTTCTGCAAGACAAAAGGGTTAGGCCCTTACCCCACTAGACTCGACTATTTAATATCAACAATTGGCATAAAAGCATTTAGTTCTCCAAATGAATGCACAGAACGTGGTAGTGTCTGTTTGGGTTTAGGGAAACCCAGTGAGCGGACAACTCAAGGGGGAAAGGCACGGAACCGTCGACTACACCGTTGATCGACTGGTTTTACCGCAAATACGCCTTTTCCGGATTTAGGGGGTGATAATATCGAAAAAGCGCAACCACTCATTATAAGTGTTGCTATGGTATTTGTTTGGCACAAGTGGAATATGATGTTGATCATGATTATGCAACGATTAAAGGCATGTTGTCACGTATTTGCACGTTCAAGAAAGCAGTAAATACAACAATTTCATAATTTAAAGCGGCAATGAAGGAAAGCAGTAAAGGAAATAAATAAAAAGACAAGTCAGTTTTGCAATCGAAAAGGAAATTGAATGCTTAAAAGAAATAAACAAATAATTGCACGTAAAGAAGCATAGATTCACTATAATATCTGAAATGGTAAAAGCCTACATTATCCCCGGTAGAGTCGCCATGCTGTCGCGCCCCCTTTTTCTCGTGAAATCGGGTTTACGGCATTTGGAGGGAAAACTCATTCCTTTTGGGAACTGGGTTTTGCATTTGAAGAGTCGCCACCTAATGATTGGGGTGCATTAGGACATTAAAAGAGTTCGATTTGAGTAACCAGAGATAGGGTAAGGGCTTGAAATTATTCTAAGGGGAAGGTGTTAGGCACCCCTCAGAATCCACTAGTGTGGTTTCCGGCTAGACAATTATTGTGAATTGAGGTGCAATTAGCATATAGGCAGATAAGGCTCAAATAAGAGGGGATTTGAACACATAATGGTTTGAAAGTAAGCAAAGTTTGAAAGAACAATTAGAAAGGCTAAATTTAAATAGAGAGTTAAAATGCTAAAGAAAAAAAATAAAGAATAAAGGGAGGGGGTCCTAGGTTTATTAAAAATATGGATCACCCCACACAATGTCCGGTAATCACTCCTCAATGAGGGGCTACACGTGACATTATCGCATGGTCATCGTATCCATATCTACCCTTCCTACCCCGTTAAGGTATTTAAAGCGCGGATTGGTCTCGGTTACTTATTGCATGCTATTACCCTTCCCACTCATATCAGTCCCAGAGGCACTTAGGACTACTAATCCTAAAAAGGGAGGGATATTAGGCTTATTTGAAGTTCCAAAGGTAAAAACTCTAAGGCGACAGACGAAACACATAATGCATATTTTGGGGAGAGCATATAAACAAACAAAGGCTCATATATACCTCCTTAAACAAATAAAGCATATAAGTAGCATGACTCGCACATACTTTTTAGGTCTTGATTAAAAATACCGAAGACGAGGGAGTTTAAAATATTGAGGCAGATTGGTTCATTACATAACTCAGATAAGAAGTCCGAATCAGGCCTGCCTGCTGGTTGTAATGATTAATAGAAACAGATTAAGTTCACAGTTATTAATCTAAGGCTTGCCTAAGTATTTAGACGAAATTTTATAGGCATGATATCTACTGATATTAGAAGGTGATGAGATAGTAAGGCTCGAAATGAATTGTTTGAAATCCTATATGCATACTTGTTAAGCTCGTCGAGCGAGGGACTTAGATTATCAAAAGAGATGCAGAATGTACAAGAATTAAAAATTGGTTACAGGTTTTGCGGGTGATGGCATCTACTATTACTGATTTATATCTAACATGACTGTGAATGAAAACGAATTAGAACTGCTCGAGGATCCCTATAGGCACGATTTCTATGCATTACTGATTTTTAGACGTGGTATCTAATTGCAGAAACCATAGAGACATAGTATCTAAATACAGCTTGAATTATGCAAAATATTCCTGTAGGCATGGTTTCTAAGTGAAGTTTGAATATGCAGAAGTTAAAAACACCCTATAGGTATGATTTCTAGGTGAAGTTTGAATATGCAGAAGTTAAAAAAAACCTATAGGCATGATTTCTACCCTGCATGCATAGTTCCCCATCCTTTTTCACTGGCCAGCCCCAAATGTTTATTACTACTTATTACAAACCAGAATAATAAATTACATCAGAAAAGTAGGAAGCAAAGTACAACCAGAGGAAGCATGATTCTTGACTTCCTATCAGAGTTATGAGATAGACCAACTCAAAGTCCATTGATCCAAAGCCTTTCTCCAATTTGAGTGTGTCAGAGTTCCCTAAGAGCCTCAATGGGACACTGGGCAGTGCTCACACCCAAATTGTATCACCAGAATAGGGACAAGTGCAGTGGAAATGCCAGCCCTCAAGTGTCCAAGTTCAGTGGGAGCTCAATGGGTCTCAAGGCAAGGCTCACAAGAGGGGTGCAAAACTTAAGTCTAAGAGAGAGTGCAAGTGAAGAAATAGAGCTTTAAGAACTAGGGAAGTAATGAAGAGGGAAAGAGGTGCTAAGAAACAGTTACAGAGTGAAGGATTTCACACAAAGGGGTTCAGGGATTGGGAACTGCAAAGAGCCTATGTACTTGGCATTAGTTAATTCTGGGCATGCACAGCAATAGGGAGTGCTGTTATGCTTACAAAATCAACCAGAATACACATCATATAATGGTAACATAGAGGTTATGATCCTAGGGGAATCAAGTTTGAGTCATAGACAGGAATACTTAATACTATCATGCCTCAAACAAGCCATTAGTATCAAACACCTTGTGGTAAGGGTTTAGGATGCATAATAGATTCAGAACAGGCGGAAGGGAATTACAACATGCTTAGAAAAAAGCACTGAATTAAACACAAGCAGTAGGCAGACAAGAAAACAAGAGTATTAAGTAAACATATTGTTGTGATGCTGAAATCTTAATCAAGACATACCAGTTCAAAGAAACAAAAATGCAGTAAAAGTAGGTAGCCGGACTTTGAAGACAGGCCACAATACAAGTAGCAAGAGAGAATATTTTGAGTATGAGTGTGAGTTTAGAAACTAAGAGTGTTCGTGTGTGTTTGTGTTAATGAAAGAGCAGGGTATTTATAGTTTGAAAACAGGTGGAAAATAAGGCAAGAGTCATAGTTCAACAACAATTATGGAACTATGTACTAATTAAAATCAAATCAGTACTAAGGACTTCCTTTAATTAAGGAGTTAAAATCAAACGGAAATGGGCAGAAAACATTTAAGGAAAGAAATCAAGTAGAGCATCATGTGCAGAATAGACAATTAGGGGTAAGTACATAGGGGTTTAATTAAGGGAAGAATCTTTAAAATACCCGGTTAACCAAATAAGGTAAGAAAAACAATAAATTTGCAGAATATGGAGACAATCAGCACACAGTAAATCAAGGAGTCAGGGATTCGAGATTACTGATTTGGGGAGAATAACATGGGTTCCCATGAACAAACAAATAAACCAAGTTAAATACAAGAGAATCAAAAGTCTAAAGGGAAGTTTTCAAATCAATCCCAGAAACAGGGAAATCAGTAAAACAAGGAAGGAATCAATTACACGAGTGCAATCAGAATTTCACAAGGAGGTTTGAAATCAGTCCAAAATTGAAGGTCATTTTAGAGGGAAATTTAGCATATAAAAGAGTACATAAACATTAGGCATGCGAGGTTAAACTATGGCAAAGAAAAGCACCATGCAATAATAATTGAAAAGTCGAGTAGACAGTGAAATATGGTAATCACATAGGTCAATTTAGTAATAGGGAAAAGAGGGAATCAGAAGCATGCAAAAGGGTCAAGTAAAAAGACCTTTCGGAAAAAATATAGTCTAGTTTTAGTGATAGCAGGAAATCAAATCATATAGAGAAACAGAAGTTGAAACAAAAAGGACTTTGAATCCAGTCGAGCAACTTCAAATAGATGAAACAGCTTCAGAGGCTCGAATAGGTTTAAAGAAATTAGGGTTTTGAAACCAGTCAAATTCAGGGATGATGAACAAGCAAATCACACGGCACATAGTCTCATAACTCGAATGAACCCAAAGTTTTAGGGTTTTCACCATCAATCGAGTCTAGAGATGAAAATCAAATAATCGAACAAATACTAACACGAAAATATATTCAGAAACCTCAAAAGAAACTAAGACTCTTGACATGCAAACTCCAGTAAAAGAACGACATAAGGAAACACAGTAGGACATGTCAAAAATCAGAGAAATCGAAAAAGATAAAGGGGTTTTGAAGGCAAAGTTTTGGAAGAAACCTTGAGAAAACGTTTAGAAGTCTTAGAGCAAACACTAATCTAAGCGGATCTAAAAGAAATCGGAAGAACCTCAAAGGTTAGGGTTTCAGACGAAACCCAGATGGTGAGAAAGGCTTGGAAAATCATCGATCTAAGCAGGAGAAGTCAAGAATCAGGCTTGAATAGCCATGGCTGGCCGGAGCAAAGTCAAAGGTGACCGGAGACAGCCATAGAACTGAAAACAACCAAGGTCTGGGCAACACTTTCCCAGGATTCAGCCTTGAAACCGTGATAATCGGTCATATGAAACCAAATGAGGTAGATACAGGCCTCCAATGGCTTTGGAAGCCATTGATTTAGGCGATTTTAGGTGGTGGTTGAGGGTGGCGGCTAGGGTTTGAGAGAGAGTTTGAGAGAGAATTGGGATTCGGAGGCGGCTGAATGACAGAAATGATAGGGTTTAGGGGTTGTTTGGGATTAATTATGGAAATGAGGTTTGATGGCCGTTGATCATTTCGATCAACGGCCTGGATTGATCGGGTACGTGGAGCGGTTTAACGGGGTTGGGTTTGGGTCGGTTCAGACGGGGATTGGGTCAGGGTAATTGTGTTTAAAATTGGGGTTCCATGCAGGCCACAATTGAAACACAATTGGGCTATATTTTAAATAGCCACATTTCCCTTATTTATTTTATAAAAATAGTAAAGTAATTTCTGGAAATAAATTAAAGGTACTAAAATGATTAATATTACATAATATCAAACTAAAAAATATCGGACCTAATTTTTATAGACATAAACGTAATTAGATCTAAAAGAGGCTGATATTGCAATTATGTGCAATTTAGCCTTAAATATACTAAATAAATTTGTAAAAATATGAAAAAATCATCTTAGCTATGTTTTAGTGTAAATATGAGAGTCCAATAAATGAATCACTAAAATGATAGTTTTGGGAATAGTTATTGGGCTTTTCTGGATAAAATAGGACAATAAATTGATTTAAAAATATTTTAAAAATTAAGAAAAAATAATAAAATATTTGGACATACTTATATATGCATACATATGCTATTTTGGAAGTATTTTGCATATTAAAAATATATAGGGAAAAATTGGGTATCAACACTCCATATATCAATACTTCGGACAAATCCATGTCTAGGGAAATCCATCCCTCAACAATATCATCCGTGCTCACTAGGGGTGTGTTACAGACTCCGGAGGGGCTCCTACAACCCAAACGCTATCATAATCATCAATATAATCGCTGCGGCGTGCAGCCCGATCCCATAACTGTCACTCATAACCAGGCTCTCGGCCTCACTCAGTCATCACTCTCTAGTCTCACCCACGGGCTCACAATGTCATGAAAACTGACTCGGAACAATGATATGGTGTATCAATAAGTAACAACTGAGACTGAGATATGATATGAATGCATGAATGCGACTGAGTATAAAATATCAATGAAATCAATAAGGTGACAGCAAGAAACGACCACTATGGGTCCTAACAATATCATCATAAAGCCTAAACATGATATCTAGCAGGCTGTACAGCTCATTACTTTATCACATGGTGAGAACACAGATATCAACAAAAATAGGGCCATTATTCAGTGCCCTGGGAACAATAGAGTCACAATTCACAGGGTGCACGCCCACACGCCCGTCACCTAGCATGTGTGTCACCTCAACATCAATCACATTGCACATAATTCAGGGTTTATACCCTCAGCACTAAGTTTAAAAGAGCTACTTATCTTAAACAAGCCAATTCCAACACCGAACAAGCCAAACGGTGCTCCAAGAATGCCATCACGCGTGTAGCGACCTCCGAATGGCTCAACACTAGCCAAAAGCAACTTAAATACATCAGATAAAGCCCAAGGAAGCAATTACGAATGATACAAATCGAATCCTAAGTCAAATCCCAAATCTGGCCAAAAATCACACCCGGGCCCACACCCCGAAGCTCGACCAAACTCAGAAAATCTGACAACCCATTCGATTACGAGTCCAACCATAATAGTTTCACTCAAATCCAACTCCAAATCGGTGTTCAAACTCAAAAATTCATATTATAAAACTTTAGGCCAGAACCCCTAATTCCCTCTTAAAAATTCATCAACCAAAAGCTAAAATCAAAGATAGATTCATGGAATATAACAAAAACCGAGTGAGAACATTTACCCCAATTCATATGGTGAAAATTGCTTAAAGAATCGCCTCAATCCGAGCTCCATAGCTCCAAAAAATGCAAAAATGGCCGAAACCTCGAAATAGAGTACTTTATAATCTGCCGAGGCTTTACACTTCGCGAACGCAGACAATTCCACGCGTTCGCAAAGAACAATTGCTCACCAGCAGAAATTCCTCCTACACGAACATATCACCATAGACGTGAATGCGGTGAACAAAACCCCTGCAGCTTCGCGATCGCACACCACATCTCGTGATCGCATAGAACAAACGCCAGACACCCTCAAGCCTTCCTTCCTACTATGCGAACGCATCACCAGGCTCGCGAACGCAATGAACAAATGCCTCAACCTCATCGAATGCAGCTCTGGACTCGTGAACGCGAAGAGCAATCCTACTCAACTATCCAACAACCCTACGCGATCACGATCTATACTCCGCGATCACAATTAAGGAAGCCATAAGCCCCAAAATTCTGCAGACCAGCCATGCAACAGTGAAGGAAAATAGTCCGAAATCGATCCAAAACACACCCGAGCCTCCTGGGACCCCGACCAAACATACCAACAAGTCCAATAACATAATTCGGACCTACTTGAGGCCTCAAAACACACTTAATAACATCGAAACAAGGAAATCACACCTCAATTCGAAATCATTGAACTTTGAAACTTCAACTTCCACAACCGATGCCGAAACCTATCAAATCACGTCTGATTGACCTCAAACTTTTCACACAAGTCACATTTGACATTACGGACCTGCTCCAACTTCCGAAATCAAAATCCGACCCCGATATCAAAAAGTCCACTCCCAGTCAAACTTTCTAAAATTTCAACTTTCGCCATTTCAAGCCAAATTCTACTATGGACCTCGAAATCAAAATCCGGACGCGCTCCTAAGTCCAAAATCACCCAACGGAGCTAACAGAACCATTAGAAATTTAATCCGAGGTCAAATACTAAAAAAATCAAAACTTGTTCAAAACTTTCAAATTTAAAGCTTCTAGCTGAGTATCATTCTTCCAAATCAATTCCGAATAACCTGAAAACCAAACTGATGATTCACACAAGTCATAATACATCATACGGAGCTACTCATGCCCTCAAACAACCGAGCGATGTGCAATTGCTCAAAACGATTGGTCGGGTCGTTACATATACGATTTGTACTAAAGTTACTGGGTTTGACCGAATTCGGCACCGAAGCTATAGCTCCGCCCATGAGCATCACTATTCATTTTAAATTCTATTCTTTAATATCGAATTTGTTCACCTTTTGTTTTTGTTAAAAAGAATTCCTGGAGGTGAATTGGGAGGCTGTATATAGTAAAAACCGGTGTCTAGAATTTGGAGAATTAGGAAGTGAACACGCACCAAGGATGATCAGTCAACAATGACTCAACCAAGGTGACACCGGATACAAACATATGGCCAAATAAGAAGCAATTCAAGATATGACCGTTATAGAAACGTTACAGAAGACCCCCAAGATTCCTCCAGTCTTTATTAGGCCTTATTACATTATAATCTTTATTAAATTTTAACTACCTATTATGATAGAATTACTATTGGAAATGAAGGGGGCATAATTTATAATCATGCACCCCATAGATCTAGTATAAATAGAGGATTTTATTCTATTGTAACACATCAAGAAATGCTATTAGAAAAAGACAAATATTCTTTCTCTCATTCTTTTATGCTTTATACAAGTGTGTTCCAGATTTTTCAATTATTATTGATTCCGACGGGAATATTCTAAAGCTCAGGCTTGTCTCTTCTTCAATTATCCTTTTTTTAGCAGTGCACTAGGCAGTATGCCTAGGGATATTTTATATATATATAAATAAAAATAAAAAGTCAGGTGGTCTTACAAAATAAATGAATCAAACGTTGGTGATTACATATCCTCTATTACCAACTTTGAGCGAGTGATAGCCAAAATTAGTCTTGCAATTTGAACTAAGAACTGTAGAAACTTGTAACCTATAAAAGTATAACCAAAACAGAATATAAACTAGCCATATCGATATAAATAGCATCAGTGCCCACTGTCTTTTCAATTATCCTTATTTACTTATATTGCACTTTATTATTTTACTTTATCAGATTAATTTAATCCACGTGTCTATAAACCACGTTATAAATTTAACTGTACCGTTTTACGGTAAGTAGTTAGCCACCCATTGTGCGGCAAAGACAATTGTGGTATCATTTGATATGTTCATCTTATACTAACTTGCTTTAAAGGTTTTTCTATTTTAAGCATACTACAGCTATAACACCCATTGATATCAACAACTCGCTCGATTTGAAACAAAAAATAGCGATGAGCTTATGAACAATCTCCATGATGGGAATCAACAGGATGGTTCAATCAATGAAACCTGTCTCGATTGGAATGATTCAACTCCTAACTAGTTAGAAAGAAATACTTGGCGTACGAGGAATCCTACTCCTAATAATATGGATGATGAACCCGTAGTCGAGACGGTAAAACTTTTTAGAGCACATCAAAGGAAACTCATGAATTATATCTGAAGACATGACCAAAAAATGACTGAGCTTCAACAAGCATTATCGAGGGCTTCAAATAAAGCAAATGGTGGAGTTCGAGTCTCTCCTGGCATGCTAATAAGTCAAACGATCTCGGGAAAATGAAAACTTTGCTTTAAGAAGAGAGTTTAGATCAAGTTACAACCAAACGGGTGGAACATACAATGGATTTGGAAATGAGAAAAACGTAGATGATCTTTTCAAAGTCGAACTCATGAGGTGTATGAGAGAAATAAATTCTCGAATGGATCAGAATGCTAAGGAATTTTATGCCCCGTAGATCAAATCCCAGGAGCACCACCGGTATTGAAGGGGCTAGATGCTCAGAAGAATATGCTGTTGCCGTTCAAATCAATTTCGGCCCCGGAGTTGATTCTAAAAAAGTTCAAGATACTGGATTCCAAAATACGATGGAACATCGAGTCCACAGGAACACATTACAACTTACACTATGTGAAGGAAAAATTTGGCTCCACATGAGATCGAATCAGTCTTGTTAATGAAATTTGGCGAAATCCTTACAAAAGGGGATTTAACATGGTATTCACTTTTACCTGAACACTCAACTGATTCTTTTGAAATTCTTGTAGTTTCCCTCATTAAAGCTCATGATAGAGCAAGGGAAGTTCAATCTAGAAAAGCAGATATTTTCATGATCGCTCAAGGCGACTCAGAGTTGCTACGAGAGTTCGAAATCTAATTCCAAAGGGAGAGAATACTATTGTCGCTAATAACGGATGAATGGGCGGCAAAAGCATTTACCAAAGGTCTGAATCTCTCAAGCTTTTATGCCTCAAAGATGTTGAAGGAGAGTTTGTTGGAATTTCAAGCAACAACGTGGGCAGATGCTCATAATATGTACGAGTCAAAGATTCGTGTAGAAGATGATCAGATAGTTATATCGACATCTTCTACAGCCCGGAATCGAGGTCAAATGAACTTTGATCGAAGGCCCTCCAGATACTAGTTTGAACCATATCGATTAGGATCACGGACTAACACGAGGCAGGAACGTTACCACAACGAATCGTACAGAAATAGCTAGTAATGTCTACGAATGCTAGGGGCTGTTGCATCATAGCAGCATAAATCACAACAATAAGTACCAGAAGCATATGAAGATTGCTCCAGAACAGTCTGTGCAGGATATTGTAGATAGCCCGAACTTGCTCCGAAATAAGAAAAGGACTAGGGACTGCCGTATTAGCTCAGGGAGAAAAGAAATAGAAGGAATCAGAATCAAGAACCGGCTAGACCCAATAAAAGTCAGCCCGGTCGCAATTCTCTTTCAAGGTATTCTTGTTCATTTTTTGTAAACTGTCGTACATGCAAAGTTATAAAGACTTATGTGTATTCAAGGAATGGAATGAAGAAAAACTTGCACCTTCTGGAATATTCTCGTATATGTCTGAATGAACAAAATCATTCTTAACATTTTCCCACACTTAAAAGTAAATAAGGATTACTAATCCGAATAGTTATGCCGGGATGAACAAGAGACGTCCTCTTCATAAGCACCGTAAAGATAAGGGTCCTCTCTTATAAAGCCATCCAATCAAATGGCTAAAGGTCGGATGATGTATTTCCCTGGCGTAAAGTTAATCGGATGCATTAAATTCCCGGATTTTAATCAAACTCAAAGAAAAGTTTTTGGGTTCAACTAAAAACCAAGAGACAAAACTCAACGAAAGGTTTTCGGTACAACTAAAACCCCAAGAATCAAAACTCAAGAAAGGTTTTGGGAACAACTAATAATCTATGAGTAAAAAGTTAAAGATTAAAATCCAGGTAAATACTAAAAACCCGAGATCAAGCTTTCTGTGGTAGTGGAACTTTTTCAGCACCAACCGATCGTTGGTGGAGTTGTGATCTGAATTCCTAAGTTCAACACTCTTTTTTTCATGGCTCGATTTTTGTCCCGATTGGATTTTTCTTGCTAGGTTTTTAGTGAGGCAATGACAATAGTATATAGAAGAAAATCTTTCCGGTCACATCACAGTGAGTAGTCGAATGTCCCGACCCGAAATCCCAAGTGTCGTGATGGCGCCTATCATGATACTAGGCAAGCCGACAACTCACATATACCAACATCTTGAAATTTAAAAATGTACGGAAATAATCTTAAGTAACTAAGTCTCATAAAACTGCATGAAACCATTACAACTCAATATAAAATTTTCCAAAATCCGAGTGTCACTGAGTACACGAGCATCAATACAATAACATAGTCAGATACACTGTCTAAGAAAATAGAACAGAAGAAGTAAAACTGAGAGATAGGGGAGGAGAGTTAAGGTCTGCGGACGTAAATGCTGCTACCTCGATAATCTCCGAACGGCTGAAACTCCAAGATCAACAACCACCATGCTCGAAAACACCTGGATCTGCACACGAAGTGCAGGGTGTAGCGTGAGTACAACCAACTCAATAAGTAACAAGTCTAATCTTTGGACTGAGAGCAGTGAAGAGTCCAAACAATACGGTCCAAATACATAATTAAACAGTACGGAAATTTACAGGACATATGACAATGATATCTTAGAGAAACTCATAAATTGCAGGTACCAGTACAGGAATGTAGACATGCTTCCAGGTTTAATAATGAAATTCAAACAGATAAAATATATCAAGTCTGAATAATATGAGGAATATGACATCTCTAAATCTACATGTCAATATGAACATCGTATGTGATGCAATACAATGGAAGCCTCGCGTACTCACATTCTCAGAGTACGCAACCTGACTGTCTCAATTCTCACTCATCACACTCAATCACTCAGCACTGTACAAGACTATAATAGGCAGATCATGGAATGAATCAATAAAGAATGATATGGCGTCCAGCCCGATAAAATAATATCACTCACAAATAGGCCCTCGACCTCACTCAGTCATCAATCTCTTTAGTCTCTCGGGCTCACAACACTCATGCTAAGCATGTTTACCGTGAAAATGGTAATGACAATTAAATTTGTTGATGGGACTCTAAAAATACGTGATCTATTTTTATGCTAGTTATGGAGCAGTTGATGCTAAGTGTGTAAAGTTTAGGCGTGAGACGCGAGCTAAAATAAAGCAGTAATCGAACTGGGAGATAGCCTTTCGGGGCCTCGAGCTGGTCGATTTGGGGCCTCGAGGTCGGGTCTCGAGCTCGTGCTCGAGCTACCAGGGGGAATCGGGGAAGGGCTAACAGATGCAATAATATTAAAGGATGCTCTTTATGGCAAATTATAAGCAATAAATAAGCAATAAACGTGGAGCAAATATGAAGATAATAAAATGGAGCAACAATATCAAGAGAATGCGCTAGAGAGAAAAGAGAGAAAATTTATCATATATTTCATGTAGAGTCTTTGGAGCAACATCCATTTTTTACAAAATAATCAAAACCCCCTTGATATAGAAGGGGGGAAGTTTATATGGTAAGGCACATATTAAATGTAAAGGTATGGAGATGGGACGGCTGGAAATGATGCCCCGAGTAGGGCTTAGACTAGCCTGGCTAGGCTTTGTCAAACTTAGCTGCGACATACTCAGCCGCGTCTTGGGAACTCCCATTTTTACTTTAGCCCCGACCGACATCCTCTTGAGGCCGGGTGTCGACGGGCTCCGAGGGAGAAGACTCGAGCGCGTATTTGCGGTCTCGAGGCTTCGAGGTGATCTTCCAAAATGCTTTAATGACAGGAAATCGGGCCCTCCGATTTTGCCGTATACAGATAGTCTCCGCGTTTCCTAGCTCGAAGCGATAGGAAATGAATTTGACGACCAACTCTTTGAGTTCCCTGCGCTGATGTCATATCGGTGACGCAACCTATGACGTGAGCCTTTGTGACAACCGGGAAATCCCTTGGACTTGTCTTTTCGACGACATTCAATGCACTGCCGATTCTCGTTCTTCAAAGTGGCAATACCATCGTCGATTTGGTTTTCAAGAACGCATTGATTGCGCTTGCCGATCCGTCTTCCAAAGGCATCGGAGACCCTGTGATTGCTCCCTATAAATTGGCGCATTTTGATGCTATATCCTCAGTTAAGTGTCTTCTTTCCTTCATCCATCCATTCCTCTTTACTATATTTTCACCATCTTCTCCTATTGTTAACTGCCATGTTTGGGGTTCACGGCCCTAAAGTTGTATGGCATCATTCTTATCAGCTGTGTAGTGGCCTCCTACCCGAGCTTCTTCATATGGAACGAGATTACACTGCCTCGACGCTGCTGCTGTTGTTATCACGACTGCTATTGCTGCTGTTATTGACTCGAGCTGATGATACATGGGGGGTCGATTTCTTCCGGTATGGACAGGCATTTGGATTCTAAACCGCTGCTCACTCTCCTACCCTGGCCTGGTGTGGCACTTCATTCCTTGGGTTTTTTCCCAAGGAGGCTGTCGAGATTGGGGCCCGCCGGATCTTCAACCTTTGGCTTCGGCGGGCTATGTCTCTTTTTTCTGCCTCTTCTACGTCCTCCCTCTCCCCTCTTCTTCGTCTTTTCCCTCGGATATGTTATTCCGAGGGATTGAGCTGGGAACCTAGAGGAGGTGGCGGTCGAAGGTATCATCTTTGAGGATGCAAGCTCGAGGAGGCGGCGCTTCGGGGATACTGCTACCGGAGATGAACCTGCGAGGGTAGACTAGGTTTACGCTTCGTATTTTCCCTTTTGTTTCCTTATCTCTGAGTAGGAACCCTTTGTATGCTTTTGTAATCATATGTAAGGACCCCTCGAGGGCCGTTGTAAGAAAATTCCCATAAATGTAAAGATATTTTTTGACTTCTGCCTTTGATGTTTGCCATATTCCTTTTAATTTTGCGGGGATCCTGAATGTATGCTTTTGCTGACAAATATCGACATCTAGTTCGAACGCGAGTATTTTTCTCGGCTTTGTATGATAGAAATGGATCCTTTCTGAGCCCATCGTTGTTCCTCGGACCAAGCTTGAAGTGGTCCGATAGACTCGGGCCGTCGGGACCCTCGAATCACATGGAGATAGCACTTTGAGACTTGAAGTTTTTTGAGAGCAGTGTCTGAGTGAGGGTTGGCTTCGGATACCTGGAGATTTGCTTTGAACTTGGCGTGGATAACCTTTTAAGTCATTGTAGATAGATCCTAGATGATGAGTTACCCGGATTTAGGCGGTGTCCTGAGGTCGAGCCTCTATGGGAGGAGCTCGAGGTCCCCTAGGTTGGGCATCACCTCGAGACTGGAGATGGAGTTGTTGGCTTCCTAAAGCCTAACTTCTCTTCGATGGAGGTCCTCGAGGTCGAGTACTGCCTCGGGACTGGAGATGGAGTTGTCGGCTTCTTAAAGCCTAACTTTTCTTCAATGGAGGTCCTCGAGGTCGAGTATTGCCTCGATATTGGAGATGGAGTTGTCGGCTTCTTAAAGATGACCTATCGGGTCATCACATTCTCCACCCCTATGACAACCGTTCGTCCTCGAATGGACATAAAAAAGCACCTGAGCTAGGAAAAAGGAGAGGATATCTACTCTGCATATCAGACTCGGACTCCCAGGTAGCTGCCTCAACAGGCTGAACTCTCCACTGCACTCGAATTGAAGGATAACTCTTCGATCTCAACTAACGAACCCGTCAGTTTAGAATAGCTATCGGTTCCTCCTTGTAGGTCAAATCCTTGTCCAAGTGGACAGTGCTGAAGTCTAACACGTGAGATGGATCGACGTGATACTTCTGAAGATGGACACACGGAATACTGGATGGACCGCTGATAAACTAGGTGTCAACGCATGTCTGTAAGACACCTCTCCCGCTTGATCAAGAAACTCAAAAGGCCCGATGTATCTAGGGCTCAACTTGCCCTTCTTTCCAAACCTCATTATACCCTTCATGGGTGACACACAGGCAACACTCTCTCTTCGACCATGAATGCAACATCACGAACCTTACGATCGGCATAACTCTTCTGCCTGGACTAAGTTGCGCGAAGTCTATCCTGAATTATCTTAACCTTATCCAAGGCATCATGTACCAAATCTGTACCCAATAACCGAGCCTCTCCCGGCTCAAACCATCTAACCAATGATCGACATCGTCTACCATATAATGCCTCATAGGGGGCCATCTGAATGCTCGACTGGTAGCTGTTGTTGTAGGCAAACTCTGCTAGTGGCATGAACTGATCCCAAGAGCTTCTGAAGTCAATAACGCAAACGCGGAGCATATCCTCCAATATCTTAATAGTGCGCTCGGACTGTCCATCCGTCTGAGGATTAAATGTTGTGCCCCACTCAACCTGCGTACCAAACTCACACTGTACTACCCTCCAGAAATGCGTGATGAACTGCATACCGCGATCAAAAATAATAGACACGGGCGCACCATGAAGACGAATGATCTCGCGGATATAAATCTCTGCCAACCGCTTTGAAGAATAGGATATTGCCACAAGAATGAAATGCCCTAACTTGGTAAGTCTATCCACAACAACCCAAACTGCGTCGAACTTCCTCTGAGTCCGTGGGAGTCCAACAATGAAATCCATAGTGATACGATCCCACTTCCACTCAGGAATCTCTATCTTCTGAAGAAAACCACCAGGTCTCTGATGCTCGTACTTTACTTGCTGAAAATTTAGACACCGAGCCACATATGCCACTATATCTTCCTTCATTCTCCTCCACCAATAATGCTGCCGCAAGTCCTGGTACATCTTGGCGGTGCCCGGATAAATAGAATACCGGGAACTGTGGTCCTCCTCACGAAGTCCATCCATATTAGGCACACAAACACGACCATGCATCCTCAAAACTCTATCATCTCCAACCGTAACCTGCTTGGCATCTCTGTGCCGCATTGTGTCCCTAAGGACAACCAAGTGAGAGTCATCATATTGCCACTCCCTGATGCGATCAAACAATGAAGACCGAGCGACTGTACAAGCTAGAACACAACTGGGCTCAGAGACATCCAACCTCACAAACTAATTGGCCAACACATGAAAATCTAATGCAAGCGGTCCCTTATGGACTGGAATGTACGCAAGGCTGCCCATAGTAGCTGACTTCCTACTCAAAGCATCGGCCACCACATTGGCCTTCCCGGGATGATACGAGATGGTGATATCATAGTCTTTCAATAGCTCTAACCTCCTCCTCTGCCTCAAATTGAGCTCTTTTTGCTTGAACAAATACTGCAAACTCCGATGATCCATGAACACCTCACACGAGAAGCCATAAAGATAGTTCCTCCAAATCTTCAGTGCATGAACAATGGTTGCCAACTCTAAGTTGTGAATAGGGCAATTCTTCTCGTGAACTTTTTGCTGTCGTAAAGCATATGCAATAACCATGCCACCATGCATCAATACCGCACCAAGTCTAATACGAGATGCATCGCAATATACTGTATAAGGCCTTGATCCTGTAGGCAACACCAACACTGGCGTCATAGTCAAAGCAGTCTTGAGCTTCTGAAAGCTCGAGTCACACTCGTCCGACCTTCTGAACGAGGCACCCTTCTGGGTCAACCAAGTCAACCGGGCCGCTATAGATGAAAACCCCTCCCCAAACCCACCGTAATAGCCCGCCAATCCCAAGAAACTCCGGATCTCCGTCGCTGATGTGGGTCCAGGCCAGTTTTTGACTGCATCAATCTTCTTAGGATCCACCTGAATACCCTCTGCTGATACAACGTGACCCAAGAAAGCAACTGAACTCAACCAAAACTCGCATTTTGAAAACTTAGCATATAACAGGCTTTCTCTCAGAGTCTAAAGAACGATCCGAAGATGTTGCTCATGCTCCTCTCGACTGCGGGAGTAGATCAAGACATCATCAATAAAAACAATCTCAAAGGAATCCAGATAGGGCTTGAACACCCGGTTCATCAAATCCATGAATGCTGCTAGGGCATTTGTCAGCCCAAATGACATCACTAAAACTCATAATGCCTATACCGAGTCGAAAAGCTGTCTTAGAGACATCGGATGCCCTAATCCTCAACTGATGGTAGCCAAACCTCCAATCGATATTTGAAAACACCTTGGCACCCTGAAGCTGATCAAATAAGCCCTCAATCCTTGGTAATAGATAATTGTTCTTGATGGTGACTTTGTTCAACTGCTGATAATCTATGCATATCCTCATCGATCCATCCTTCTTCTTCATAAACAACACAGGCACACCCTAGGGTGAGACACTAGGTCTAATAAAGCCCTTATCAAGCAGGTCTTGCAACTGCTCCTTCAATTCTTTCAACTCGAGCCTTCATATAAGAGATAATCCTGCTGGTAGAATGGCCAGGAGTCCCCCTCCACTCTGATTGAGGAAACCCCGGCAAAGCTAAGAACACCGTCTTGGCATGACAATCCAATATAGCATGATTAGGTGACAACCAATCCATAACCAAAATGACATCAAAATCAACCATATCGAGAAGCAGAATATCTACACTAGTCTAAATTCATCCAATAGTAACCACACACAAAAGATAGAAATGATTTACTACAATAAAATCTCCCACATGGGTGGACACATATATACAGGAGCACTTAAAGAATCACGAGGCACAACCAAGTATGAAGCAAAATAGGATGACACGTATGAATATGTAGAACCCTGATCAAATAGAACTAAGGCATCTCTACTACAGACTGAAACCATACATGTGATTACCGCATCGGATGACTCAGCCTCCGGCCTAGCTGGAAAAGCATAACATCGGGGCTGAGCCCACCACTCTAAACCATATTTCTAGGATGGCCTCCTACTGGCGGGCCTCCACCTCTAGCGGCCTGGCCTCCACCTCTAACGGCCTGACCTCCACATCTAGCAGCTTGAACTCTACCTCTAGCGGCCTAACCTCTACCTCTGGCTCCCTGACCCCTACCTCTGTCTGGCCGAGCGGGCAGTGATGCAACCGGTGGCAGAATCATGACACGAGATCTCTACTATGCCATGCCACCCAATAATCTCGGACAAGTTCTCCTAATATGCCCATAACCACCACATTCAAAACATCCATCCTGGTACTGTGGCTGCTGAAATGGAGACTGACCCGAACGGGCTGGTTGACCACGGTAATAACTCTAAATAGGAGGTGCACTAATAGGAGCTAGTGGTGTACTGTAGGTTGGCTGCCCAGAATGAGGCACATAATGACCACGATTCCTGAAGCACTGCGAGATGTCTGAAGAGCTGAATGATATGGCATGGATGGATGGCCCCTACCAATGGTACCCCTGCCTCCAAACAAGGCACCACTAAAACCGCTTGAATGACGAGGTCTCTTGTTAGATCCCTGACCACTCCCCTGAGCTAGTACCATCTCAACTCATCTGGCAACATTGGCTGCCGCCTAAAAAAATCTCGCTCCCAGTCTCCTTAGCCATCTGCAATGTGATAGGCTGAGCAAGTCCCTCAATAAACCTCATCACCCTCTCTCTCTCGATAGAAAGCAGAAGAATAGCATGACGGGCCAAATCCACAAATCGAGTCTCATATTGAGTGACAGTCATAGAACCCTACTGAAGACGCTCGAACTACCTCTGATTGTCCTTTCTCTGAGTGGTAGGAAACTTCTCAAGAAATAACTGAGTGAACTGGTCCCAAGTAAGAGCAGGCGACCCAGCTGGTCTGGTCAACATATAACCCCTCCACCATTTCTTGGCGGAACCCGACAAATGAAATGCAGCAAAGTCGACCCCATTGGTCTCCAATATCCCCATGTTATGTAACACCTCATGACACCTGTCCAAACAGTCCTGGGGATCCTCTAAATATGCACCGCTAAAGTGAACTGGCAAAAGCTTGGTAAACCTATCCAACCTCCACAAAGTCTTAGAAGACATAGATGATCATCACCGGTTTGTGCTGCGACACCCAGCGAAACTGCCCCCACTAGCTGAGCTGCTGGAGTCTGAAACATGGGAGCCATCTTCTCCGGAGTGTGAGTAGCGGCTCTCTGGACTCCTCCCTAGCCTTAGAGATGGCTGGTGCCAGAGTAAATGTGTCGATCTGAGCAACACTCTCCATAAGGACCACTAGACGGCCAAAGCATCCTGAAGCATTGGGGTGGCGATGAACCCCTCAGAGACCTGAGCTGGTCCAACAGGCACATTCTGTGCTGGAACTCATCCTCAAACTCTACCTGAGGCTCCGCTACTGGTGCTGCTGCTCGAGATCGGAGCTGATCTCTGCCCTTGCCTCGGCTTCTAGCACGACCTCGGCCTCAACCCCTGCCCCCTCGTAGGAGCTGCTTTTGGGGGCTCTAACTGCTGCTTAGCTGAAGATGTGATACGCGTTCTCTCCATCTGCAAGAGAACAGAATAGAAGAGTTCAATTAGCAATGATAGAATAAAATCACACGATAGAGAAGAATAGAAGTAAAATTGTTCCTAACTTCATAGCCTCCGCAAGATAAGTACAGACGTCTCCGTGCCGATCCGCCAAACTCTACTAAGTTTGCTCATGACTCGTGAGACCTATGTAACCTAGTACTCTGATACCAACTTGTCACGGCCCGGAATTCCCACCATCGGGACCATGATGGCGCCTAACATTTCACTACCTAGGCAAACCAAGGTTAGAACAATCTACTCCTATCAACAGTTTAAATCAGATATTAAAGAAGAATTAGGATAACTGAATAAATTTAAAGTAACAATGTGGAAGTTAAACTAGCCAAATATCTATTACAATTTCTTGAACCTGGTATCACGAGTGCACGAACTACTAGAGTAATACACATAAGGGTCTGAAGTAAATAAAAAGATGTTCGAATGGAAGTACACAACTAAATAGACAAAGGATGGGGACTCCATGAGCTGCGGGCGCTGAACAGCCGTACCTCAAGTCTCCGCGAATATATGATCTGAGCTCGCTAATAACCGCTGCTCGGACCGTCTCCAAAATCTGCATAGTGTGCAGAGTGCAGTATCAGTACAACCTATCCTATGTACTGGTTTGTGCTGATCCTAACCTCGACGAAGTAGTGACGAGGCTAAGGCGGGTCACCTACGATAAAACCTGTACATAGTCTTTAATATTGACAGAATAATTGAAATATGGCACAGAACTAAATACTCAATAGGAAATGACAACCACATTCTCGAAAATAAACCAGTGTCATCCAAAATTACCAATCTCTACCAGCTCAAATAAAAATACCAAAAAACAACGCAGCTCAAGAAAGTAAAACATATAGATTGTTGCGTTGTGCAACCCAATCCCACCAGACATCACATACCCTTATTCCACCAACACAATATCAACAACAAAAATAATTAAATATTGCAGCGCGCAACCTGATCCCACTATATATCAATATCAATGTCATAATTCACCCTTATTTCACCATATCAATCTACTCTTATTCCACCTGTCGCGGCGTGCAACCCGATCCCACCGTATATACATATTCAGCCTTATTCTACCATATAAATCATCCCTTATTACATATGTTGCGGCATGCAGTCCTATTCCACCATATCAGTACCAAACAGTCAATGTACACAGTCAAATCAATAGGCTAAATCACAAGGGCCTTTATGATAATTAAATACCAAACTGAACCAAGAAAATGACCCTTGTTCGATGTAGAATCTACACAAATAATACTACACAGCGAGACTAAACATGCAATTTACAGTTAAAAGGTACAAACAAGTCAAATAAAGCAAATAGCGGGGATTGGGGGAACTATGAAGTGAGCTAACATGGTTAACAGAAAAAGGTATTGATTAGCACGTAGCAGTTAAGCATGGAAGGAAACAGTTAAGGTAAAGCAGTAAATCAGGGAAAAACAGATAATTCAGCAGCGTATAAGCACTCTTCACCTTGCATATACGCCGCTGACATGGAATTTACATAACACAAACTCCGAGGGTCCCTAATTCCCTCAAGTCAAGGTTAGACACAATACTTACCTCGCTCCAAAGGCCACTCAAAGCTCAACCACAACTTTGCCTTTCTAACACACCTCTGAACCAAACATTTCAAAACAAACCTTAGGAATTACCCATAATAATTAAGAATTCAGTTTAGACCATTATTGAAAAAGTCAACAAAAGTCAACATCGGGGCTCGCTTGGTCCAAACCCTAAATTTGGACCAAACCTCGACTATCCATTCACCCCGAGCCCCGATATATAATTTGTTTTGGAATTTGATCTCAATTTGAGGTCCAAATCCCCAATTTATCAAATCCCTAATTCTACCCAAAAATCCCCAATTCCACCATGAAAAACTTAGATTCTAGGTTGAAATCTTGTAAAATAAAGTGAAAGATTGAAGGAAAATAGTTAAGAATCACTTACCCGTGATTTGGGAAAGAAGAAGTCTTTGGAAAATCGCCTCTTGTGTTTAAGGTTTTGAAAATTTGAAGAATGAATCAAAAATCTCATCTAAATTCACTTTTACACAGTTGCAGATGTCGCATTTGCGACCTGAGCTTCGCAATTGCGAAGCTCGCAAATGCGAAGAACCTCTTCCCTAGACCAACTTCGCAAATGTTGAGATTTGCTCGCAGATGCGAGGATTGCTTGGCCCAGCTACTCTTCGCATGTGCGATGAGTAGCTCACAAATGCGAAGGTGTCATGCTCGTAAATGCCAAATCTGATCTCGCATTTGCGATATCAGAGGCTAATTCCCAAAATTGCAGATATCAGCAATGTTTAAGTCCAATTTCACTCCGTAGCCTATCCGAAACTCACCCGAGCCCTCGGGGATCTAAACCAAACATGCACACAAGTCTAAAAACATCATATGAACTTGTTCGCGCGATCAATTGGCCAAAATAACACTTAGAACTACGAATTTAGCACCAAATCAAATGAAATTCTCAAGAACACTTTGAAATTTCTATTTTCTCAACCGGACGTCCGAATCACGTCAAACCAATTCCGTTTTTCATCAAATTTCACAGACAAGTCTTGAAATATTATATTAAACATGTACCGAGCTCTAGAACCATATTACGGACCCGATACCAACTAGATCAAACATCAACAATTTCTTTTAAATCATTAGATTTTCAGACTTACAATTTTTAACAAAAATTCATAACTCGGGCTAGGGACCTCCGAATCCGATTCCGGGCATACGCTCAAGTCCTATATTTTGATACAGACCCACCGGGACTGTAAAAACATGAATTCGGGTACGCTTACAAAAAATGTTGATCGAAGTCAACTCGAATGAATTTTTTAATCAAAAATCCCTATTTTTATCAACTTTCAACACAAAATCTTTCCGAAAATACGCCCGGACTGCGCACGCAAATTGAGGAGGGATGAAATGAGGTTTTAAAGGCCTCAAAATATAGAATTTGATTTAGTTCAGAAGATGACCTATCGGGTCATCACAACTAGTTTAAACAATATATTTCCTTTTCAAAAATTACATGAATATGAGGTTTGTGCTATACAGTCACTCCCACACCTAGTAAAGACATGTTCTAATCTAAAATTATTTTTAGTATTTTCTTGGGGTAACCCCTGTGGAAGAAGGATCACAAGTTATTGAATTTACAGAAAAGGCCTAAAAATGTCACTCAACTAACATAAATGGCCTATTTATTCCATCCGTTAAAAGGCCGCCCTATTCATGCTACTAACGTTATACTTTTGATCTATTTATGCCATTATCTACTAATAGTTCCATTTTCTGATTTATAAATAATAAGAACTAATTTTTCAACCCACCTTTACCACGGGTGTTTATATTACTGGTTCTTCTTTACTTGACTCTACATTTCTTTTTAACCCTGATCGCGTATAATTAGCTATGCTAAACCCGATAAAATCCAACCATCTTTTAACCCAACCCCTAATTCCTTGTCACGATCAAAAATCCAACTAGTCGTGATGGCACCTAACTCAACCCACTAGGTAAGCCAATTAACAACTATCCAATTAAATGAGATTTTTTTAGACAAATAAATGACAAAATAACTGAACCTTAATACTTTTCTAAGGACTACTAGTCCAGATCATGAACTTCTAAGATTTAGATATTTACAAACTGAATTGAAATAAATACAATATCGGTTTTAAATAAATACAAATCACTGAACACTGACCTTATCGGGTCGTAACAAGGAATTAGGGGTTGGGTTAAAAGATGGTTGGATTTTATCGGGTGTGGCATGGTTAATTATACATAATCAAGGTTAAAACAAATGTAGGGTCAAGTAAAGAAGAAAAAGTAAAATAAAGACACGTGGCAAAGGTGGGGTCAAAAAATTAATTCTTATTATGCAAAAATCAGAAAATGGAACTTTTAGTCGACAATGGCATAAATAGGCCAAAAGTATAACGTTAGTGACAAAAATAGGCCAAAAGTATAACGTTAGTGGCATGAATAGGGCGACATTTTAACGGATGGCATAGATAGGCCAATTATGTTAGTTGAGTAGCATTTTTAGGCCCTTTCCGTTGAATTTATCCTTTCATTCTGTATTTTTCTCTACATATATAGTTTTTCATTAACATCTTTTCCCTAATCATCATTCTCCTTTTTCCTTCTTTCTTCTTTACTCCAGTGTCTTTCTCAAAGTTCTCTATGTTCCTACACTCTTACCTACCTCTACTTCTTCCAATCCACTATAACTAGCTTTACCCCCTCAGTGCTAACCCTTAGAAGGTCAACTGGAGTTGTGCATCAACTTTCTTATCTTACAAACTATGTTTGTTCTTATGTTTTTCCTTCTTCTTCTTTGGTTTATGTGAATTCTAATGTATCTATAGCTAAATTAAATGTGTGAATCTCTATTTTACCAGCAGGAAGCTTCTCACTAACTTGGAAAAAATGTGTGAATCTCTTGAGGAAAACTATACTTAGGACAATGTCCCGTTTCTTCTCACAAGAAAGTTATCCCTTATAAGTGGGTATTCAAGATTAAAAAGAGATCTGATGGTGCCATTAAAGGATATAAGTAAACTCTTGTCAGTTGGAAAGATTCCCAAAAGGGATGGATATATTATATTGAAACATTCTCTCCAGTTGTTAAATTCACCACGGTTAAGTACCTTTAATTATTGTGTTGTTAAGAGGAATTGGCTTACATTTCAACTGTATATTAATAATGTTTTTCTCCATGTTGAGTTCCATGAGGAAATCTATATGAAATTCCTTTCTGGTTTTCAAGCATTCTCCCCTACCTCTTCTTCTTCCACTCCTCTATTGGTTTCCAAACTCAAAAAGTCCTGATATGACCGTAAGCAAGCATACATATAGTGAGTTTGAAAGTTGTTTGAAGCTTTGCTTTCCAAAAGCTATATTTCTAGCAAGAATGACTACTCTTGTTTACTAAGTCATCAGGTGGTTCTTGACTGTTTTAGTTATGTATGTTGATGATATTATACTGGCTGGGAATGACATTGCTGAAATAAACACTCTAAAGTGTGTTCTGGATGAGCAGTACATAATTAATGATTTGGGGTTGGTTTATTATTTCTTGGTTTGGAGACTTATACTCATCTTGAAGGTTATATCATGTACCAATACAAATACACTTTGGATCTATTAGAAATATTGATTGCTCTTATTTCACATATGTTACATCTCTTTTGGACCCTTCAACTAAATTAACTTGACATGGGAGATCCTCTTCCCGATCCATGTTCCTGTAGAAGACTGATTGGGGATTAAATTTTCTTCAACACACTAGACTAGATATATCCTTATTGATACAACACCTTAGCCAATTCCTACAGTCCCCCAAAGTTCCTCACAT
This sequence comes from Nicotiana attenuata, assembly GCF_001879085.1. NCBI lineage: Eukaryota > Viridiplantae > Streptophyta > Magnoliopsida > Solanales > Solanaceae > Nicotiana > Nicotiana attenuata. Next base: position 38,864,524 of record NC_031997.1, on the reverse strand, counting down.
GCTAGTTGCACTTCATATTTTAAGATATCTCATAGTTACCCCGTCCAAAGAATCTTGTTATATGGTTCATCTGATGTATCTCTTGTTGCTTCATCTGACTCTGACTAGGTTGTATATACATTGCCCAGAAAATTTATTACAGGTTTTTATATTACACTTGGTTGTTGCCCAATCTCTTGAAAGAGTAAAAAGCAACCTACTATTTTCCTTTCTTCTGCAGAAGCAGAATTTAGGCTTAAGAAAGGTGGTGAGTGATGTATCTTGGCTCACTAGAATCCATAGTGATGTTAGCGTGATTATTTCAAGTATTGTCCCTGATTAATGTGATAACCTAGTAATTAACCTTGCACATAGCCTAGAATTCTATATTTCATGTGTGACAACCTAATAGGTCGTTTTGAGTACTATCTTCCTTTTCTATGTTCTGAGACCTCTAATATCTTTATTTGATAATTTACGAGTTGCATGCATGGTCTGTGTCATTTCTCGAAAAGTTCCTATATGAAAATTTAAAGAAAATGTGATTTTTGGCTTTAAAAACTACAAGAGTTGACCACGGTCAATGTTTTTAGTAAACAATTTTGAATCAATATTTTCACGATTCTGGTAGGTTTGTATGATATTTTTGGACTGGTACACATGTTTGGTAGGGGTCCCGGGTGACCCATGGCCGTTTCGGCATACGTAAAAAATTGGAAAATTAAGTTTTAAACTTGAAAATCTTGAGTTTTAATGATCGATTCTTGATATTTGATGTTATTCTAATTGTTTGAGATAGCGAGCAAGTTTTTATGATGTTATTACACTTGTGTGAATGTTCGAATTGAAGCCCGAGGGGCTCGGGTGAATTTTGGATGCATTTTGTAAGGTTTTGAATAGCTGATGCAAATCTAGTGCCGGGAAGCCTGCAGGTCTCGCAATTGCAATGACCTGTTCGCAATTGCGAGCCCCACTTTTGCGAAGCCAGGAAAGAAAATGCGATAATTGGAAAGGGAACTGTGATCTTCACTTTTGCAAAGAGGCTATCACATTTTCGAGCTGGAGGACATCACTTTTGCGATGGCGCTGTCACAATTGCAACTGGGGACTATGCTGGGCAGCCTTCGCCAATGCGAAGGTAGTGTCACTTTTGCGATTGGTGCGATTTTCGTAAATGTGAAGTATGTGTTGCAAATGCGATGACAACAAGGTTGAGAAGTTGTTCAGTTTAGTTAGCAGTGGTTCACTTTTACGAACTTAGCAATTGCGAACTAGAGTTCCCAATTACAACATCTGCAGCTGGGTAAAAGTTGGAAATTTCGGTACTTAGCTCATTTTACACAATTTTGAACCCTAAACTCCATAATAGCAATTTTCTTGAGAGCGCTTTCTTCCCAAATTCATTGATTAGTAATTAACTTATTTTCAATCAATTTCAATTACTTTTCCATGAATTTCATCACCAAATCTATGAATTTCAATGTAGAAATTGGGGATTTTAGGTAGAATTTAGGAATTTTATAAAATTGAGATTTTGACCTCGAATTGAGGTCGGATTTTGAAACAAATGACATATCCCGGCTAGAGGGTGAAGGGACAATCGGATTTGGTCTTTATCTTGGATTTCAACCATGTGAGCCCGAGTTGACTTTTTGTTGGCTATTTTAATTTAGTTAAAGATTGAACCTTTTTCTTTCATGGGTAGTTTCTAAAGCTTATTTGAATTTTTTGAATGATTTTTTACTAGATTCGATTTGTTTTCAGGCTTATATTAGATTGTTGATTGTGTTTCAAAAGGAGCTAAGAGTCTTAGTTAACCTTGATTTGAGAGAAATAAGGTAGAATCAAGTTTATTTGCTATGTGAATTATGTGTTGGGGACGGGCTATATGGAAGGTGACGAGTGTATATGCGTTGGCCATGGAATAATCATGCGGGTGGTATTAGTCTTACTTGAACCATGTTATTTTGTGTATTATGTCTTCAATACTTTAGATAGATTGTTAAATCTTTGATTAATTGGTTCCATGTTATATATTGTGATATTTGGGGTTGAGATCGTGGAAATTGTTGATCGGTTTTTGGCACTAAGTGTTGAAAGATTCCCATATGATGTGTTGTGTTAAAATACTATTGTTGAAGTTGAATTTGCTTCCCATCTTGCTTGGTATTGTGTTGTTGTAATTTCTTGGTGAGGAAAAGTGAAAAATACAAATGGTGTTGTCGTGCCTTGTTTTCATATTGATATCATTGCTTGAGTGAACATGAGGATGAAGCGCGAAGGGTGATGCCCTGCAATTTCTTTCATATTTTATACATAAGGATGAGAGTAAACGCACGAAAGGTGATGTCGTGCACTTGCTTTATTATTATTATGCGAGGATGAGTAAAAGCACGAAGGGTGATGCCGTGCACTTGCTTTTGTATTATATTGTGAGGATGAGAGTAAAATAACGAAGGGTGATGCCATACAATTTGTTACTTTCAATGCTTTTACTTGATATTTGGAATGTGAACTTGGCTTTGTGGTTTTGTTAATTACATTTGAAAGAGGGTTACTCCGTGATACTTACTTTATCTTTCCAATTGTTTCCCCATTCATATGTCCCTATCCCGTTGTTACTTTTGATTCTTTACTTTCTATTTCGTTACTTTTGATATATAACTACACAAGTTTATAGTAGGTGTCTTTTTTTAGCCTCGTCCCTACCTCATTGAGGTTAGAGTCGATGCTTACTGAGTAAATTCGATCAGTTGTACTCATACTATACTTCTACACTTCTTATGCAGATTCGAATATTCGTACCAGCAGAGTCCCAAGAGGTACTTAGTGGATACCATATTGTGATTCAAGGTAGAGCTACATTCCGTCCGAAGGCCTTAGATTCACTTTCCTATTTACATCGTACTGTTTCCATCTTGTTTCGGATAATGTTGTATTTCTTTCAGAACAATGTATGTAGAAAACTCTAGAAGCTCATGTACTTTTGACTCCACGTCTTAGAATGGTTTGTGTAGTTGTTGGATTTAGTCTAATTATGTTTATCTTAGAATTGCCTTTACATTATGTTATTATTTTTTTGTCGATCTTTTATAGCAGTTCTTCCTATTTATCTATTGTGTGTTCGCTTTTCTAGCAAGCGATGTTAGGTGCCATCACGAACCCGATTGGTTGGGATTTTAAGTTGTGACAAGTTGGTATTATAGCACTAGGTTGCATAGGTCTCACGAGTCATGAAAAAACTTAGTAGAGACTTGAGGATCAGTAGAGGCTATAAGGATTTAAGAAATTTCACTTTCTTTCTTTCATTATCGTGTGACTTTATTCTATCGTTGAGTTTGAGTCATTCTTCTTGTATTCACTCACAAATGGTGAGGACACGTACACCATCTGCGGCTGATCAGGAGTCGGAGCCTAATTTGCAGCCACTACCAGGGTTAGGGGTCGGGGTCGGGGTCGAGGTAGAACCAGAGATAGAGGCAGAGCTCAACCTAGAGCATGTACAATGGCACCTATTATTGAGCCTCATATAGAGCAGGATGATAAGATCCCTGTTTCGACCGAGCCAGTAGGACCAGCTCAGGTCATAGAGGGGTTCATTGCTACCCCAGTGCTCTAGGACACCCTAGTCCGCATAGATGGCTTGATGCAGAGTGTGGCTCAGGTCAGTATGTTTCTTGTCGCACCAACTGTTTCTCAAGCCGGGGAGGAGCCACAACTTCCGCTACCAACACTCTAGAGTAGATGGCTCACGGTACCAGCCCCCAGCAGTTCTACCAATTAGGGATGTTCAGCCTAGTGTTACTGCACGGCCCGGGGAGAGACCTGCTATGTCAGATAAGGGGATGAAGGGGTTGGAAAAGTTCACCAAGTTATTTTCCCTGACTTTAGTGGTGCAACTTCTTAGGACCCCCAAGATTTCTTGGACCGTTACCATGAGATATTGCGTAACAAGGGTATAGTGGGTTCCAACATAGTTGATTTAATAGTGTTTTAGATTTATGTTTTTGCCAAGAGGTGGTGGCAAGTGTATGTACAGGGTATGCTTGCAGGTTCACCTCCTCTCACATTGGCTCAGTACTCTTAGTTGTTCTTAGAGAAGTTTATTCCTTTCACTCATATAGAGGAGTTCTCCAGTCAGTTCGAGCACCTTAAGCAAGGTAGCATGACCGTTACTCAGTATGAGCTCATATTTGTGGGTCTATCATGCCACGAAGCTATCATGATCCCTGCTGAAAGGGAGAAGGTGCAGAGGTTCATATATGGCATCAGACTTCAGATGGCCAGAGAGACCGATGATGAGATTTCTTTTACTCAGCTAGTGGAATTCGCTAGGAAGATCGAGCACATCAGAGGCCAGGCTAGGGAGGCAACTTCAGACAAGAGACCCCATCATTTTAGAGGATTCAATGGTGCTTCATTTGGAGGAAAGGATTCCTTTGGTAGAGGCCATCCTATCAGGTAGGCTTAGTTAACTCTACAGGTGAGCCATAGTGCTTCACGTAGTCACAATGCTTATGGATCTCCTCCCGAGCAACTAGCCTACAATGCACCTTTAGCTCTATTTAGTGTAACTCCAATAGAGAGTTATCAGGGCTATTATTCAAGTCGACAAGGAACTTTTCAGGGTTAGTAGTCATGTCAACTGAGGGTTTGTTATACATGTGGGGATCTGTGGCACGTTGCAAAAATTTTCCCGAGGTCACAGAGCAGCATGCCACAACAGGGTACTTGTGCGATGGTTCTAGCACCGATGGCTCCACCACCCTCATAGCCAACTAGAGGCGGGGATCAGGTAGCTCGAGGTGGTGGTCAGATAGTTATAGGTAGAGTCTAATCAGTGAGAGGCCATCCGAGAGTTAGAGGTCAGGCTGGTGGGGCTCAGCCCTATTGTTATGCATTCCCGGCTAGACCAGGGGCGGAGTCGTCCGATGTAGTTATTACATATATTATCTCAGTCTGTCATAGAGATACTTTCATGTCGTTTGATCCGGGTTCTACATACTCTTACGTGTCTTCATATTTTTCTTTGTATTTGAGTATGCCTCGTGGTTCTCTTGATGTTCTTATTTCTGTGTCTACACTGGTTGGAGATTCTATAGTAGCTGATCGCGTGTACCGGTCTTGTGTTTTCACTATTAATGGATTTGATAATGTAGTTGATCTTTTGTTGTTAGATATGGTGGAGTTTGAAGTCATTCTTGGTATGGATTGGTTGTCCTGGTATCACACTATCTTGGATTGTCATGCCAAGACTATGACTTTAGCCATGTCGGGGTTGCCTGTATTAGATTCAAGAGAACTCTCGGTCACTCCACTAGCAGAGTGGTTTCATATCTGAAGGCTCGACATACGGCCGAGAAGGGTTTTTGGCAAATTTGGCTTATATTAGTGATTCTAGTGCTGAGGTCCCTTGTGTGGAACCGATACCAGTTTTGAGTGACTTTCTTGAGGTATTTCCTATAGATTTGCCGGATGTGCCACCTGGCAAGGATATTGAATTTTGCATTGACTTGGTTGCGAACTTTCATCCTATTTCTATTCCATCGTAGCGTGTGGCTCCAGCTGAGTTGAAAGAATTGAAGGATCGGTTGCAAGATTTTCTTGACAATGCATTCATTAGACCTAGTGTTTCACCTCGGGATGCATCGTGTTATTTGCTAAGAAAAATATGGATCGATGAGGATGTGCATAGATTATCGGCAATTGAACAAGTTCACTATCAAGAACAAGTATCTGTTTCCTAGGATTGATGATTTATTTGACTATCTTCTGGGTACTAATGTGTTTTCAAAGATTGATTTGAGATCTGGCTACCATCAGGAGAAGATTAGGGAAACAGATGTCCTTAAGACAACTTTTAGGATTCGATATGGTCATTACGAGCTCTTGGTGATGTCATTTGGCTTGACTAATGCCCAACGCCCTTTGTGGATTTGATGAACCGAGTGTTCAAGCCTTATTGGATTCCTTCGTGATTGTCTTCATTAATGATATTCTGGTTTACTCCCGCGGTTGAGAGGAGCATGAACATCACCTATGGATTGTAATTCATACTTTGAAGGATTGTCAATTATGCCAAGATTTCGAAGTGTGAGTTCAGGTTAGACTCGGTTGCCTTTTTAGGTCATGTGGTGTGCTCCAAAGGTATCATGGTGGGTCCTAAGAAGATTGAGTTAGTTCAGAACTAGCCTAGACCTACATCGGCTATAGAGATTCGGAGCTTCTTGGATTTGGCGGGTTATTATCATCGGCTCGTGGTAGGGTTTGATCTATCTCAGCCCCACTGACCAAGTTGACCTAGAAGGGTGCTCTTTTCAGATAGTCTGACGAGTGAGGGGCGAGCTTTCACACGCTCAAGATTTGGAGGCACTATCTATACGACGTTCTATGTGAGGTCTATACTGACCATCAGAGTCTCCAGCACCTATTCAAGTAGAAGGATCTTAATTGCAATAGTGGAGATGGTTGGAGTTATTTAAAACCTATGATATCACCATAATATATCATCTAGGGAAGGCCAATATGGTGGCCGATGTCTTGAGTAGGAAGGAGGAGTGCATGGGCAGTTTGGCATTGTTACCAGTAGTAGAAAGACCATTAGCCATGGAAGTACAGGCTTTGGCCAACCGGTTCATGAGGTTAGATGTTTCAGAGCCTGGTAGAGTTCTCTCTTGTGTTGTGACACAGCCATTGTTGTTGGAGCATATCAAGGCTCACCAATTTGATGGTCCTCACATATAGGTGTTAAAAGGCGCGGTGCAGCGTAGTGGTGCCAAGGAGGTTCTGATTGGGGATGATGGTGTTATGAGGCTTCCGGGACGGATTTGTGTTCCCAATGTTGATGGGTTGAGAGAGTTGATCCTTAAGAAGGCTCACTGTTCATGGTATTCCATTCACCCGGGTGTCACGAAGATGTAGAGTGACTTGAAGCAACACTATTGGTGGCGAAAGATGAAGAAAGACATTGTTCGACATGTCTATTGTTGTTTGAATTGTCAACTAGTGAAGTATGAACATCAGAAATCGGGTGGGTTGATTCAGAGATTGGAGATACATGTATGGAAATAGGAGCGCATCATTATAGACTTTATGGTAGGCTTACCACGGGCTTTGAGGAAATATGACGTTGTATGGGTTATTGTGGACTGGTTGGCTAAGTCTGCACACTGCATTCCGGTAATGACTTCTTATTCTTTAGAGAGGTTGGCTCAGATTTACATACGGAAGATTATATACCTGCACGGCGTGCCTATTTTTATCATTTCTGACCAAGCCGTGTAGTTCACTTCAAAATTTTGGAGAGTTGTTCAGCGTGAGTTGAGCACGGGGGTTGAGTTAAACACCACGTTTCATACTCAGAAGGACGGAGAGTTCGAGCGTACTATTCAGATTTTGGAGGACATGTTGCGGGCATGCTCTATGGATTTTAGGGGTTAGTAGCACCAGTTTCTACCTCTATTGGAATTTGCCTACAACAACAATTATCAGTCAAACATCCAGATTGCTTTGTACAAGGTCATGTATGGGAGGCAATGTGGTTCTCTAGTGGGTTGATTTGGAGCTCAGTGAGGCTAGATTGTTGGGTACCGATTTGGTTCACGATGCTTTGGAAAAGGTTAGGATAATTTAGGAACGGCTTCATACATCTCAGTCTAGGCAAAAGAGTTATGCAGACCGAAAGGTTCGAGATATGGCATACACGAAAGAGGAGAAGGCTCTACTATAAGTGTCGCCTATAAAGGGCGTGATGCGATTTGGGAAGAAAGGCAAGTTGAGCCCGAGGTTTATAAGCTCGTGTGAGATTTTGGTGATAGTTGGGGAGGTTGCTTATTGGCTTGCATTTCCTCTTAGCCTAGAAGGGTAAATTCGGTATTTCATGTTTCTATGCTTTAGTAGAACCATGAACATAGGTCACATGTTTTAGACTTTAGCATGGTATAGCGTGATGAGAATTTGACCAAAGAGGAAGAGTCGGTGGGTATTTCAGACTGGCAGGTTCGGAAGTTGAGATCTAAAAGTTTTTCTTGTGTAAAAGTGTATTGGAAAGGTCAGCCAACTGAAGAGGCTACTTGGGAGTCCGAGTCCGATATGAGGAGTAGATAACCGCACCTCTTCACCAGTCCAGATATATTTTTCTGCCCATTCGAGGACGAACGATTCTTTTAGAGATGGAGAATATGACGTCCTGCTAGGTTGTTTTGAGTACTAGCTTCATTTTCTGTGTTTCGAGACCTCTCATACCTTTCTTTGATGATTTATGATTCTTGTGTGTGGCCGTGTCATTTTTTGGAAAGATCATATAAGAAAATTTAAAGAAAATATGACTTTTGTCTTTAAAAACGACTAGTTGACCACTGTCAACGTTTTTAGTAAACACTCTTAAATCGGTATATTGTCGATTCTGGTAGGTTTGTATTATATTTTTGGACTTGTACGCATGTTTGGTTGGGGTCCCGGGTAACCTGAGGCCGTTTCAGCATATTAGGTGAAAATTTTGAAAATTGAGTTTCTAACTTAAAAATCTTGAGTTTTGATGATCGATTCTTGCTATTTGATGTTATTTTAATGATTTGAGAAGCGAGCGAGTTTGCATGATGTTACTAAACTTGTTTGAATGTTCGGATTGGAGCGTGAGAGGCTCAGGTGAGTTTCAGATGCATTTTGGAATGTTTTGAAGGCTGATGCAAATGTGGTGCTGAGAAGCCTGCAGGTCTCGCAATGCGATGACTGGGAAGGGGACTATGATCTTTGCTTTTGCGAAGAGGCTGTCGCATTTGCGAGCTGGAGGGCATCTCTTTGCGATGGCACTGCCACAATTATGGTTGGGGACAGGGGACTTGGATGGGCAGCCTTCGCAAATATGAAGGTAGTGTCGCTTTTGCGATTGGTGGGCTCTTCCTAAATTCAAAGTATGTGTCACAAATGCGAAAACTACAAGGCTGAGAAGTTGTTCTCTTTTGCGAACGTCGCAATTGCAAACTGTAGTTCGTAATTGCGACATCTGCAGTTGGGTATAGGTTGGAAATTTTGGGATTTAGTTCATTTCAAACCATTTTTGAACCATAAATTCCATAGAGGCTATTTTTGGAGAGCATTTTCTTCCCAAATTCATTTGTTAGTAACTTTAACTTTTTTCAATTAATTTCAGTTACTTTTTCATGAATTGCATTATCAAATCTATGGGTTTCAAAGTAGAACTTGGGGGTTTTGGATAGGATTTAGTAAATTTATAAAATTGAGATTTAGACCTCGAATTGAGGTCGAATTTCGAAACAAATGACATATCCGGACTCGAGGGTGAATGGGTAATTGGCATTTGATCTTAATCTCAGATTTTGACCACGTGGGTCCGGGTTAACTTTTTGTTGACTTTTCAATTTAGTTCAATATTGAACCTTTTTTGTTCATGGGTAGTTCCTAAAGCTTGTTTTGAATTGTTTGAACGATATTTCACTAGATTCGATTTGTTTAGAGGCTTGTTTGTCACGACCCAATTCCCAACCCGGTCGTGATGGCGCCTCTCGTGAAGACAAGGCCAGCCAAAAGAACAACAACGCCTCTTTCAAAAATTTTTAAACATAAATGATTAGATAAATACAACTTAATGACAATAACAATCGATATATATACGACCCAACACAGCCCGACCGGGGTGTCACAAGTCACGAGCATCTAAGGAAGTCTGAACACGACCACAGGGTCAATAATATACAGAATAAAGTTTAGAATCAAAAGACGAAGTCCGGTGCCGCGAACGCCGGCGGTCACCTTGCTCAGCTACGATAGCAAATCCTCAACCAGCTCAAACCCGCTACCGGGTAACCAATACCTGCATCTGCACACGAGGTGCAGGGAGTAAAGTGAGTACTCCAACTCAGTGAGTAATAAAGGTAAATAATAACTGAGCAACAAGAAATCACGAAAGGCACTCCATCATGCTATATAGAACAGTGCTACCCTTTGAGAAAACAGTAAAACCGTGAAATCCTTTAGAAAATCTATCTGGGCTCAGTTAAAACCTCTTTTGAAAATGTCTTTTTCAACAGTTAAGCAAATGAATGCGAAACAGATAGTGCAAGTCAGCACATAAGTCAGCCCATCGGGCACAGCACTCCATCAACAAATAACACCAGGGTATCAGGTAAGCAATGCAAGAAGTAGCATAGAAGCCAATGAAATGCGAGTGCTGAATGTCATGACACGTAATACAAATAGGAACCAATGCATGAGTGCAATGCAATGCATATGACCGCTGCGGCGTGCAGCCCGAGCCATCCATATTTAACGTCGACGGCGCTCACTCGGGGTGTGTACAGACTCCGGAGGGGCTCCTACAGCCCAAGCGCAATATCAAGCCATCTCGTGGCATCAACCAGGCCCTCGGCCTCAAAATCAATGTAACACCGCTGCGGCGTGCAGCCCGAGCCATCCATAGTCCAGAAATGCACATGTAACACTGCTGCGGTGCGCAGCCCGATCCATGCTCAGTCCAGAAATGCCCATAAGCCACTTGGGCCATACAACATGGTAGTTTTCAGCTCAAAACGTCAATAAAATATTGTTTCAGTTTTCAAATCTTAGAAAAACGGCTGAGTTTGCAAAAGAGTATTAAAACCTTGGACCGAGATCAAATAATATGCAAAGTAATGCGAAAACAGTGATATCAATCCCTGAAGGATTCACATAGTTGGCACGAAGCCAAAACATGGCAATCAACCCAAATTATGATGATAACAAGTAGTTTCAGTCAAATACGTAGTGATTTCATCAATCGGGACGGACCAAGTCATAATCCCCAATGGTGCTCTACCTCACGCTCGCTATCCGGCGTGCAAGTCACCTCAATGCAGCACTATGATGTGCAAATCCGGGGTTTCAAACCCTCAGGATATCATTTACAATCATTACTCACCTTCGGTGAAATCTCTAGCTCGCGACGCCTTTGCCGCTCAAATCGACCTCCACGCGCGTCGAATCTAACCAAAATCAGAGCGAATACATCTCAATATGCTAAGGGAACAATACCCATTCGAAAACAATCGAAAAATAGCAAAGATCTCGAAACTAGCAAAACCCGAGCCCCGGGCCCACTTCTCGAAAAATTACAAAATTCACATCATCGGATTCCTTATCTCGCCACGAGTCTAACCATACAAAAATTATCCAATTCCCATAACATTTCGACCCTCAAATCCATGATTCTATCCAAGAGGGTTTCCTATACTTTCCAACAAAATTCGCGGATTAAACACCAAAACTAGTGATAGATTCAAGTTATACAACCAAAATTGAGTTAAGAATACTTACCCCGTTGTTCTCTCCAAAAATCTCCCGAAAAATCCCCTTATCCGAGCTCCAAATCGTCAAAAATGGCAAATGGGACGAAGTTTTGGACTTTATTCTGCTGCCCAGGGATTTGTTCTTCGCGTTCGCGGTCCTCCTCTCGCGTTCGCGAAGAACAAAGTTCCAAAAATTCATTTTCCAAACTCTGCTCGGACAGCCTCTAGTGTAATGGTCATAACGTTTTACACACAACTCCAAATGACTATTATAATATGTTTCTGGAAACTAGATTAAAAGAGCTACAACTTTCGTTTTTGAATCATCTCCAAATTCATTGTAGATTGAGAGATACGAGCCTCCACAGTAAGACCTGCGCAACAGAATTGCCTCTTCTTCGCGAACGCGAGGCTCTCTTCGTAAACGCGAAGAACAAAACCCCAGAAGCCAAATCCTTCTTCGCAAACGCGAGGGGACCCTCGCGAACATGAAGAGCAATACTAGATACCAGCTTCAGCCATTGCAAAACAGCCCAAAATGATCCGAAACCACCCCGAAACACACCCGAGGCCCTCGGGACCTCAACCAAACACGCCAACATATCCCATATCATTATTCAAACTTGTTCCAACCTTCGGAATGCTCAAAAAATCATTAAAACACCAAAATTGCATTGGATTCAAGCCTAACAATTTCAAGAACTTCCAAATTCCATTTTTGATAAAAAACCCAACCAAACCACGTCCGAATGACATGAAATTTTGCAGACAAGTCCAAAATGACATAACGAAGCTACAGTAACTCTCGGAGTTCCATTCCGACCCTCGGATCAAAATCTCACCTATCAACCGGAATTCACCAAAATACTAACTTCGCCAATTCAAGCCCAATTCTACACCGGACCTCCAAAATCAATTTCGATCACACTCCTATGTCACAAGTCACCTCCCGAAGCTAACCGAATCACCGGAAATCACCTCCGATCCCTCTAACTCATAAGTCAACGTCCGGTTGACTTTTTCCAACTTAAGCCTTCCTTAAAGAGACTAAGTGTCTCATTTCTTATCAAAACCAACCCAAATCAACTCTAACACACCAAATACCGATAACGAAACATGAAGAAGCATAAAATGGGGGAAACAGAGCGGTAACTCATGAGACGACGGGTCGGGTCGTCACACTGACAAACCAACTCCAAAACCATTCCCATTCTCCTAATACCTATTCCCATGGTTATGGCTAATATAGATTCAGAAAGGGAGCCCTACAAATTTGTCCAAAAAATCAGTCAGCATCAGACAATGTCTCAGTAAACAGCAGACTGTTCTGCCCCCTTTTAAATTAACCACCGCTTCATGTCAATCGAAAAGCCTGAAATTAGCAACAACAACACCTTGAAGGCAACCAATCAGAAATCACAAAGAAACAGAAGCAATGGAAACAGGGGCAGAAATGCCAAAATTTCCAGTAACTTTGTTTACTTTTTTGCAGGTTTCTTGTTTCAGTTTACCCTCAACCAATTGATAAACTATCAAATTTAGTACAGTTCTAAAATACTAGTCAGCCCACACAATCTGGTGTCACGAACATGAGCCTCTAGAAGCAGAATATTCACCTAATCACAAATCTGTCTAGGAAAGAAAATGCGAATAAAAGGATAAAGATAGATGGGAGAGNATCACCGGAAATCACCTCCGATCCCTCTAACTCATAAGTCAACGTCTGGTTGACTTTTTCCAACTTAAGCCTTCCTTAAAGAGACAAAGTATCTCATTTCTTATCAAAACTAATCCAAATCTACTCTAACACACCAAATACCGATAACGAAACATGAAGAAGCATAAAATGGGGTAAATTGAGCGGTAACTCATGAGACGACGGGTCAGGTCGTCACATTGTTCTAGAGGAAAAGCCGTGTTAGATTGTTTATGGTGTTCCGAAAAAAGGTAAGTACTGTCTTGGTTAACCTTGATTTGAGGGAAATAAGGCAGAATCGAGTTTATTTGCTATGTGAATTATGTGTTAGGGGAGGCATATATGCAAGGTGACGAGTGTATATGCGTTGTCCTTGGGATAAGCATGCGGGTCGGATTAGCCTTACTTGTACTATGTTATTATCTGCATTATGTCTTCAGTGCTTTAGATAGATTGTTAATTCTTTGATTACTCGCTTTCATGCTATTTCATATGTTGAGATTGTTGATATTAGATGTTGAGATCGTGAAATTTGTTGATTGGTTATTGGAACTAATTGTTGAAAGATTCTTATGTGATGAGCTATGTTCAAATACTATTGTTGAAGTAGAATTTACTTCTCGCCTTGCTTGGTATTGTATTGTTGTGATTGCTTGGTGAGGAAGAGTGTAAAGTACGAAGGGTGTTGCCGTGCCTTATTTATATATTGATATTATGCTTGAGTGAACTTGAGGATAAAGTACGAAGGGTGATATCGTGTATTTGTTTTCTTATTTTATTTTTGAGGATGAGAGTAAAAGCACGAAGGGTGATGTCGTACACTTGCTTTATTATTATTATGTGAGGATTAGAGTCAAAGCACGAAGGGTGATATCGTGCACTAGCTTTTATATTATATTGTGAGGATGAGACTAAAAGCACCGTGATGACGTGCAATTTGTTAATTTCATTAGTTTTATTTTATATTTGGAATGTGTACTTGGCTTTGTGGTTCCGTTTATTACTTTTGAAAGAGGGTTATTCCATGATACTTACTTTATGTTCCCAATGGTTGCTCCATTCATATGTCCGTGTTCCATTGTTACTTTTAATTCTTTACTTGCTATTTTTTTACTTTTGATATATAATTGCACAAGTTTATAGTATGTGTCTTGTCTTAGCATCGTCGGAGTTAGTCTCTGTTGGAAAAATATTGGATTATGGAGAATAAGATTTAGCTTGAGGCGTGTCAAGGACACTGTCCTTAAGGATATTTCGCCTACACCGTGATAAATAAAATTAGGCGTATACCCCAGGATTCAACAAGCTCTTCTAGTATAAACTAAGAGCAGAAATAACAAAGATTGACAAAGATAACCCAGCATAATAGAAGAAAATTAGAATAAAAGTTTTTCACTCTTTTCCCTCTACTCCAAATGAACACAAAAGACATATTTATATTTAGTCCAAAAGGGATATGGACATCTGATAGGTAATAAAAATCATTAAAATCCATTAAGGCTTCAAATGTCAAAACGTTAAATCATTTAAGACCAATAGAAACGTTAGTTACAAAAGTTAAGCAAATGGTTATTAAATTTAATGTTAAGTAAACGGTCATACAAGACCAACTTTGGTCAAATTCAGAGTTATAAAAACTAACTGATTTTGACACCCATTCAATGTTAATAAAATATTATATTCAAAGTTATTCTAACATTCAGTTATAGACATTAAAATATATTTAATTTATTGGTATAATAAACACTCATTAAAATAATATTATATGAATAAACCTAGACATCAATTTGAATATTTCTTGTTGATTTATTAAAATTATATTGCTAACAATTCCCCCCACAAAACTCAAAAATAATATTATAATAAAATAAAAAAAATCGCTGGGTTTCACGAATGATCATAATGCGTCGAATCTGGTGTTTCTTGGACTATGAACCAGACCTAGATAAAATAAGAATAAACTTACAGAACAATTGGTGAAGTTCAAAACTTCTATGAACCAAGAATTCTTTTGTAAGTTTAGTGTCTTATCTATCACATTATACCCCCACACACTTTGTTGTTTATCGCGGTTTTGCGCTAATAGGTCATGCGCGCGCCTGGTTTTCATGAGTGCTCTAGAAATTTTTGCCATAAATTTCATAGGAGCGGCCCCACTCCACACTCATATAGGTCCATCCATCAAGTGTATTCTGCAGTGCAATACACCACCTACAAAAGGCAATGGATTATTGGATTAAGAGTTTAATAACTCAACCTCACATTCCTTGCAGTCTTGCACCATACACACACACACACACCATAGGAAGGGACATAATTTAATAGTGCATATTTGATCAACTAATGACTTGTTATTACCCATATGAACCTACTTCATGGGATCTCCAATCACATAGGTTGGGTTACTATCATTGTTGATATAACTCAAATTGGCAATAGTACCATTCCCCTCGATGTTTCACTTATAAATCAAATGATCGGCCAAATCCTCTTTTGACTACACATAATATGTATATAAATTTCTCTCTAAGCAATTGCTTTATCACATTATGTCTGAAGAGAATGTGTAAACTCTTCCCATTGAAAGATTTATTTTCTTACAATGGTTATTGCGCCTTGGCAATCACAATTCATCGACACAAATATTGTTGGTTTAATTCCTAGTGGAATATTCACCAAGAGGTTGCTTAATCAACATCATCGCCAGACAATTCCAATATCATAACACCCCATCAAAAGGTGATCACACTATCACTAGTGAGTTTTTCACATTTGAATCGAAGATTCAATATCATCACTGTATTCTTCTAATACAGTAAAAAATCCACACATAGAATACTAACTCATAGTATTTCTCAAGTAAGACATAAAATCATCTCAAATGAAATGGAACTTGACTTCTGTACAAGTGCCTTTTGAAACATCTTTCAACACATAAGAATTTATTATCTTTCTGAATCTTCCATAGTTAAGTACCAAAGTAAAATTTTCTAAATATAGAAGCAATTTTAACTTCTATAAAAATATCTCAAATTAGTAGGAAATGAGTCATAATTCAATAATTTTTTCATCCAAACGACTAAAAGACCCAAAGCAAAATAATTTTTTAGATCCAGAAATACAACATATATTTTGATCTTCCAATATAAATTTTTGCCACAAAAAATCTCAAGAAAGGCATTATTATAACATTAATAAATAAGTTTTCTCACCTTTTTCCTTCTTAGGATCAGGCTATATAACGCTCGACACCACTATCCCCCACATTTTCGAAAATTTTCTATAACGACCCGGCCGGTCGTTTTAAGAATTAATGCCCCGTTCCCCTATAACTGCTTTCCCCATGTTTGTTTTTGCTATTGTGAGTTGTCGGGAGGATTTATTTGGAGTTTCGGAGAGTTTTGGGACACTTAGTCCCTAAATGAGAGTTTAAGCTTTAGGATTTGGACCGTAGTCGGAGCAATGTGAAGATGGCCTCGGAATGGAATTTTGTCGGTTTCGTTGGCTCCGTTGGGTGATTGCGGGCTTAGGGGCATGTTCGGATTGTGTTTTGGAGGTTCGTAGCTTAATTAGGCTTGAAATGCCGAAAGTTAAATTTTTGAAGTTTCCGGTTCGATAGTGAGATTTTGCTATCGGGGTCGGAATGGAACTGCGGAAGTTGGAGTAGGTCCGTTGTGTCTTTTGAGACGTGTGTGCAAAATTTTAGGTCATTCGGGCTAGGTTTGATAGACTTTTTGATCGAAAGCGGAAATTTGAGGTTTTGGAAATCCTTAGGCTTGGATTGGAGAGTGATTTGTGGTTTTAGCGTTACTTGATGTGATTCGAAGGTTGGAATACGTTCGTGTGATGTTTTAGGATTGGTTGGCAGGTTTGGTTGGGGGTCCCGGGGGCCTCGGGGTGATTTCGGGCGTTAACGAGTGATATTGAGTTGAGTTTGGGAGTTGAAGGAGTTCTGTTGTTCTCATAATCGCACCTGCGGCTAGGGGACCGCAAGTGCGGGCCTACCGAAGCGGAAGGCTAGCCGCAGATGCGGAAGTTGGCATGAAGGGCTGAAGCGCAAGTGCGGATGATTGGTCGCACCTGCAAAACCGCAGGCGCGGAAGGTGAGGCGCAAGTGCGGAATTCCGGTTTTATGTGAAAACCACAGATGCGGTGCTTGGGCCGCAGATGCGGAATCGCAGGTACGTTGTAGGGACCGCAGGTGCGAAAAGCCTAGGTCAGAAAATATAAAAGGTTTCCTTCGCAAATCTTTGGTTATTTCACCATTATTAAGACGGCTTTGGAGCTTTTTGGGAGATTTTGAAGAGAGAATTCAAGGGAACTTCATTGAGGTAAGATTTCTGAACATAAAACTCGATTCCTATGGTGTTATTTCACGTATTAGGCTCGTAATTAATGGAAAATTAGTGGTTGAAATTGAAGAACTAGGGTTTGTAATTGGAGACAAAAAATTAGGGGTTTGAGGGGTCATTTATGGTTGGAATTCGGTAAATTTGATATGCACGAAATCGTGGGAGGATAAGGATTCCGTTGATATAAATTTTACCCGATTCCGAGACGTGGGCCTGGGGGGCGTTTTGGTCATTTTTCCTAATTTCGCGTATTAGCTTAGAATATATTAGTTGAATTAGTTACTTGAAGTGTTATTTACATTAAGCAATTACTTTGAATAGATTTGGGCCATTTGGAGTCGGATACTCGTGGCAAGAACGTGGTATAGAATTGATTGAGCTGGTTCGAGGTAAGTGGTTTGTCTAACCTTATGTAGGGGAACTCCTCTTAGGATTTGGTACTGTGATATCTAAAATGCCTTGTACGTGAGGTGACGAGCGTGTACTTGTGTTGATTGTTGAAAATCCTGTTTTCCATTTAAGTATCTATATTTCGTATTTTGCTTCATTGTTTACACTACTTGAACTTTGAGCTTACTATTAGCTTAGGAAAGCATGCCTAAATGACTAAATTGCCTACTTGCTCAAACTACCTTATCTGAACTCTTTGCGGCATGCTAGGTTAGAATTACCTGTCTATTTTGATATGAAATTGAATTGAGTTGATTATTCTTGTGTTGTTGCTACGTGTTTCCATTGGGACTACAGTCGGTTCCCGGTAGAACCCCCTTGTCTGTTTATTTGGGACGATGTGGTATTCCGGTAGATCCCCCTGCACAGTGATATGGACTATGGGACAGCACCTGGGAGATCCACTGATTATTTACTTTTGGGACTATGGATGTGGTATTTCGGTAGATCCCCTTGTACAGGGATATGGACTATGGGACAGCACCCGGGAGATCCACTGATTATTTACTTTTGGGGCTACAGGACGGGATCCTGGTAGACCCCCGGTTGTTATCTCTAAGTTGAGTTGTATACCTTCTGTGATTATTTGCCTTGGTTGTAGTTGTTATTTCTCTCATTATATGTATTTCTTTACTACTGCTCATTTTCCTTATATACTATTGTATATGACCGGTAGGGCCTGACCTTCCTCGTCACTACTCGACCAAGGATAGGCTTGGCACTTACTGGGTACCGCTGTGGTGTACTCATGCCTTTTCCTGCACATGTTTTTGTGTGTGCAAATCCAGGTACTTCTACTTAGTCTTATCATCATTGAGGCGAGGCGCTTCTGTAGAGACTTCGAGGTATATCTGCCGCGTTTGCAGACCGAGGAGTCCCTTTCTATTCTGTGTGCTAGTGTAGTCCTTCCGTATCTTCCTTGTTGATAGACATTCTGGAGTTTAGAGCCTTTTTTTGTACTCTTAGCTTGTGATTCATGGGATTCCGGATTTTGGGAGTGTTCAGTTGGACATCTTGTATTGTTATATGTCGGGCGGCATCTTAAACACTGTTATACTTTGTTATCTCGGTTTTTATTAGTTTCTTTTCTGCAATTATTTCTTTTCCGCATTTGTTTGGCTTACCTAGTCGTAGAGACTAGGTGCCGTCACGACTGTTCACGGAGGGCGAACTTGGGTCGTGAAAAGTTGGTTTCAGAGCTCTAGGTTCATAGGAGTCATGAATCACAGGCAGATTTATTAGAATCTTGCGGATCGATACGGAGACGTCTGTACTTATCCACGAAAGGCTATGTAACTGTTAAGAAAGTTTCACTTCATTTAAATTCCTTGTCGTGCGAGATTTTGGTATCAAAATTCTAAACTTCTATCTTCTATTCTCTCACAGATGGTGAGGACACGTGCTACTGGAGGTGACCAGACAACCGCGCCCCCTGCAAGAGCCGTCAGAGGTCGGGGCCGGGGTAGGGGTCGAGGACATGTACGCGGTGCTGCCAGAGCACCCGCGCGAGCTGCTACTGAGGAGCCACCAGCAGTTCCAGCTGGAGCCTTGGCGCCCGATACGCCCACAACTACTACTACTCCAGCACTACAGGAGACTCTTACTCAGTATATGAGTATGTACACCACTCTAGCTCAGGCAGGGTTGCTTTCCCTTGTTGCAGCCACATCGCAGGCCAGGGGAGGAGCACAGACTCCCGCCGCCCGCACTCCTGAGCAGCGAGTGCATATTGAGTAGGTCCCAGAGATTATACCGGCACATCCTAAGCCCCAGCTCAACCCGAGGAGAGGACAGTAGCTTCAGAGGAGGAGAAGAAGAGGCTTGAGAGGTTCAAGAAGTATTAGCCTCCTATATTCAGTGGACTAGCATCAGATGATGCTCTGGGATTTCTAGAGGAGTGCTACCGTATCCTCTGTACCATGGGTATATCAGGATCGAGCAGGGTTTCCTTCACTACCTTCCAGCTTCGAGGACCGCCTATCAGCGGTGGCGTGCTTATGAGTTAGACAGTCCGGATGAGGTAGCCTCCCTGACTTGGACTTAGTTTTCAGATATGTTCCTGAGGGAGTATGTTCCTCAGAGCCTCAGGGACGTGTGGCGCGCAGAGTTTGAGCATTTGCGCCAGGATACTATGTCTTGGAGTATGCTGTTTGTTTCACTGATTTTGCTAGACGTGCGCCAGCTTTGGTTTCTACTGTTCGCGAGAAGGTTCACCGGTTTATTGAGGGGCTCATTCCCAGCATCAGGTCTAGTATGGCTCGGGAGTTGGAGATGGATATTTTTTATCAGCAGGTGGTGAGCATTGCTAGGAGAGTAGAGGGTATGCATGCTCGGGATAAAAAGGAGAGGGAGGCCAAGAGGTCTCGAGATTCGGGCCATTATTCTGGTGCCCGTGCCCCAGATTCAGCTCGTCATGGTAGGGTTATATAAGTCGCCTCGTTCATTCAGCTCTTCCAGCAGCCAGTGGTATTCCAGCTCCTCCTAGACCTCAAGAGCCTTATTATGCACCTCCAGTATCCAGTGTGCCTCCTGCACGAGGTGCTTCCAATGGTCAGTCCAGCAGACCTGGCCTGAGCCAGTCACAGCCGCCATGTCCTCCCAGAGCTTGTTTTGAGATTGGTGACACACGCCATAGGGTGAGGGATTGCCCTAGACTCGGGAGGGGTGCACCTTCACAGACTTCTCAGCCACAGCGCGCTCCATAGAGTTCTCAGGCTATGATCACAGCACCAGTTGCTACCCCACCTGCTGAGCCAGCTAGAGGTGGAGGTCGGGGAGGTAGATGTCGCCCTCGAGGAGGAGGCCAGGCCAGATACTATGCCCTTCCTGCCCGTACTGAGGCTGTCGCCTCTGTTCTGTCATCACAGGTATTATCCTGGTTTTTCATAGAGATGCATCGATTTTATTCGATCCAGGCTCTACTTATTCTTGTGTGTCCACTTATTTTGCCCAGCATTTGAGCGTATCTCGGGATTCCTTGAGTTCTCCTGTTTATGTTTCTACTCCTGTCGGAGATTCTCTTGTTGTGGACCGCGTTTATTGGTCGTGTTTGATTTCTCTTAGTGGTTTTGAGACCAGAGCCGATCTATTATTGCTCAGCATAGTAGACTTTGATATTATTCTGGGCATGGACTGGTTGTCGCCCCATTATGTTATTCTTGATTGTCACGCGAAAATGTGATGCTGGCTATGCCAGGTGTGCCACGAGTAGAGTGGAGGGGTACCTTAGATCACACTTCTGGTAGAGTTGTTTCATTTCTTAAGGCTCAGCGTATGGTTGAGAAGGGGTGTGATGCGTATCTAGCTTATGTGAGAGATGTCTATATTGATACCCCTACAGTTGATTCATTTCCAGTAGTACGAGATTTCTCTGATGTGTTTCCAGCTGATTTTCGGGGCATGCCACCCAATAGAGACATTTATTTTGGCATTGATCTGTTGCCGGGCACTCAGCCCATTTCTATTCCTCTGTACCGTATGGCTCCTCCTCATTTGAAGGAGTTGAAGGAGCAATTATAGGAATTGCTTGATAAGGTTTTCATTCGGCCAAGTGTATCACCTTGGGGTGCTCCTATCTTATTTGTGAAGAAGAAGGAAGGTTCTATGCGTATGTGTATTGATTATCGCTAGTTGAAAAAGGTTACACTGAAGAACCATTATCCTTTGCCTCGTATTGATGACCTGTTTGATCAGTTACAGGGTTCTTGTGTGTTTTCTAAGATTGACTTGCGTTCAGGCTATCATCAGTTGAAGATTCAGGAGACAGATGTCCCAAAGACTTCCTTCAGGACTCGGTATGGTCGTTACGAGTTCCTTGTTATGTCATTTGGGCTGACCAATGCTCCAGCAGCCTTTATGCATTTGATGCACATTGTATTCCAGCCATATCTTGACTCATTCGTCATTGTCTTTATTGATGACATTCTGGTATATACCCGGAGTTAGGAAGATCATTAGTGGCACCTGAGGACCGTGCTTCAGACTTTGAGGGAAAAGAAGTTATATGCCAAGTTCTCGAAATGTGAGTTTTGGTTGGATTCCGTGGCATTCTTGGGTCACGTGGTATCTAATGAGGGAATAAAGGTGGATACGAAGAAAGTGGAAGTAGTGAAGAGTTGGCCCAGACCATCCTCAGCTACAGAGATCCGCAGTTTTCTTGGCTTGGCGGGTTATTATCGTCGATTTGTTCAGGGATTTTCATCTATTGAAGCACCTATGACCAGGCTGACCCAGAAGGGTGCTCTGTTCCAGTGGATGGAAGAGTGTGAGGAGAGCTTTCAGAAGCTCAAGACAGCTTTGACTACAGCCCTAGTTTTTATATTGCCTACCAGTTCGGGGTCTTATACTGGCTATTATAATGCCTCGAGGATTGGCCTTGGAGCGGTATTGATGCAGGACGGTAGGGTGATTGCCTAGGCGTCTAGACAGTTGAAGGTTCATGAGAAGAGTTATCCTGTCCACGATCTTGGGTTAGCTGCTACTGTTCACGCCTTGAAGATCTGGCGTCATTATTTGTACGGTGTGCCTTGTGAGATTTATACTGATCGTCGGAGTTTGCAGCATTTGTTCAAGCAAAAGACCTTAATTTGCGCCAAAGGAGGTGGTTAGAGCTGCTGAAGGACTATGATATCACTATTTTGTATCACCCGGGCAAGGCCAATGTAGTGTCCGATGCCTTGAGTCGTCGGGCGGAGAGTTTGGGGAGTTTGGCTTATTTACCAGCAGCGGAGAGGCCGATGGCGATGGATGTTCAGGCCTTAGCCAGCCAGGTTGTGAGATTGGATCTTTCAGAGCCCAGTCGGGTCCTTGCTTGTGTGGTTTCTCGGTCTTCCTTGTTTGATCGTATCCGGGAGCGCCAGTTTGATGACCCTCATTTGCTTTTCCTCAAGGACAAGGTTCTGCGAGGTGATGCCAGAGAGGTGACCATTGGTGATGATGGGGTATTGAGGATGCAGGGTCGGGTTTGTGTACCCAATGTTGATGGGCTTCGGGACTTAATTCTAGAGGAGGCCCATAGTGCACGGAACTCCATCCATCCGGGTGCAGCGAAGATGTATCAGGGTTTGAGGAAGCACTATTGGTGGAGGCGGATGAAGGATATAGTTGGGTTTGTAGCTCGATGCTTCAATTGTCAGCAGGTAAAGTATGAGCACTAGAGACCAGGTGGATTGCTTCAGCAGATAGAGATTCCAGAGTGGAAGTGGGAGCGGATCACCATGGACTTCATAGTTGGGCTCCCACGGACTTCGAGGAAGTTCGATGCCATTGGGTGATTGCGGATCGGCTGACCAAGTCCGCGCACTTCATTCCTGTGTGTACCACCTATTCTTCGGAGCGGTTGGCGGAGATTTATTTCCTGGAGATTGTCCGTCTGCATGGTATTCCAGTTTCTATTATTTTAGATAGAGCTATCCAGTTCACATCATGGTTTTGGAGGGCCGTACAGTATGAGTTGGACACTCGGGTGGAGTTGAGCACAACATTTTACCCCCAGACGGATGGACAGTCCGAGCGCACTATTCAGATTCTTAAGGATATGCTCAGTGCGTGTGTGATGGAGTTTGGAAGTTCTTGGGATCATTTCTTACCACTGGCGGAGTTTACTTACAACAACAACTATCAGTCCAGCATTCAGATGGCACCGTATGAGGCCTTGTATGGTAGGCGGTGTAGATCCCCGGTGGGTTGTTTCGAGTCGGGCGAGGCTAGATTATTGGGCACAAACTTGGTACAGGATGCTTTGGAGAAAGTCAAGGTAATTCAGGATAGACTCCGTACAGCCTAGTCCAGACAGAAGAGTTATGCGGACCGGAAGGTTCGTGATGTTTCCTATATGGTTGGAGAGCGGGTTTTGCTGCGGGTTTCTCCTATGAAGGGCGTTGTGAGATTTGGGAAGAAAGTGAAATCGAGTCCGAGGTTTATTAGCCCTTTTGAGATATTGCGGTGTGTTGGGGAGGTTGCTTATGAGCTTGCCTTACCTCCCAGCTTGGCAGGATTTCATTCGGTGTTTCATGTTTCGATGCTCCGGAGGTATCACGGTGATTCGTCGCATATGTTGGATTTCAGTTCAATCCAGTTGGACAAGGATCTATCTTATGTTGAGGAGCCAGTGGCTATATTGGACAGGTAGGTTCGAAAGCTGAGGTCAAAGAACATTTCATTAGTGAAGGTTCAGTGGCGGGGTCAACCAGTCGAGGAGGCGACTTGGGAGACCGAGCAGGATATGCACAGCCGTTACCCTCATCTTTTGACTACTTCAGGTATGTCTCTATGCTCGTTCGAGGACGAACGAATGATTAAGTATGTGAGGATGTAACGACCCGGCCGGTCATTTTAAGAATTAACGCCCCGTTCCCCTATTAACTGCTTTCCCCGTGTTTGTTTTTGCTATTGTGAGTTGCCGGGAGGATTTATTTGGAGTTTCCGAGAGTATTAGGACACTTAGTCCCTAAATGAGAGTTTAAGCTTTAGGATTTGGACCGTAGTCGGAGCAGTGTGAAGACGGCCTCGGAATGGAATTTCATCGATTTCGTAGCTCAGTTGGGTGATTTCGGGCTTAGGGGCGTGTTCGGATTGTGTTTTGGAAGTTCGCAGCTTAATTAGGCTTGAAATTCCAAAAGTTGAATTTTTGAAGTTTCCGGTTCGATAGTGAGATCTTGATATCGGGGTCGGAATGGAACTCCGTAAGTTGGAGTAGGTCCGTTGTGTCTTTTGGGACGTGTGTGCAAAATTTCAGGTCATTCGGGCTAGGTTTGATAGACTTTTTGATCGAAAGCAGAAATTTGAAGTTATGGAAATCCTTAGGCTTGGATTGGAGAGTAATTTGTGGTTTTAGCGTTTTTTGATATGATTCGAAGGTTGGAATAAGTTCGTATGATGTTTTAGGATTGGTTGGCACGTTTGGTTGAGGTCCTGGGGGCCTCGGGGTGATTTCAGGTGGTTAACGGGTGATTTAGGGTTGAGTTTGGCAGCTGAAAGAGTTTTGTTGCTGTCATAATCGCACCTGCGGCTAGGGGACCGCAGGTGCGGGCCTGCCGAAGCGGAAGGCTAGCCACAGATGCGGAAGTTGGCGTGAAAGGCTGAAGCGCAGGTGCAGATGATTGGTCGCACCTGCGGAACTGCAGGTCCGGAAGGTGAGGTTCAAGTACGGAATTCTGGTTTTAAGTGAAAACCACAGATGCGGTGCTTGGGCCGCAGATGCGGTGCTTGGGCCGCAGATGCGGTATCGCAGGTGCATTGTAGGGAGCTCAGGTGCGAAAACCCTGGGTCAGAAAATATAAAAGGTTTCCTTCGCGAATCTTTGGTTATTTCACCATTTTAAGACGGCTTTGGAGCTTTTTGGGAGATTTTGAAGAGACAATTCAAGGGAACTTTATTGAGGTAAGATTTTTGAACATAAAACTCGATTCCTATGGTTTTATTTCACGGATTAGGCTCGTAATTGATGGAAAATTAGTGGTTGAAATTGAAGAGCTAGGGCTTGTAATTGGAGACCAAAAGTTAGGGGTTTGAGGGGTCATTTGTGGTTGGATTTCGGTAAATTTGATATGCATGAACTCGTGGGAGGATAAGGATTCCATTGATGTAAATTTTACCCGATTTCGAGACGTGGGCCCGGGGGCATTTTGGTTATTTTTTCTAATTTCACGTATTAGCTCAGAATTTATTAGTTAAATTAGTTACTTGTAGTGTTATTTACATTATGCAATTACTTTGAATAGATTTGGCCATTTGGAGTCGGATACTTGTGGCAAAAACGTGGTATAGAATTGATTGAGCTGGTTCGAGGTAAGTTGTTTGTCTAACCTTGTGTGGGGGAACTCCCCTTAGGATTTGGTACTGTGATATCTGAAATGCCTTGTATGTGAGGTGACGAGCGCGTACTTGTGCTGATTGTTGAAAATCCTGTTTTCCATTTAAGTATCCATATTTCGTATTTTACTTCACTGTTTACACTACTTGAACTTTGAGCTTACTGTTAGCTTAGGAAAGCATGACTAAATGACTAAATTGCCTACTTGCTCAAACTTCCTTATCTGAACTCTGTGCAGCATGCTAGATTAGAATTACCTGTCTATTTTGATATGAAATTGAATTGAGTTGATTATTCTTGTGTTGTTGCTGTGTGTTTACATTGGGACTACGGGTGGTTCCCGGTAGATCCCCCTTGTCTGTTTATTTGGGACTACGGATGTGGTATTCCGATAAATTTCCCTGCACAGTGATATGGACTACGGGACGGTACCCGGGAGATCTACTGATTATTTACTTTTGGGACTACGGATGTGGTATTCCGGTAGATCCCCCCTGTACAGTGATATGGAATACGGGATAGCACCCGGGAGATCCACTGATTATTTAATTTTGGGGCTAAAGGATGGGATCCTTGTAGACCCCCGGTTGTTATCTCTAAGCTGAGTTGTATACCTTCATTATTTGCCTTGGTTGTAGTTGTTGTTTCTCTCATTGTCTGTATTTCTTTACTATTGCTCATCTTCCTTATATATTATTGTATATGACCGGTAGGGCCATGACCATCCTCGTCACTACTCGACCGAGGTTAGGCTTGGCACTTACTGGGTACTGTTGTGGTGTACTCATGCTCGTTCATGCACATGTCTTTGCGTGTACAGATCCAGGTACTTCTACTCAGTCTTATCATCCTTGAGGCGAGGCGCTTCTGTAGAGACTTCGAGGTATATCTGCCGCGTCCGCAGACTGAGGAGTCCTTTTCTATTCTTTGTACTAGTGTAGTCCTTCCGTATCTTCCTTATTGATAGACATTCTGGAGTTAGAGCCTTTTTTTGTACTCTTAGCTTGTGATTCATGGGATACCAGATTTTGGGACTGTTCAGATGGAAATCTTGTATTGTTATATGCCGGGCGGCATCTTAAACACTGTTATACTTTGTTATATCGGTTTTTATTAGTTTCTTTTCTGCAATTATTTCTTTTCCGCATTTGTTAGGCTTACCTAGTCGTAGAGACTAGGTGCCGTCACGACTGTTCACGGAGGGTGAACTTGTATCGTGAAATTTTCAGGTTAAGGAGTTAACCTTATCACAACTCATAAAGAGTTTTACTTGATAAATAACAAGCTAATAACGTTATTATGGAGAACGCTAATTATAATATTTCTATTGATACTACTATGCTGGATGCACGAACTATTCTAGTCATTGTTCTAGTTCTACTCAGCGGTATATCTATGTTCATCCATCTTTTCTTCAGAGAAGGTAAAGATTGCAATTTTTCTCCCGGTTGTCTATAATTTTTTATCAAATGGTATTCATTCTTTTTGTCCTCTTTTAACTATATGAGATTTAGTTTTATATTGGTTAGTACTTACCTATATAAAAATTATATATAATTTTAAATTAACTAGAATCTTGGTTGTAAGCGATTTGTTTGCATTTTATCTGCTCAGTTGATATATATATAAGATCGAAGAAAGTAACTCTCTTAAGTTTCTGTAAATTTTATTTTTTGAAATGATGAAAAAGCCCATGTTGTATTTTTGTTTCCATTAGTCTTTAAAATAGTAAACTTTTTTATGTTAAGGTAATCTAGTGAAAATGATATTAAGTTGTCTTATAATAGACAAATATAAAGAAGAAAAATCATCTACCTTGCTTATGTTTATCATCTTATAAGTGTCATATCAAATGGATATATTCTACTCCTTTAAGAATATTGTCACGACCCAAAATCCACTAAGGGTCGTGGTGGCGCCGGACACCTCTGTCAGGCCAGCCTAACTAAATTATCAATTAAATCCTCTTTTAATACTTTTGAAAATCTCAGGTTTTTCCTCCC
The DNA here is from genome assembly GCF_001879085.1 of Nicotiana attenuata. Taxonomy (NCBI): domain Eukaryota; kingdom Viridiplantae; phylum Streptophyta; class Magnoliopsida; order Solanales; family Solanaceae; genus Nicotiana; species Nicotiana attenuata. The sequence continues at coordinate 38,836,949 of NC_031997.1, read as the reverse complement.
ATTTTTCATAAATAAAAGATCAATACTTGAATTCAAATTTAAATAATAACAATTAGTACACATCTTTCGAAAATTATCCCCAGAACCCGGTGTCACAAGTGCATGAGCATCTACTGATAAGGATATAAAATACAATACAACATCCGTCCGGAATACAATGGACAGAAAGGAAATACAATTTACTAGAAAGGGGCTTTAAAAGCTGCGGGCCGCCTTTCATACTGCAACTCACCTAGTCCCCGAATCGTCCGTGCTGCTATGCCCAGTAGGCCGCTAAAGTAACATATACCTGTGCAACAAAAATGCACAGAAGTGTAGTATGAGTACATAATCAACGTGTACTCAGTGAGTATCCCGCCTAATCCCGAAGGGGTAGAGACGAGATGGCCAACTTCGACACTCACTAGAGGTCAATTAATAATATTCTATAAGTGCGAGGATAATCATGGATTTATATATAGAAATTTCTAATTGTGAGGCCAGGAAACGGGTAAACACCTTCAATAATAAATCAAGGGCTTCCAAGGTTTATTCTTTATTATCTTATCAGTTTATATCCAGCCACGAAGGGCCAATCCCACATTTAAAATTCTTAAGCAACAGATAAACATGCGCAAATCACACCGAGGCGACGGCCCGCTCCAACAGGAATGTAAACTGTGCACTGCCGAGGGTCGAGCGGCCCGAACCAATAGAAGCATCTATTTAATCTGCCGAGGCGTTCGGTCCGTTCCATAAATAAACACATACCCTGCTCGCGAATCATGCATGCGACACAGGTGCATATAAAATACATGCTCAAGTAGTCAAATAAGAATTTATCGGAGCTACTTTATCAAATAAAAACCAAATCCTCTTTTAACAATTCAAGAAAATGAAGTTTAATCCTTTTGAAGTTCATTTACTAGTTCAACTCGATTTTTAACAATTCAAATGTCAATAAGATTTCAAATATCCCAAGTATAGCATGCTTTTGGGTCCTAGACTACCCGGACAATAGCATAATAGTAGCTACGCACGGACTCTCGTCACCTAGTGCATACGTAGCCCCCAAAAATAGGAGCACATAACCAATCTAACTCACCTATGGGGTAACTTCCCCCTCACAAGATTAGAAAGGAGACTCACCTCGCTCCGAAGACTCATAGCCGGTATTCTACATTCTTCCGAAGGCTTGAACCGACGCACAATGCACCAAAACTAGCCAATTAACGACAAACTAATGAGAACATGCTCAAATACCTGTAAAAAATTTAGATTATACAAATTCCCAACTCCTCTTAGTGAAATGACCAAAATGCCCTCGGGCCCACGTGCCCGGAATCCAAAATTTCTCGAAGATAAAGGTTACCCATGACCTTAGGAACTCAAATATATAATGTTTCTCTAAATTCCATACCCAAAATCGTGGCTAAATTCCAAGAATATGATTTTCTAGGTTTTTTCACCAAAACCCCCAATTTTTATACTAATTTTCATGTCTAATTCCATGGTATAGTCTTGTATTTAACTTGGAAATAGGTAGGAGTAGCCTACCTTAACATTGATGATGAAATCTCTTCTTGAAGCTCTCCAAGAAACACCCAATGAAGTGAAGAAAATGAGAGAAATGGCCAAACATCCGATTTAAAAACAATGCTTCTACCCCCAGCTATTTCCGCTTCTGCGGAACTATTACCGCTTCCGCGGTCACGCTTTTGCGGACAAAACTCCGCTTTTGCGGACAAGGGGGCTCCAGCCATTTTCGCTCTTGCGGTCAGCCTACAACTTCTGCGGTTCCGCATCAGCGGATCAAGGGCCGCTTCTGCGGTCCCGGCTGCCCTCACGCTCGACCGCTTCTGTGGCTTCTTTCCCGCTTCTGCGGGGCCGCTTCTGCGGTCCCATCTCCGCAGAAGCGTAAACACCAGCAACCAGCAACTCAGCTGTTTCCAAAATCCATTTCGATCCGTTAACCACCCGGAATCCACCCGAGGCCCCCCGGGACCCCAACCAATCACACCAACCAGTCCCAAAACACATTACGGACTTGCTCGAGGCTTCAAGTCATATCAAACAATGCTAAAATCAAACTCGATACGGGCATACGCCCAAGTTCGAAATCATCATACGAACCTGCTGGAACCTTCAAATCCCGATTCCCAAGTCGTTTACTCAAAATTCCAATCCTAGTTCATTCTTTCAACTTTAAGCTTCCAAAATGAGGATTCTCTTCCCAAATCAACTCCGAACTTCCCGAAATTCAATTCCGACCACAAGTACAAGTCATAATACCAGAAATGAAGTTGTTCATGGCCTCCGACAGCTGAACGGAGCGCTAGCACTCGAAACGACCGGTCGGGTCGTTACATTCTCTCCCACTTAAACATACGTTCGTCCTCGAACGTGCTGAGAACCATACTGAAGTAGTCTGAAATCACTGTTTAGCACCTCATGCACATTCCCGTGCTACCACAACTTAGCTGAGCACGCTAGATCAATAAATTCTGAAGATATTCCCTTTTATTCAAGCAATTAAGCCTTAGAGCCCGATTCCAAAATCTGGAATCCTATGCCAGGCCTGTTTCCAACATAAGATCACCATATCAATCACCACACGCAGTACTTAAACACGATTTCATAACTTTGTTGAATTCACACTTTGCATTACCCACTCGTAGGGCCACAATAACCCATTTTTTTTATCAACTTAGTCAAAATCCTACTAATCTGATGCTCCCATTGCACCCCATGACACATACAGGTCTTACTCTAACCTTTACCATACAGCCATGATGGAAGAGATGTACTAACATTCATAATCAATTGCCGAGTCAACAAAACATTAGGTCTATACTCCTAACAAGGCCTTCACCTCATTCTGAACCCAATAATGGTCTTATCTCCATAACATACCTTATATAGCTGGATTGCACAGAATCCTAGATCAAGGGATCTCGTCTCATCCGATACAACCGCTCAGGTAATAAGCCACCCCAAAAATTGTTAAAATCTCATATGATGCTACCATGTGCCAATAGGCCACCAATTCGAATGCATTGCAAAAGGAAAACGAACTCTGGGAGGAACTTAACTCCCGCACTATTACGGACTTTCCTTAGAAAATAGGAAGAGAAACACACAAAAATAGCATATAGGAAACTACACTTATATCACTATGTTACGGCGTGCAACCCGATCCACACAGCATAACCATGGTGGCGTGCCACCCGATCCTCACAATATAACCATGGCGGCGTCCACCCGATCCAAACGTAGAAGTCACATAAGGAGATACACATCGAGCTAAATTGCTCATTATAATGAATTACCGAATCTCGGTCTCAAGCACTCTAAGTGTATAGTACCATTCGCTGGGGAACACATAGCGCCATAAGCTACCAAACGCAAGCACAACTGAGGTGCGATACAAGATCTAAATCTCGAGAGCCATTCCGCTCACATAACATTGTCGCCACGCGGAACCTTAACACATAAGAATTTACCAAGCCGTCTCACCACTCATACGGCGCCATACATCATTACCTGGGATAGCTGATGACAAAATAACACCCCGACTGTCCCTCCATAAGGAACGCTCGCTGAAACATACACAACTGGCATGATATAAAGCCCTGTTTACATATAAATCAATCCACTGATCCCAAGCCGATTTATGATTGCACCAGCTTGGCTAATAATCTTTCAAAGGTCCATAGTAACTCCCCTTTGCCTCATAACACGTAAGAACAACCATCGTAACCGGAGCAACCTCCTCAGTTCATAACCCAATAAACAAAGTGCCCTCCAGAAAAAATTCTCAAATTTAGTGACATTACCACAATCCTCATACTCGGTTTAAATCTTTACTCAATCGAGTGACTACATGTCATACTCATGCAATCTTCCCATGGGACATGCTCCCACAACCTCTCGAAATAAACAACGGGTCCGCACACCTGAATCACCGGCTGCACTAACACCGAAAAGTGATCAAGAATCCTTACCAGGATGCAAAGCCCTCTTCACAAAACATCGATCTCAGGCGTACGCTGAAGACAATACCAATTCACTTAATCATTAAACCTTTTCCTTGCTCATCCGAGCCCGTGACATCCTTGTCAACACCGAACTGCGACCTTGATTCTCACTTCAAATTTCATACTACTCACTGCACCCGACATGCCAATATACGATAGAACACGCTCTTCATCATAACTCGAAACCACTAATAGGTTAACACTTCGTCAGATAAAAGCTTTCACTGAACACACTTCAGGAGGAACATAGTAACACACAGGCGAATTCTCATGACTGTAGAATATACAAATCTCTGAGTAGTGGTCCAAGCCACCATATCCCTTCCGGGATCTTCTTACACATAACATGCCATAATAGAAGAATGCTTCTGAATAATATCAATTACGGCGGCCGATAAGCCTCACACGTACCATCACAAATCACTTGCGCAACTTGATCACGCTGAAGGAACTGATCACTGACACCAGTCTTCCAATTTAACTATGGTTAATCAATCTACCTTCTTCCAATTGATCCTTGATTGCCTTGGAGATAATACCACCTCCATCCAACACATAACCTACTCCATCTGCACTTATCCCAAGGGACCTTGAACCACGAGACCATGCTGTCTCAAATCCCATGAATTATTTCATATTTCTCAAATGCTACACCACAAGTCAAATTATCAGAAGGGTAGTAATTCTGCCAGATGCTTCGTTTAGAGGGTATTAATGTGCTAGAAGGTTCATGGAGTTGATTATATACGGGACCAAGTCAGAGCGGGAGGCTCTCAGCAACGGTCTCTAGTAGGTTCAAAGGGATAATGTGTGGTGCCTAATGAATCTGAGTCTATAAGTACAGTTAAGGATCAAGATTTGTAACAGCTCATGAGAGGGTGGGTTTCTATACGTGATACCTTTTTAAATACTAATGGAAGCCTTGTAAACCAAGATATCTACATATGCCATTTTATTATTAAACCTATATGTTTGCCTAATGATGCTATTATATGCACAGATGCAAACCCCTATAGGCATGGTATCTACATGCGTAGTTGCAAAATTCAGAAGTTAAATCCTATAGATATGCTTTCTACGTATGAAATTGCACAAATTAGAGACAAAATCCTATAGGCATATTTTCTACCCTTTGTGCATAAAAGTAACCCCTCCCTTTTTCACTAAATCCCCATGAGTTTGTACAATTTATTACAGACCAGTAGAACAAGACTGAAATTAAAAGTACATCAGAAATTATCAGCTGCATCCGAGGGGCCTAATTCAAACTTAGTGTCTAATAATATGAGATTGAACCACTTCCGAGATCAAGATTTCCAAAGTCTTCTCTTATCTAGGGTGTTTCAGAGATCCAAGGAGTTTCGGGAACCCCAGGCAGTGCTTACACCCAAGATATTAATCAGAATGAGTTATAGTGCAGTGTGGAAGAGCCAACCCTCAGGTGTCCAAGTTCAGAGGGAGCTCAGGGGTCCCAAAGCAAGGCTCACAAGAGAGGGGCAGAACTTAAATTCTAAGAATGAGTGCAAGTGCAATAGAGGGGGGGGGGATGCCAAGGCAGGCTGGTGGTCATACCTAACCATGAGGTAGGCTGGCACACCCCTGACCAAGCCTGTTCAGCCAGCAAATAAGAGCACATACCTATTGAAGGTCAGACTATGGTCTAGACAGTGATTAGGACACTGCCAGACCAAGGTCTTAAGCTCAAGATACATATAAAGGGGAAAGGGGAATGGGAATTGAAAGAGTTTAGGACTCAGGGAGTCTAGTCCATATACATGAACAACAATGTCAAGTGTTGTCATGTTTCTGAACCATAACTCAAAATACAAAAGGGATTGGGGGATAGGGATTCATGTAGGAGCATAGCAAAGAGACAAACCAACTTGCAAAATTTACATTATCGAAGCAGTAAACCCAATAAAGAATGAACTGGAGAATAAACACATAGGGGAGTGGCATAAATTAAACAATGGTAACATACCAGTTGCAGAAGAAGCAAGCAACGAGAAGCATGATACTTTCAAAAAAAGCCACAATCAAAAGAACCTTAAGCTTAGGAGTACAGAGAACTAGAATATTTTTTAAAGAAAATCTGAGTGTATTTTGAGAGAAGAAGTGATGACTTGTTCATGTTCCCACTCCCTTGAAAGGGAAGAAGTACAGGTATTTATTGAAAACGAGTAGAAAACAAGGTAACAAATATAGTTTCAACACAAACATGGAAATAATCACATTCAAAATCAATTAACACAGGTTTTTCCTTTAATCAAGCGATTACTGCTCAACGGGCACTTAACAGGATTAATATAAGGAAAGAAAATCAATTTGTAAGCAGAATGATTGTTGCCATAAAAGGAGCAATAAAACCATATAGTAGGGGATTAAGTCTAAATACAGGAGTGTACTTATTTTGGAAAGGATCTGGTAAGGCCAAACAAAGAAGGAGAATCAATTAACCCTTAACGGGCGAGTAAAAAATCAGAACTGCCCAAGGAAAAGTTCTGAAAATCAATCACGAATTTGAAAATCAATCACAAAAGGGACTCAGTATATAAATGAGGTGCACAAGTAATAGACACGTGAGGCCAAGCTATGGCAAGGAGAGGTAGCATACAGTAATAGCATGATAGTCATGTAGGTCAAATTTCGTTGGCTTAGTAAGAGAGAAAAGATCAGAAGCATGCAAAAGGTTAGGTGAAAACCTTTCTGAAAACATAATCGAGTTTGACAGATAGTAAGAAAGCAGAATCAAAAGAATCACACAAAGAGATGCTGAAACCTTCAAATAAAGTAGAATAATTTCAAATAGGAGAATCGCACAAGTAAACTTCAGGAACTTAAGTAAACCCCGAAGAAATTAGGGTTTTTCGAAATCAATCGAGTTTAGAGGCGATAAACAAGTAAAAAAACAAACAGTCTCGGAAGCTCGAATAAACCCCTAAAATTAGGGTTTTCGACACTAATCAGGTGCAAACAAAGTAAATCAAACAGATAGACTCAGAAACTCAAACAAATCTCCAAAAATTAGGTTTTCAACACCAGTCAAACTTAGAGATGATAAACAAATGAATCGAACAAAATATTAACAAACAGACTCAGAAAATCGGGGAAAAAAGTTTAAAACATCACATATAGCACAGATCGAGCACAGATCCGAACAAATAAACAAAAAAGAACCTCGAATAGGCTAGGGTTTCTGAGAACCCTAGAAACGAGAAAGGCTTGGAAGAGACAAGATCAGATCCGGAGTCGATAAGGTCGGAATCAGGCTCAGGAGGCTAAGACACGGCGGAGCAAGGCCGGAGATGGCTGGAAACTTCGAATCGGTGAAGGTCTGAGCGAGGACCTTCAAGGTCTGGCCTCGAACCTTCAGGTATCAAGCACGTGAGAGCAGTAGGGGGTGAGAATAGGTCGTCCATGGTTAGAGCAGCCATAGATTCCAGTGGATTTGGGGTTGGAGGTGGCAGAGAGCGATTAGGGTTTCGAGAGAGCTCAAGAGCATTTGAGAGAAGAGAGGAGTTAGAGGCGGCGCTTCTGAAAGAATGGGGTAGGGTTTAGGGGTCGTTTGGAATTAAAAATACCAAATAAATTTGTATAAATATGCAAAAATTACCTTAATTATATTTTGGTGCAAATGTGTGAATAAAAATGATTTATTCGCCAAAATGATAATTTTGGGAATAATTATTGGATTTTGTTGTATTAAAATAGGCAATGAATTGGTTTAAAAATCATTAAAAATGCCAGAACTCTTGGGTGTGCTTATATATGCACATATATGCTATTTTGGAAGTATTTTGAGTATAAAATTACTAGGGAAAAATTGGGTATCAGCACCCACCATTGGGAGCCGTCGGGCTACGACCCCAAGGGGGGGGTGCGCATACCAACGGCCATGATAGGAAAGAGGGGAGTTCCAAAGGCACGCAGCTGATATTCACAGAGCCTAATGCTACCTAGCTGTCCCATCCCTTTACATTTGTAATTAATGCTTTTTGTACTACGTCGAGATTCCCCTTCTATATATAGGGATTCTTACCATTTTGTAAAACACCTATTGTCACTCTAACTATTCTACCCGAAATAATAACTCTCTCTCTCTCTCTCTGTCTTTTCTCTCTAACATATTATGTCGATACTATTGATCCTATTTACTTATTTCATACTTGTTCTTCATTTATTTCTTGTCATTGGCCATAAAGAGCCTCATTTAATTTTATCCTAAATGTTTGCCCTTCCCCGGTAGCTCGAGCCCGAGCCCGAGGCCATGACAGAACCGCACAACGACGCACTAGTAATCTCGTTTCTTTTAAACAATACTAGGATAAAATGTGTGCTCGTGGATCCAGGCAGCTCAGCCAACATAATCAGATCAGAGGTGGTAGGATAACTGGGGCTGCTGGATTGAGTCACTCCCATCTCTCGACTCCTCCACGACTTCAACATGACCGGCAAAGTAACGAAATGAGATATCACCCTCTTGATCGACACGTCCGGTGCGATTCAGAACATCAAGTTCCAAGTCATCAATGGAGACATGAGGTACAATGCATTGCTCGGCAGGCCTTGGATACACAACATGAGAGCGGTACCGTCAACCCTGCACTAGGTGATAAGATTCCCCACAAAGGACGGTGTAATGGCCATATATGGAGAACAGTGGGCGGCCAAAGAAATGTTCGATGTTCACCATGAGGTGACGATCCCCACGCACTCGATCTCGGATGAACCTAGTAACAGTCAGACCCACAAGGACGACGAGGAAGATTTCCTCCTCCCTCCTTCGTCGCCCCCGAAGAATCGGACACAACTAAGTCAACAGTCGATGAACTGGAGAAGACCGTTTTGGTCGAACACCTCCCGGACCATAAGGTATACCGGGGAACGAGGCTAACCCCCGAACTCAGGCAAGGATTCTTTCAATTCCTTCTTAACAATATTGACTGTTTTGCTTGGTCCCACTTAGATATGATAGAAATTTCGCCAGAAATAACTACCCACAAACAGAGCGTCGATTTCATGTTTAAACCCATAGAGTAGAAGAGAAGACCACAGTCCGAGGTAAAACATGCCTTCATCAAAGAAGAGGTAGCGAAACCTCTTAAATAGGATCCATTAGAGAGGTAAAATACCCCGAATGGCTGGCCAATGTAGTAGTGGTACCTAAAAAGGGAAATAAAGTAAGAATGTGCGTAGATTGTAAAGTCTTAAATAAGGTGTGCCCCAAAGATTCATTCCCATTTCCTAACATCGATCGTCTGATCGACGCTACGGCCGACCACGAAACCCTCACCTTTCTCGATGCCTACTCAGGGTATAATCAAATCCAAATAAAAGAACCCCGAGGACAGGGAGAAAACTTTGTTCATCACAAAGTATGGTACTTATTGCTACAATGTGATGCCCTTCGGGCTACAAAACACAGGGGCAACGTACCAGCGCCTAGTTAATAAAATGTTCAAACATCAAGTAGGTAGATCGATGGAAGTATATATTCATGATATGCTAGTTAAGTCCCTACGCGCAGAGGACCATTTAACTCATTTGCAGGAAACTTTCGACATCCTCAGAAGTTACAACATGAAGCTCAACCCCGAGAAGTGTGCCTTCGGAGTGGGTTCGGGTAAATTCTCGGGCTTCATGGTATCGAACAGGGGGATCGAGATTAACCCCGACAAGATTAAGGCCATCGAAGAAATCACGGTGGTAAACAATGTAAAGGCCGTGCAACCGCTAACAGGACGGATAACAGCCCTGGGCAGATTCATATCAAGGTCGTCAGATAAGAGCCATCATTTCTTCTCTTTACTTAAAAGAAAGAACAACTTAGAATGGACTCCGGAATGCAAACATGCCTAAGAGGAGCTGAAACGATATCTGACCAGTCCGCCTTTGCTCCATACACCAAAGGAGGGTGAAACACTATATCTATACTTGGCTGTGTCTAAAATAGCGGTAAACGGCGTACTGGTTCGAGAAGAGCAAGGTACGCAATTTCCTATTTATTAATTAAGTCGGACTCTAGGGGACGACGAAACCAGGTATCTCCATCTAGAAAAATTGGCTCTCGCACTAATCAGCGCCTCACGAAAATTGAAACCCTATTTTTAATGTCACCGTATCTGCGTTCTGTCGTCGTACCCCCTTCAGAGCATATTGCACAAACTCGAGCTATCGGGCCGATTTGCCAAATGGGCCATCGAACTCGGGAGGTATGATATCGAATATCAACCTCGAACGACCATCAAGTCCCAAATTCTGGCGGACCTCGTGGTCGATTTCTCCCCCTCCCTCGTACCCAAAGTGGAGAAGGAACTTTTATTAAAATCAGGCACATCTTCCGGGGTATGGACCCTATTCATAGACGACACCACGAACATAAGAGGATCCGGGCTCGGTATAGTCCTAAAGCTACCCGTTGGCGGTGTAATCCGACAATCTATAAAGACTGCAAAATTGAATAACAATGAGGCCGAGTACGAGGTCATGATTGTAGGTTTAAAACTGGCCAAAAGTTTGGGAGCCGACACCATCGAGGCAAGATATGACTCACTCCTGGTAGTAAGCCAGGTGAATGGGAGCTACGAAGCCCGGGAAGACAAGATGCAGAGATATTTGGACAAAATCCAAGTCACGCTACGTCGCTTCAAAGAGTGGACCTTAGTCCATGTACCTCAAGAACATAACAGTGAGGCCGATGCCCTTTCAAACCTGGGATCATCCATTGAAGAAGAAGACCTACTCCCCGGGGCCGTTGTTCAGTAATCTAAATCAGTGATCAAGGAAGGCCACGCTGAGGTTAATTCCACCAGCCTAACATGGGATTGGAGGAACAAATATAATGATTATTTGAAGGACGGGAAGTTGCCCGCAGATCTAAAAGATCGAGGGCCCTGTGAACAAAAGCATCCCGATTTTCGCTCGACGAAAATGAGACTCTATACAGGAGAACTTTCAACGGCTCTTGGCGGTATGCCTAGGGCCGGGTGACATAGATTATGTGCTCCGAGAAATTTATGAGGGTACTTGGGGAAATTATTCCGGCGCCGACTCCTTAGTTCGGAAGGTGATCAGAGCATGCTACTATTGGGACAGCATGGAAAAAGACACCAAAGAATTCGTGCGAAAGTGCGATAAATGCTAGAGATTCGCTCCCATAATTCACCAGCCCGGCGAGAAACTACATTCGGTCTTATCACCATGACCATTCATGAAATGGGGAATGGATATCGTTGGCCCTTTGCCGACGGCACCACGTAAAGGTAGATTCATTTTATTTATGACTGACTACTTCTCAAAATGGGTGGAAGCGCAGGCCTTCGAAAAAATAAGACAAAAGGAAGTCATCAACTTCATATGGGACCACTGTCGTGCCCCCTTTTTCTTGCGAAATCGGGTTTATGACATTTGGAGGGATAACTCGTTCCTTTTGGGAACTGGGTTTGCATTTGAAGAGTCGCCACCTAATGATTAAGGTGCATTAGGACACAAATAGAGATTCAACTCTAAGCTTGCTTGAATAACAAGAGATTTGGTAAGGGCTTGAAATTATTCTAAGGGGAAGGTGTTAGGCACCTCTCAGGATCTACTAGTGTGGTTCCCGGCCAGACATTTATTGTAAATTTGGGGGTATAATTATCATGTAAGCAGATAAGCCTCAAGTAAGAGAGGATTTCAATACATAATGGTTCGAAAGTAAACAAATGTGAAAGAACAATCAAAGAGCTGGTTTTTTTTAAATAAGGAGTTACAATGCTGAAAAAAGAATAAAGAGTAAAGGAAAGGGGGGGTCCTAGGTTTATTAAAAATATGGATCACCCCACACAATGTCCGGTAATCACTCCTCAATGAGGGGCTACACGTGACATTATCGCGTGGTCATCATATCCATATCTACCCTTCCCACCCCGTTAAGGTATTAAAGCGCGTATTGGCCTCGATTACTTATTACATGCTATTACTCGTCCCATTCCTATCAGTCCCGGAGGCATTTTAGGACTACTAATCCTAAAAGGGAGGGGTATTAGGCTTATTCGAAGTTTCAAAGGTAAAAATTCTAAGGCGACATGCAAAACATATAAAGACTGCACATTAAAAGGGGAAACATATAAGCATATACGGCTCAAGTATACCTCCTCAAACAAAGAACATAAATAGCATGACTTGCACATACTTTTTAGGTCTGATTTAAAGCACATAAAAACGAGGGAAGTTAATTGTTGAGGCAGCTTTGTTTATTACATAGCTCAGATAAGAAGCCCGAATCAGGCCTGCCTGCTGGTTGTGGCAATTAACAAAGTGGATTTAGTTATACAACTATTATCCTAAAGCTTGCCTGAGTGCTTAGACGGAGTCCTATAGGCATGATGTCTACTTAGTTCAGAAGGTAGCAAGACAGTAGAACTTGAACGAGTTATTTGAAATCCTATAGGCATGCTTGCTAAACCTTGATAAGTAAGGGGATTAGATTATGAAAAGAAGTTCTGAAGGGACAAAATGAAATTAGAATAGTTACAGGTTCTGCAGGTGATAGTATCTACTATTACTGATTTTTAATCCCTATGAACAGGATATCTAATATTGAATGGAAATGAAACGAGTCTGATTTTATTTAAGAATCCATGGAGGCATGATTTCTATATGTTACTTATTTTAAAATTACAAATGTGATACTTATTTATAGCTGTTTAGAACCCAAAGCGTGATACCTAAGTGGCATGCAAAATTCGAATACGACCTATAGGCAGGTTATCTAGGTGTAAAACTGAACAACCAGGATTTAGTAAAAGTCCTAGAGACGCATTTCTAATGTAGTTTGAAAGTGCAGAATTAAAAGAAGTCCAATAGGCATATTTTCTAATACAGTTTGAAAGTGCAGAATTAAAAGAAGTCCTATAGGCATATTTTCTAATACAGTTTGAAAGTGCAGAATTAAAAAGAAGTCCTATAGGCATATTTCTAATGCAGTTTGAAAGTGCAGAATTAAAATAAGTCCTATAGGCATATTTTCTAATGAAGTTTGAAAGTGCAGAATCAAAAGAAGTCCTATAGACATATTTCTCTATCCTTGCATGCATAATTACCCACCCCTTTTTCACTAGCCAGCCCCAAATGTTCATTACAAATTATTACAAACCAGGAATAATAAATTACATCAGAAAAGTACAAAGAAACATTACAACCAGAGGAAGCCTGATTCTTGACTTCCTCTCTGAGTTATGAGATAAACCAACTCAAAGACCACTGATCCAAAGCCTTTCTCAGACTTGAGTGTGTCAGAGTTCCCTAAGGGCCTCAATAGGACCTCGGGCGGTGCTCACACCCAAGTTTCATAACCAGAATAGGGACAAGTGCAGTGTGGAAGTGCCAACCCTCATATGTCCAAGTTCAGAGGGAGCTCATGGGTCCCAAGGCAAGGCTCACACGAGGGGGGCAGAACATAAGTCTAAGAAGATAGTGCAAGTGAAGAGACAGAGTTCTAAGAGTTGAGGGAATAAAGGAGGGGGGGGGGGGTAAAGGGTGGTAGGGAAACATTTAAAGAGTTGATAACTTCATACAAAAGGGGTTCAGGGGTTGGGAATTGCAAAGAGACTATGTACTTAGGCAAGGGTCAGCTTTGGGCATGCACAACAATAGAAGATGCTGGCATGCCTATTTGCCCACCAGAACACACAACACTAGAGAAAACATAGAGGTTATGATCCTAGGGGGATCAAGTTTGAGTCATGGACAACAATGTTCAATACCTCCATGCCCCATACCAAACATAGATACCAAACACACTGGGGATAGAGATTTAAGGTTCACAAAAAAATTAATTCAGAACAGGAGAAAAGAAATTACAGGATGCTACATAAAGGTACTGAAATAGATAGAAGCAGTAGGCAGACAAGAATGCAAGAACATTAAGTAACCATGTTGTTGTTGATGCTGTAAACTTAATTAGAACATACCAGTTCAAAGAAGCAAAATGCAGTAAAGGTAGCAGGACTTGAAATATAGCTTGGGATTTCGGCCAGCTATACAGGCCACAATACAAGTAGTAAAGCAAGAGAGAGCGTTTGAGTGTAAGTGTGAGTTCAGAATTATGAGTGTTCGTGTCCTTGTGTTAATGAGAGAGCAAGGTAATTATAGTTTGAAAAATAGGTAGAAAATAAGGTAAGAATCATAGTTTAGCAGTAATTATGGAATTATGCGCTAATTAAAATCAAATCTGTATAAGTAGTTCCTTTAATTAAGGAGTTAAATCAAACAGTAACATGTAAATACTAAATAAGGAAAGAAATCACACAAGGCTGAATATAACAAATAAAGAAATATTTTCAGCATAGTACAAGTACACAATATGTAATAGAGACTAGGTTCATCAGATTTTAATCAAGGAAATGTAGGTAAGAATCAAAGACCAATGTAACCAAGGTAAGGGAATTAATCAAAATGAGTAGAAAAGTAGGGGTCGAAGGTTCAAAGGAAAGTGTTCGAATTAGACCAAGAAACAGGGAAATCAGTAAGGCGAAACAAGGAAAGAATCAATTACTTAACATACGAGTGCAATCGAAATTTCACAAGGGTGGTTTGAAATCAGTCCGAAATTGAAGGTCATTTAACAGGGGAATTCAGCATATAAATAGAGTGCATAAACATTAGGCATGTGAGGCCAGACTATGGCAAAGAGAAGCAGCATGCAATAACAATCACATAGTCTATAGATAGTGAACTATCGAAACATAGTAGTCACATAGGTCAACTACATTAACTTACTAATAGTGAAAAGAGAGAGTATCAGAAACATGCAAAGGGTCAAGTAAAAAGGCCCTTTTGAAAAAGTATAGTCGAGTTTCAGTGATAGCAGGAAGTCAAAATCACATAAAGAAACAAATGATGAAACAAAAAGATTTCAAATCCAGTCGAGCAACTTCAAACAGATGAGTTGCCCAAGCAGCTTCAGTAGCTCGAATAGGCCCCAAAGAAATTAGGGTTCTTGAAACCAATCAAACTTAAAGATGACGAACAAGTAAATCACACAACAAATAGTCTCAGCAACTCGAATGAGCCCAAACTTAGGGTTTTCAACACCAATCGAGTCTAGGGATGAAAAACAAATAAATCAAACAAATATTAACAAAAATTGATTCAGAAACCTCAAAAGAAATTAAGTCTTTTAACATGCAAACTCAAGTAGAAGAACGACATAAGGAAACACAGTAGAACATGTCAAAAATCAGAGAAAGCTTCGAGATAACTTAGCAAAAACCCTAATCGAAAAAGATAAGGGGTTTTGAAGGTAGAGTTTTAGAAGAAACTTTGAGAAAAATGTTTAGAAGTTTAGAGCAAACACAGATCTAAAAGAAATCGGAAGAACCTTAAAGGTTAGGGTTTCAGAAGAACCCCAAATGGTGAGAAAGGCTTTGAAAACCATCGATCTAAGCAGGAGAGTCAAGAGTCAGACTCGAATAGCCATGGTTGGCCGGAGAAAGGTTAGAGACGACCGGAGAACAGTCATAAACTAAAAACGACCAAGGTCTGGACCAAACTTTTCCAGGATCTAGCCTTGAAACCATGATAACCGGACATGTAGAAGCCATAGGAGGTGGATAAATGCCTCCGATGACCTTGGAAGCCATTGATTTGAGAGATTTTAGGGTTGTTGTTGAGGGCGGCGGCTAGGGTTTAAGAGGGGTTTGAAAGAGAAGGGGATTCAGAGGCGGCGGAGTGTATGAAATGGGGTTAGGGTTAGGGGTCGTTTGAATTAAAAAAGGTAAGGATTGTTGTTGGCCGTTGATCTGAATGATCAACGGCCTGGATTAAAGCGGGCGAGTGGGTGGGTTATGAAGACGGGTTTGGGTCGGATTAAACGGGGATTGGGTCAGGGTAATTGGGTCTCAGATTGGGTTTAATTGGGGTGCCAAATCAGGCTAAAATTGAAATTAAAATGGGATAACATTTAAATAGCCACTTTTCCCTATTTGATTTATTAAAATAGTAAAATAATTTGTGGAAATAAATTAAAGGTACTAAAATGACTAATAGTACATATTTATCAAATTTAAAATAGTGGACTTAATTTTTATAGATATAAACGTAAATAAATCTAAAAGAGGCTAATATTGCAATTATATGCAATTTAGCTTTAAAAATACTAAATAAATTTGTAAAAATTATCTTAGCTATATTTTAGCATAAATATGAGAATCCAATAAATGAATTACCAAAATGATAATTTTGGGAATAATTATTGTGTTTTTCTGGATAAAATAGGGCAATAAATTGATTAAAAGAATCTTTAAAAATTGAGGAAAAATAGTAAAACATTTGGACATACTTATATACGCATGCACATGCTATTTTGAAAGTTTTTTGCAAATTAAAAATATATAGGAAAAATTGGGTATCAACAGCTGCCCCTCTTTACCCGGGAAGGATGAAAGAGTTGCCAGGTAAAGATATGATGGCCAATTTTGACCGAACGAAATGGTTCGAGGAGACTTAGGTCGTGCCCTAGCTTCTGAGCTGCCTACATATCCCTGGTCGTACAGGAATCAGGCCGTATGTATTTCGGGATCCGTCGGCGGAGTATGCCGATAGAGACTTTCAAGAACGGACGCAATATTCAGGACGGGGGAATGGTTAAGGTTTGATAGGGCTGCGTAAACTGGAGCGGGATCGCTCTTGCCGAGATGGTCGTTGCTCACCGGATTACCTGCAAATAAGCAATACAAGCATATATGGTGCGTAAATTTAAACATGCTGCAAACTCATGTTGGACCATGAAGGTTGTCTTTGGACGGTTAGAATGACGTCCTTAGACCATGATGTCCTGGGCCATGAAGCGTATTATAAAGGATTCACAGGCCATGAAATGATGCTCTCGGGCTATGAGGATGATGCCTCCGATCCATGACGCCTTTGAATAATGATATGCAAAAGATTAAAAGGGATCCTCAGGCCATGACATGGTGTTCTCGGGCTATGAAGATGATGCCTTCAAACAATGATGCCTTTGGATAATTTGGCGATCTTTCAGCCCATGAGATGCAGTAGATGGCAGTCTTTCAGCCATGCAGAATGTAAATAAGGCGGCGATCTTTCAGCCATGCAAATGTAAATAAGGCGGTGATCTTTCAGCCATGCAAATGTAAATAAGGCGGCGATCTTTCAGCCATGCAAATATAAATAAGGTTGCGATCTTTCAGCCATGCAAATGTATAATAAAGTGGCGATCTTTCAGCCATGCAAATGGAAATAAGGTAGTCATCTTTCAGCCATGCAAATGTAAAATAAAGTGGTGATCTTCCAGCCATGCAAATGTAAAATAAAGTGGCGATCTTTCAGCCATGCAAATGTAAATAAGGTGGCGACTTTTCAGCCATGCAAATGTAAATAAGGTGGCGATCTTTCAGCCGTGCAAATATAGATAAGGCGGCGATCTTTCAGTCATGCAAATGTAAGTAAGGCGGCGATCTTTCAGCCGTGAAAATGTAAGTAAGGCTGCGATCATTCAGCCATGGAAATGTAACCAAGGTGGTGATCTTTCAGCCATGCAAATGTAACTAAGGTGGCAATCTTTCAGCCATGCAAATGTAGATTAGGTGGCGGTCTTTCAGCCATGCAAATGTAGATGGACGTAGAGCTTAACCTCGAAAGGCAGAATGGTAGCCTTATGCACTGCGAAATGCAGATGGAGATAGAGTTTAGTCTTGGAAGGCAGAATGGTAGCCTTATGCAATGCAAAATGCAGACGGAGACAGTGTTTAGTCTCGGAAGGCAGAATGGTAGCCATATGCAATGAAAAATGCAGATGGAGACAACTTTTAGTCTCGGAAGGCAGAATGGTAGCCTTATAGAAGAAATAAAAGGGGAAATGGTAATAGAGTTTTCTTAGCTGATAGCAGATTGCGATATCGTGACTGGTGGGGACATCGTGACATACGAAATACCACTGCTGCGTGTGGATAGCAAATGTTGGTAAGTGTAACAGTTCTGAGAGTTGTATTCTTGAATAATGTTTGTCTCGTTAGTGTATAGTATGTCAGATGTTTTCGCTATCCAAGTGCCTGCATCCGAAGAAAAATCGTGAGTTTTGTAAAGGGGGAGGTTCGTTCGTACCTCTGCTGGCTCTGCTTGACCTGCTTGGCTTTGCTCTGGTGATACTGTATGTATCATTGGGGTAGCACTGCTAAACAAGCAGTTTTCAGCAATAATCATGCATGGTTTAGGAAAAATATGACATAAGTACATAACTAAAAATATCTTTCAGATGAACCGACGACTGTGACGTGGCTCAAGACATTGCGACCTCTCTTGCTTCAGAATTTTGAGGGTCCTCCTCAAAATTCTGCCCTAGTTTAATGTGTTGATGCTTCTGACCGTTGCTTGCGACGACTGGCTGAAACCACTTCGGAATTTTGAGGGTCCTCCTCAAAATTCTGCCCAAGTTTCCAATTATGGGGGGAAATGGAAACTTTATTGAATTGTGACCAAACCCATAGGGCTGCCTACGTATCCCCTCTTAAACGGGAATCAGGTCAGCCGTAATTCAATATACATCATATAGGAAAACATAAAGATTACACATAGTAGCGCTTGACTGCATCTGAATTAATTGGTTTTGGCCAAACTTCTCCGTCCATTTCTGCAAGTATGAGGGCTCCTCCTGTCAGAACCCGTTGAACCATGTACGGACCTTGCCAGTTGGGAGAGAGGTTCCCCTTGGCTTCATCTTGATGCGGAAAAACTTTCTTTAACACCAACTGTCCCGGTGTGAATTGTCCCGGCTTGACTCTTTCGTTGAAGGCCGTGGACATTCTGTTCTGATAAAGCTGACCATGGCAAACTGCATTCATCCTCTTTCCATCTATAAGAGCTAGCTGCCCGTAGCGACTCTTCACCCATTCTGCATCGTCAAGCTCTGCTTCATGTATGATTCTTAGGGAAGGAATTTCCACCTCGGCGGGAATGACGGCTTCTGTACCATAAACCAGCATGTAGGGGGTTTCCCCAATTGATGTGCGGACTGTGGTGTGATATCCCAATAAAGCAAATGATAGCTTCTCGTGCCACTACTTATGCTTCTCTATCATTTTCCTTAGTATCTTCTTGATATTCTTATTGGCGGCTTCTACGGCCCCATTCATCTGAGGTCTGTAGGTTGTAGAGTTCTTGTGTCTGATCTTGAAAGTTTCACACATAGCTTTCATCAAGTCACTGTTGAGGTTGGAGCCATTATCAGTAATGATTGATTCTGGAATCCCGAATTGACAAACGATGCGGTCGCGGACGAAGTCTGCAATAACATTCTTAGTCACTGCTCTGTAAGATGCTGCTTCGACCCATTTGGTGAAATAGTCGATTGCTGCGAGGATAAACCTGTGCCCGTTGGAAGCAGCAGGTTTGATTGGCCCAATAACATCCATTCCCCAGGCGGCGAAAGGCCATGGCGAGCTTGTTGCATTAAGCTCATTTGGTGGCACCTTTATCATGTCTGCATGTATTTGGCAGCGGTGGCATTTCCGAACATACTGGATGCAGTCTGTCTCCATAGTCATCCAAAAGTAACCAGCTCGGAGTATCTTCTTGACTAAGACAGAACCGTTCATATGTGGACCGCAGGTCCCAGCGTGAATCTCCTCTAGTAGTCTGGAAGCTTCCTTTGCGTAGACACACCTTAGTAATCCCAAATCAGGAGTCCTCCTATACAGGATTCCTCCGCTGTGAAAGAAATTGTTGGACAACCTCCGAAGTGTGCGCTTTTGAGTAGGATTTGCAAGTCCTGGGTATTCTCCTTTTGCCAAATATTCCCTAATATCATGAAACCAAGGCTTTCTGTCTGTTTCTTCTTCAACATGGGCACAATAAGCTGGTTGATCATGGATCTTTACTGGAATGGGATCAATGAAGTTTTTGTTGGGATGCTATATCATGGATGACAGGGTAGCCAATGCATCGGCGAATTCATTCTGGATTCTGGGAACATGTCGTTCTGTCTTTGTGAATCTCTTTCTCAACTCCTACACATGGTGCATATACGGGAGTATCTTAGAGTTCTTGGTTGCCCATTCTTCTCGGACCTGATGTATGAGTAAGTCTAAATCTCCAAATACTTGCAACTCTTGTATGTTCATGTCAATGGCCATCTTGAGCCCTAGGATCCAGGCTTCATACTCGGCCATGTTCTAACACTAGAACTGCTCCTACGCCAACTCCCTTGAAATTTACTGCTCCATCGAAAAACATTCTCCAACCATCATAGGATTCCACAATGTCTTCTCCTATGAATGATACCTCTTCGTCAGGAAAGTGCGTTTTCAAGGGTTAGTATTCTCCATCTACGGGATTTTCCACAAGGTGATCTACTAGTGCTTGTCCCTTGATTGCCTCCTGAGTTACATAGACAATGTCGAATTCACTCAACAGGATTTGCCACTTGGCCAGCTTGTCAGTGGGCATGGGCTTCTGAAAGATGTACTTCAAAGGATCCATCCTCTATATGAGATATGTAGTATAGGCACAGAAGTAATGTCTCAGCTTCTGGGCTACCCAAGTCAAAGCACAATAGGTGCGCTCCAACAGATAATACCAGGCCTCTTACAGAGTGAACTTTTTGCTGAGGTAGTAAATGGCATGTTCCTTTTTCCCTGTTTCGTCATGCTGCCCCAAGACGCAACCAAAGGCACCATCTAGTACTGTGATGTAGAGTAGTAGGGGTCTACCTGGCTCGGGCAGGACCAAGACTGGTGGCGTTGATAGGTATTCCTTGATTTGGTCGAAAGCTTTCTGGCAGTCATCAGTCCATTTGGTGGCAGCGTCCTTCTTTAACATTTTAAAGATTGGCTCACAGATAACTGTAGATTGTGCTATAAACCGGCTGATGTAGTTAAGTCTTCCCAAGAAACTCATCACGTCCTTCTTGTTCTTTGGCGGTGGAAGTTCCTGAATGGCCTTGACCTTTGATGGATCCAATTCTATTCCTCGGCGACTCACAATAAACCCAAGTAATTTTCCGGCAGGAACCCCAAATGCACACTTCGCGGGATTCAATTTCAGGTTGTACCTTCGCAATCTATTGAAAAACTTCCTCAAGTCTTCCATGTGATTAGTGGCCTTCTTAGACTTGATGATAACATCATCCACGTACACCTCAATCTCCTTGTGTATCATATCATGAAAAATGGTGTCATGGCCCTCATGAAGGTGGCCCCTGCATTCTTAAGGCCAAACGGCATCATCTTGTAGCAGTACATTCCCCACGGCATAATGAAAGCCGTTTTCTCAGCATCTTCTTCATCCATCCAGATCTGGTGATAACCAGCGAAACAGTCCACAAACGATTGCAACTCATGCTTGGCGCAATTGTCGATCAGGATGTGTATGTTCGGTAAAGGAAAGTCATCTTTCGGACTGGCCCGGTTGAGATTCCGGTATTCGACACTGACTCTGACCTTCCCCTCCTTCTTTGGCACTGGCACAATGTTGGCTAACCATGTCGGGTATTCTACTACCCTGAGAACCTTGGCTTTGACCTGCTTGGTGACTTCATCCTTGATTTTCAAACTCATATCAGGCTTGAACTTTTTGAGTTGTTGCTTTACCGGCGAACATGTTTGATCGGTTGGCAGTTTGTGAGCCACAATAGATGTACTCTGACCAGTCATGTCGTCGTACGTCCAGCGAATATGTCCTCATATTCCTTTAGAAATTCTGTGTATTCCTTCTTTTCTGATGGGATAAGTGGACGGTGATTCGTGTTTCCTTGACGTTTTCTGCATCTCCCAGGTTAACAACCTCAGTCTCGTCCAGGTTGGACTTCGGTCTGTTTTCAAAATTCTCAACTTCCTTAATAATCTCCTCCGGTATGCCATCTTCCTCTGAATCTATGTCTGTTTGTTGCGTTGTCTCATTGCATGTCACAGTCATTGGTTCATCAAGATAAGTAATAGCAATGCTGCATAAGTAAAGTAATGAGAGAAAATAATAAGAGTGTTGATTTATAAGAAAAATCGAAAAGCTTTGATAAATTCCATAACTATTTTGGACATTGAAGATCCTATTGCGGAAATCAAAAATGCGAAAGGAAAAATTAACTAGTAAAAATAAAACATAGTGCATGATGCTTGTTCAGCCTTGCTACCCCGAGGCTTGCCGGGCTCTGGTTGTTCTGATGGTCCAGTTGTTGAGGTATTCCCCTCTACTTACGGCTTGTATGGAAGGACCTTCCTCCCCCTCCTCATCGAACACAACACAACAATCCATGTCATCGTCTTCTAAGAACAACTTCTTCACTGCAGCAAGTGCCTCCTCCTCGTCTGTCCCATAAACAATGTCAGCCTGTTGGAAAGTCTGCTCCAAAGGCGGTATTGGTTGCTCCAGTGGGTAGCAAGGACCGCGCCATGGTGGCGACCAATTGTTGAATTCTTCCCATGTATACTCATATCCTAGACCGAAAGTGGTGTCGTGCTTCTTGAGCTTTATGGGTTTAGTGATTCCTTGGAGGCTCTTGCCAAGCCCCTTTCCAGGTTCGTACCCACTCCAGTTCAATATACTCTCGATGTTGTTGTCCAACCATTTGTCTTTATTAACAGCATTGACTCGCTCGATGTGGTGATAGGTCTCCCCACCTAACTTTCTTCTGCCTCCGATTGTCGGAATGGTCTGGTGACTGTATATAGGATTGCTACCGTCGCCGTGAATGATCACCTCCTGGTGATTCCACTCAAACTTCACTTCCTGATCGTAGTGTCGATTCTACGGCCCCAGCAGCATGAATCCATGGTCGTCCCAACAGCAGATTGTAAGATGTCGGCACGTCTATCACTTGAAAATCACCATCGAACCAAGTAGGCCCCATTTACAAACACAGGCTAATCTCCCCAATGGTGGACCTTTGGGAGCCGTCGAAAGCTTTCACATTGATGGCTACATCCTTTATCTCGTGCAATCCCTTACCCAACATCCTGAGTGTTACCAGCGGGCAAATATTGAGGTTGGACCCTCCATCAATCGGGATTCTGGTGATGAAATAGTCCTCGCATTGCACGATGATGTGCAATGCCTTGTTGTGATCCAACCCTTCAAGTGGCAGCTTATCTTCATGAAAAGTGATCTTGTGACTTTCCAATACCTGTCCTACCATGTTAGCCATTTCTCCGCCGGTGATGTTGCTTGGCACATATGCTTCGCTCAGCACCCTCAACAGGGCATTCTTGTGTGCCTCAGAATTTTGTAGCAAAACAAGGATGGAAATTTTTGCCGGTGTTTTGTTCAGCTGGTCGATGACCAAGTATTCCTTGGCCTGTATCTTTCTCCAGAGATCATCCGGCCAGGTCTCGGTAATGGGCGGCTGGTTAGAGGCCTGCTTGCTCGACTCAGCCAGATGTTCCGGGGTATAAACTCTACCAGTTCTCGTCATACCCTGTGCCGCAATAGCCTCTCCGAACCTAACCTTGGCTTTCCTTCTTGCTTCAGCTATATAGTCCCATTGTATAGCCTTTGTATGGAATGGTGTCATGGTCGACATCGCCACTGTGATCGACGTGGCTATCTTAACTCCAAAAGGAGCATGTACCTTGGGCGGTAAAACTGCAACTTCGAATGGTGTAGGTGCATTCGCTGGAGACACGAATTTGACCTCAATTGGCGCTGGTGTCTTTGCAGAGGATGTTGCTTCAAACTCAAGTGGCACAGACATATTTACCTCGGCGTCCCTAGAGGGCTGAATCTGGACTACGATCGGATTAAGGGTGACTATTGTTTTCATTGGGTCGTCACCTTCTGTGATCAAACCGATCGATCCCTCGGGATCCCAATCATCCTCTATCTCGATTATGTGAATGCCTCCACCCTTGTGGTCCGGTAGAGGGTTATTGCGGACATTTGGAGCAGGCTCCTTTGCCACAATAATCTTGTTATCAATTAAATTCTGGATCTTATCTTTCAGAGAACGGCATTCGTCAATGGTGTGTCCTTTCATGCCAGAATGGTATGCACAGGATTTGTTTGGATTAACCCACTGAGAAGGGTTCTCGAGAGTTGCAGCAGGGATAGGGGTGACATAACCAGCAGCTTTGAGTCTTTCGTACAACTGGTCAATAGGTTTAGCAATAGCTGTATATTGTTTCGGAGGCCTTCGGTCAAAGTTTGGTCGAGGTCTAGGGAAGTTTTGGCGTGTAGGAGGGGATTGATAGTGGAGGGTTGGGCATTGTAGGCTTGTTAAACATGTGCGGGTTGGGAATATTTGGGTGAAGTAGGCTGATATGTGGGAGGTGGATGTGATTGATAAGTGGGAGGTGGAGTTTGGTAAGAGGGTGAGGGTTTGGCTGATATGTGAGTGGAGGCATTGGGTAGGTTTGGTATTTGACGGGAGGTTTGGTTCTTTGTGCCACCATTACGGCTCCTACGTCCCTTTTCTTGGACACACCTCCTGACTGCAAGGCCTTATTTGTAGCTTGCAAGGCCTCGAAGTTTGTAACCATACCGCTTTTGATGACCTCTTCTATCCTTTCTCCCAGCTTGATAATGTTAGAAAATTTGTGGCCCTTGATCATCATCAGCCTTTCATAATACTGTGGGTCTTGAGCACAGACAAAGAATTTGGTCATTTGTTCTTCCTCTAAGGCAGGCCTGACCTTAGAAGCTTCGGACCTCCAGCGAGTAGCATACTCGCGAAATGTTTCTGTGGGCCTCTTCATAAGATTTTGAATGTAGAACACGTCAGGCGCCGTGTTGAACCTGAACCTGTCCATAAAGTCGGACGCCATGCTTACCCAGTTCGACCACTTCTTCGGATCTTGGCTAATTTACCAGGATAAAGCATCTCCTTTCAAGCTCCTCACGAAAAGCTTCATGCGGATTTTCTCGTCTTTTCCTACTCCAACCAGCTTGTCACAGTACGTTCTCAAATGGACCCTTGGATCCCCTGTACCATCAAACATCTCGAACTTTGGAGGTTTGTACCCCTCGGGCAGTTCGACATTGGGTTGTATGCAAAGATCTTCGTAGTTCAGCCCTTCAATTCCCTTACTTCCCTCAACGCCTTGAATTCAGCTTGTCAATTTCTTAAGTTCTTCGGCCAGGTTTTTGATGAGCAAGTCTTTATCATTAGACTCGGGTGTGCTTGAGATGGGTTGGGTGGAGTGTGGCATAATCTCCACGTAGATGGGGGTATTATGGTGGGTGTGGCAGTGGTCATTTGTGGAGTTCTGGAGTTCTGGGATGAGCAGCGGGGTGTTGTTCGAGGTATGGCAGGTGTTGCAGTGGTGGTGAGGAGCAGGATGGCTCGGTTGCTTTGGGATGCTCTATGGAGGTGTAGGTTTCTGAGCATTTGGGAAATTGATATCTGGAGTAGTGAGGGAAAATGACAGATTTGCCAGATTTCGAACCCGATCAAGTTCTTCTTGGAATTTCAACAGCTTTTGTTCGAGTTGGGATGCATTTTCTTTGGAAACCTGAGTAACATGACCATGAGTGATCTCTACCCGCTCAGTTGAGTTTTCCTTTCTGGCGTTGTTCAAATCTTCCATCTTCCCCTTTGTTCTTGTTTTTGACAGGACTAAGAGGAGGAGTGGGTGGAGGGCCCCTAGATCTCGTGGAATAAGATAATGTTGCCAGAGTGCATGAACTAACCTTTGGGGAGGGGAAATAAACAAAAGTCAAAAACAAAAAGGTAACAAGTTAGTGAGGATTATATAAAAATGTTGCAATATTTAAACACATAGTGCAGGAATATAAAGCGTGTCCTAATTTTGGGAACCTCATTGTGCCCGAGGTGGGCCTAGTGACAAGATTGATTTGGAGAACTTGGAATGCTAAATGCCTCATTTTATTGATAAAAAGTAGACGAATCCCAAATCGACACTAAATGACAAAAAATAAAAGTTGCTAGTGGCCATTGGCCTTATTACATTTCATAAAAAGAAGAAAACTCCTATCTATTTGGTCCCAGATTCTGCATCCCTGGCTCCATCGAACAGCTTTACCAACTCGCGAAGTCCCAACATTAGGTAGGCTCTGGCTAGGTGTCTGCCTTCGTTTCCTTTAGTATTTTGGCAGTCTTCGACCCTCTTGAGAAATTTCTTCTCCAACTCCACTATGCCTCACTACAAATATCCCAGTCGCTTGTTAGCACTGACAGCCATATCCTTCCACTCCTCAATTAACTTCTGATTGGCTTCTTGTATCTCACGGTGCTCACTTTCGCACTCCCGAATCCTGTTGCGCGGTTGGTTGTATTTGACCTGTGCCTCAGCCTTTTCATCTATGATCCTGTGACCTCGAACAAACCTAGGCTAGCCTAGACCATCATAATTATCCTCCAACCAGCTTGAATAGTAGGGATCACAACCAGCGTGGTATCTATCTGGCTCGATGGCATCCCTCCCCATGACAATCTTGCAGTGCCACATATGCTGAGCTTGGCACTTGTAAGGGCTATCATCATCCTAGAAGTTAGCCTAGAAGTGACTCATCTTGTCGACCCTGGGTACAACCTGCTTCCTACCAGCTTGCCTCATAACCCGGAGAGGGTCGTAAGGGTATGTTCCTCTCAGGCCGATCAATATCATGAAAGGTGCATCTCTGGATCGAGCGATGAACTCCTCAATCGGAAACCACTCGAACATCCATTGTACCTAGTCCTCAGTCAGATTTTCGAAGAGTTCGACCCATTCTTTAGCATTCTCTGGTTGGGCGAACATATTGGGCATGTAATTCATTCACTTCGGATGATGGAAAGCGATATGATCATCCCAGTCCCTTCGCTAAATCTCTTGTCGGTATTCACCTTTTTGGAGATGCTCCATGAGCCAAAGTTGAAGTAGACAATTGCAGCCTTTGAAGTGTTTGGATCCCTGTTGACACTTCTCTAGGACTCGATATATTTCCGAAATGATCATGGGCACAATGCTGAATGGTTGCCTGCCAATTCCTTCCATTAAGGTCTTGGTTACCATAGCCAGTCTGGTATGGGTTCTTGCTTTCTTCATTGGAAACACGATCAACCCCAGGAAACAAAACATGAATTCAAAGACCCTTCGGTGAATATGCCCTAATGATGTGATGGAAAACTCGTTAGGATACGTACGGTAGGATTTGCTGTGACCGTACCTCTCAGACAAATAGTCAAAGGGGATATAGGATTCTTTCAGACATGTCAGTTCTGTATTCTTCTTCAGACCCATCATTTTGAGGAAGCCCCTGCCCTTGCGGTTCTCAGGCATCAACAAACCCAGAGTTTACCACACTATACCGGCCAATCCTCCTATCTCCTCTTGCAAGGGTGTCATTTCAATGTCTCCGAAGCGGAATACAGCCCTCTCACAATCCCAGAACAAAGTAGCAGCTTCTATGATCTTGTTGTTCGGTTGGATTTCTAGGAGAGAAGGTAGGTTTCCCAAATACTTCCGGACAAGAATTTGATCACTAGAGTGAAGATCTTTCCACCAGCTTAGCAGTTTTGGGAGGATGTTGGTGACCATGCCGAATCTAGGGACTTCGTGCCTCATATTTCTGCAAGACAAATAAGGTTAGGCCCTTACCCCCACGGGACTCGGCTATTTAATACCATAATTAGCATGAAGCATTTAGTTCTCCAAGTAAACGCACAGAATGTGGTGGTGTCCGTTTGGGTTTAGGGAAACCCAGTGGACTTTGGACAAGGCTATCTTAAAGAGCCATTATGCGGATAACATAACTTACTCGGTTAGGCTTGACCATGATGCATGCATAGTTTAAACACAATAAGGTTTCTATGGGGTTTTAGACTGGTACCCTTAAGCGAACAACTCAAGGGGGAAGGCACGGAACCGTCGACTACACTGTTGATCGACTGGTTTTACCGCAAATATGCCTTTCCGAATTTAGGGGGTAATAATATAGGAAGAGCGCAACCACTCATTATAAGCGTTGTTATGGTATTTGTTTGGCACGAGTGGAATATGATGTTGAGCATGATTATGCAATAAAAAGCATGTTGACATGTATTTGCACGTTAAGAAAGCAGTAAATAAAACAGTTTCATAATTTAAAGCAGTAATAAAGGAAGGAAACAAAAGAGACAAGTTAGTTTTGCCATGAAAAGGGGATTGAATGCTTAATGGAATTAAACAAGTCATTGCACATAGAGATATATAAATTCACAATAACAGTCTGAAATGGTAAAAGCCTAAAAATGCCCAGTGGAGTCTCCATGCAGTCGTGCCCCCTTTTTCTCGCAAAATCAGGTTAATGACATTTGGAGGGACAACTCGTTCCTTTTGGGAACTGGGTTTGCATTTGAAGAGTCGCCACCTAATGATTAAGGTGCATTAGAACACCAATAGAGATTCAACTCTAAGCTTGCTTGAATAACCAGAGATTGGGTAAGGGCTTGAAATTATCCTAAGGGGAAGGTGTTAGGCACCCCTCAAGATCCACTAGTGTGGTTCCCGGCCAGACAGTTATTATGAATTTGGGGGTACAATTATCATGTAAGCAGATAAGGCTCAAGTAAGAGGGGATTTCAATACATAATGGTTTGAAAGTAAACAAATTTGAAAGAACAATCAAAGAGCTGATTTTTTTTAAATAAGGAGTTACAATGCTGAAAAAGAATAAAGAGTAAAGGAAAGGGGGGGTCCTAGGTTTATTAAAAATATGGATCACCGCACACAATGTCTGTTAAGGTATTAAAGCGCATATTGATCTCGATTACTTATTGCATGCTATTACCCGTCCCATTCCTATCAGTCCCGGAGCAATTTTAGGACTACTAATCCTAAAAGGGAGGGGTATTAGGCTTATTCGAAGTTTCAAAGGTAAAATTAAACGGTAACATGCAAATACTAAATAAGGAGTTAAATTTAAACGGTAACATGCAAATACTAAATAAGGAAAGAAATCACATAAGGCTGAATATAACAAATAAGGAAATATTTTCAGCATAGTACAAGTACACAATATGTAATAGAGACTAGGTTCATCATATTCTAATCAAGGAAATGTCGGTAAGAATCAAATACCAATGTAACCAAGGTAAGGGAATTAATCAAATTGAGTAGAAAAGTAGGGGTCGAAGGTTCAAAGGAAAGTGTTCAAATTAGACCAAGAAACAGGGAAATCAGTAAGGCGAAACAAGGAAAGAATCAATTACTTAACATACGAGTGCAATCAGAATTTCACAAGTGATTGTTTGAAATCAGTCCGAAATTGAAGGTCATTTAACAGGGGAATTCAGCATATAAATAGAGTGCATAAACATTAGGCATGCGAGGCCAAACTATGGCAAAGAGAAGCAGCATGCAATAACAATCACATAGTTTGTAGATAGTGAACTATCAAAGCATGGTAGTCACATAGGTCAACTTCATTAACTTAGTAATAGAGAAAAGAGAGAGTATCAGAAGCATGCAAAGGGTCAAGTAAAAAGGCCCTTCTGAAAAAATATAGTCGAGTTTCAATAATAGCAGGAAGTCAAAATCACATAAAGAAACAAATGCTGAAACAAAAAGATTTCAAATCCAGTCGAGCAACTTCAAAAAGATGAGTTGCACAAGCAGCTCCGGAAGCTCGAATAGTCCCCAAAGAAATTAGGGTTTTTGTAACCAATCGAACTCAAAGATGACGAACAAGTAAATCACACAACAAATAGTCTCAGAAACTCGTATGAGCCCAAACTTAAGTTTTTCAACACCAATCGAGTCTAGGGATGAAAAACAAATAAATAAAACAAATATTAACAAAAATAAATTCAAAAACTTCAAAAGAAATTAAGGCTTTTGACATACAAACTCCAGTAAAAGAACGACATAAGGAAACACAGTAGAACATGTCAAAAATCAGAGAAAGCTTCGAGATAACTTAGCAAAAACCCTAATTGAAAAAGATAAGGGGTTTTGAAGGTAGAGTTTTAGAAGAAACGTTGAGAAAAACGCTTAGAAGTTTAGAGCAAACACAGATCTAAAAGAGATCTAAAAGAAATCGGAAGAACCTTAAAGTTTGGGTTTTAGAAGAACCCCAAATGGTGAGAAAGGCTTTGAAAACCATCGATCTAAGCAGGAGAGTCAAGAGTCAGACTCGAATAGCCATGGCTGGCCGGAGAAAGGTCAAAGACGACCAGAGAACAATCATAAATGGAAAACGACCAAGGTCTGGACCAAACTTTTCCAGGATCTAGCCTTGAAACCATGATAATCGGACATGTTGAAGCCATATGAGGTGGATAAATGCCTCCGATGACCTTGGAAGCCATCGATTTGAGAGATTTTAGGGTTGTAGTTGAGGGCCGCGGCTAGGTTTGAGAGGGGTTTGAGAGAGAAGGAGATTCAGAGGCGGCGGAGTGTATGAAATGGGGTTAGGGTTAGGGGTCGTTTGAATTAATAAAAGGTAAGGATTGTTATTGGCCGTTGATCTGAATGATCAACGGCCTGGATTAAAGTGGGCGAGTGGTATATGAAGACGGGTTTAGGTCGAATTAAACGGGGATTGGGTCAGGGTAATTGGGTCTCAGATTGGGTTTAATTGGGGTGCCAAATCAGGCTAAAATTAAAATGAAAATGGGCTAACATTTAAATAGCCACTTTTCCCTATTTGATTTATAAAAACAGTAAAATAATTTCTGGAAATAAATTAAAGGTACTAAAATGACTAATAGTACATAATTATGAAATTAAAAATACTGGACTTAATTTTTATAGATATCAACGTAATTAAATTCTAAAAGAGGCTAATATTGCAATTATATGCAATTTAGCTTTAAAAATACTAAATAAATTTGTAATAATATGTAAAAATTATCATAGCTAAATTTTAGCATAAATATTAGAATCCAATAAATGAATTACCAAAATGATAATTTTGGGAATAATTATTGGGTTTTTCTGGATAAAATAGGGCAATAAATTGATTAAAATAATCTTTAAAAATTAAGGAAAAATAGTAAAAAATTTGGACATACTTATATATGCATGCACATGCTATTTTGAAAGTATTTTGAAAATTAAAAATACATAGGAAAAATTGGGTATCAACAACCACATCATATGCCGATTCGGAATCCCATCCCAAATAACATGCGATAACGGGAGGCAGTTCATCGGGAGCAAAGTTATACAGTTTACTGAAATTCACAAAATCAAGAGGATCCTGTTGACGCCTTACAACCCATGTGCAAACGGCCAGGCCGAATCCACAAATAAAACCATCATTCAGAACTCAAAAAAGAAACTGGAGAGCGCCAAGGGAAAATGGAGAGAAACGCTGCCCGAGGTGTTATGGGCATACCGAACAACATCAAAATCAAGCACCGGAGAAACACCTTTCTCTCTAGTATATGATGTCGAGGCTCTGATACCAGTAGAAGTCGGGGAGCCGAGTGTCAGATTCCAGCACACTAACGAGGGCTCAAACAACGAGGCCATGACAACGGCCCTTGAACTACTGGATGAAAAACGAGAAGCCTCGCTGATTCGGATGGCCGCCCAGAAGCAGAGAGTCGAAAGATATTATAACAGGAGAACAAATCTTCGGTATTTCGGGGTCGGGGACTTAGTCCTAAGGAAAGTCACTCTCAACACCCGAAACGCTAATGAAGGGAAGCTGGGCCAGAACTGGAAAGGACCGTATCGTGTCCTCGGAGTAGTCGGCAAGGGATCTTATAAGCTCGGCACCATGAAGGGTGAACAACTTTAGAGCAACTGGAATATATCGACTCTAAAACAATATTACTGCAAGGGCATCCAATCAAAAATTTTGTAAACACCCCCGAGCAAGCGTTGCACTCTTTTCCCTCGACCGTATTTTGTCCCAAAGAGGTTTTTATCAAAAAGATTATTAACGAGGAAACACCTACATGCTACCTAAGGAGGATACAACAAGTGTTCAAGGCTTCATTTGCAATCAACCCCGAACACTGGAAGGCATCCCCTCGGGAGGTCATCCACTCGAAAGAACCAAGGAATGCCAAACAGGATTCCAATAGAAAAATGATGTACCGGGCCAAACGGTCGAATGAACCGTGCCCGTATAAGCCGGACCCACGGCAACCAAACGACATGTACTTGTGCCAAGAAATCAAAGAATGTCTTTTGCTAAAGCATCTCATACTCAACAGGAAACTCAATGTTTCCTCAACAAAAATTCCTCCACCAAGAGCACCCCGAATACTCGGAGACTGGCGTCAACAACTCGGCACCCGCATGACCTCAGGGTCGGAACTCCAAACTCATAAGCCCTCAATGAGGCAGCGCAGAAATCACAAAACATCTCCAGGAAAGAAAAATGTCCCGAACACTCGGAGACTGACATCATGACCTTAGGGTCGGAATCTCCAAAATCGTATGCCCTCAATGAGGTAATTCCGAGCTTACGAGTAACGGCTCCCGAGCCTAAACAAACTCGATGACTCAGAGACTGTCGCCAATTGCCATTCATTAAAAAACCCGAGGCCATAAGACCCCGAGCAGGCAGATTCGGTCTTGTAAAATTGTAAGACCTCAAGCAAGGCATGAATCATACTTGTACCAAGTATCAATGAAAAATGTAAGACCTCAATCAAGGCATGAATCATACTTGTACCGAGTATCAACAAAAACTGTAAGACCTCAAGCAAGGCATGAATCATATTTGTACCAAGTATCATAAGAAACTATAAGACCTCAAGCAAGGCATGGATCATACTTGTACCAAGTATCAACAAAAACTGTAAGACCTCAAGCAAGGCATGAATCATACTTGTACCAAGTATCAACAAAAATTGTAACACCTCAAAAGGCATGAAAATTTTGTAAGAGCTCACTACGCATAAACTCAATCCCGAAGTTTAGACTACATATCGAATTTATAAGACCTCTAAAAAGGCATACCCTCGATATAAACGCCTAAACTACTATGCTCGGGACCAAAAATGGCTCCATCCAAACATAAATGACTACGATCATACGGCTTTACCAGCCGAATTAACGTGACTCGGTGACGCCCGACCGTCGCTACAAAATCATAGGCCATTACTTCGAATCTACTTCGAAAAGAACCGGTTAAACAGGCTACCCTCGATAGGCAAAAGAGCTTCGACCATGTCAGCTCCAAAATCACAAGGCTTCGAGCTACTCAGCCTACGAGCCAAACCTTCCAAGGTGCTCGAACATCGCCGCAAATGACTTGAAATTGAGGTTCTTCCCGAACCAATGACGGGTGAGGCAAAATCATTGCATAAGTCCTTAATGAGAAGAAAATAAAGCCTACATATGCCTAAGGGCAAAGCGTAAGAGACATTGTCGCCAGCCTAACGAGGCTCAAGGCTACACACATAAAAGGTCGCTTCGACCCAAGGCGTAAGAGCCATTGTCGCCATCCCGCACAAACGTAAAGCTTGAGGGTCGAATGAGCTCGAGCCGTAACCCGACTCGGAGGCTGAACCCAAAATAGTTAACTACACATGCCTAAGAGCAAGGCGTAAGAGCAATTGTCGCCTGCCTAATGAGCCCCAGGGCCATATCACGACTCAAAAGATTCCCACCAACTCTGAAGCCAGTCCGCCTGGCAAAAGGTGAAACAAAAGAGGGGTGCGGAAAAAGCAAAGCCACAGGGTCTACTTTATACATATGCCAGTATAAATGTACTATATACAAACAGGAAAATGGACAAAATCCTAATCCATCGTCGAGCCTACATTCCCAATGGCTCCCCCAAGGGTTACACCCCGACAGCTGCGAGTCCCCCAACGGCCCCTTCTCAACGGTGTAGACATGTAATTTTTGACCCTCCCTAAGATTGTACATATTTTAGCATTTAAATATTTAGTTTAGGTCTAATATCGTTATTTTGACTAGTTTTGACTCTTTTACTTTATTTTTATCACAAAATTAAAAAATACAAAAATAGTTTCATTTTTCTCTATTTAATTAAGGTATTAGGTATTTTTAGAAAAATATTATTTTAACCCATTTTTATTTTTAGTATAATCCTTGAAAATATCAAAAATAGTTTCATGTCATAATATAGATGTTTTAGTTAATTAGGATTAGTTTTACATTTTTATGGTATTATTTTAGAAAAGAGATTTATATTTTTAGCCAAATTGCAAGAATTACGGAATTAAAAACCAAATTTTATAACCCAATTCACCAAGACCAATCTTCTTGGCCCAATTAACCCTTCCCTAACCCTAAAGACCCATCAACCGATCTTCTTCTTAATCTACACAAGACCAAAAACCCTAGGGGAACCTTCTTCTTCTTCTGAACATCAGCAACCTAACACCACCAGCTGCTCACCGCCGACGCCCAAAAACCAGCCGCAGCACACCCTAGCTGAACCCTAGAGAACCCCATTAACAGTCGTTACCCCTCTGTCAACTCCATCATTCTCGTCGCCAGCCTTCCTCCTCCACCAAATCAGCGGCCTCTTCACCCACCGGCGACCCCCTTCAACACCAACCTGCCAACACCAGCGAACCCCACATGGCTAGAGCCGCCGACCTTCTTCTTCACGCTAAACAACCACCTCTGTCGTCTCCCACCACCCATTGCCGCCTTCATCTTCAACTCAGCATCCCATTCCAGCCATTGAACGCACCACCACAGCTCACTGCCGCCAAGCCCCCTCACCACCACGACCACACACACACACACACATGAACATTATGCAGAAACGGAGTCAAACACGAGGGTGTTTTGGGTTTCTTATTTCCATCTTTTCTCGGCTGATACCATTTAGCTTTTGATATATAAAAAATTACTTTACATCTTAGTAATAGTTTCATAGATTAGAAATTTTTCGGTTTTTCATTCAATCTTCAATTGTCTTCAACTCCAAATATTATTAAAAAAAAAGAGAAAAAAATCAGTGATCTCCTCTCCAATGTCGAATTTCATTGTGATTATGAGGTTTGTTTGAGTATCAGATTCAAGATTGGAATCTAAAGCTTTCCAGTCACCGTTAATAAGTCCCCGGTGCCGATTCAAATTCTGTTCGCGGTTCCTCATATTTCTGAGTTCAAATTAACCTCACAATTAATTTCTGATTCATTTTGAGGTTCGTTTCTCATTTCCTACACTCTGTTTTGCTTAAATACCAAGACCTCATTGTTTCATTTGCTGACTATTGTATGTATGCTATATAGCTTGATCTATATGGATGGTTCTTGATGTTAAAAATGAATTTTGACCCCATGTTTCCTTGAGTTACTAAGAGGGATTAATTTAGCATATCTAAGTAGATTGGATGGATTCATCCATACAACATAAAGTTAAAAAGTAAGGTAGTCATAGCAAAGACTTGGACACAGGAGTTGTTGACCCCTCGAGGGAGATTGTGGAGTCGGAATCTGAATTGACAAATGTCTGAAATGTGTCAAGCATGGGCCAATGGTCAAGTGTCACGCCCCAAAATCGAGGGGCGGGACCAGCGCTCAACCGAGCAAGCCCGACTAAGCAAGCCTATTAGGTTTCATTCTACCCAAATTTAATTTATGAATAACAAGGAGATGAACTACATAAATCCTACTTTATGAGCATTACATTGACAATTTTTATCCTTGTCTTTCATTAACAGATCAATCATACTAACCAAATTATTACAAATAATAGATACAAAGAAAACATTCTGCCAAATAACAACATATCTAGTTCAAATTTTCAATACCCGACACCACCCACAACCTATCTACGGAGCCTCTAAATACAACTGAAGAGTAAAATAGAAATGCCGGCAACAAGGCTCCGGTTATACCTCAAAATACAAAGTACATGATAAACAATGGTACAGGACCCCGAAATGATATGGGGCTCACTAAGTCAGCTGAAAGGGAGATGCGTCACTAGCTGCGACCAACACTGCCTGCTATAGAACCACCTACATCCATTTAAAGACGTAGCGCTCCCGGCAAAAGGGACGTTAGTGCCATCGAATAGAACTAGTATGTATAACTAAACACCATCTCATTAGAAAGAAAAACCATATAGGAACAAAGAAATCATAAAGATTCAACAAAAGATGTAAACAATCACTACATCATCAAATAAAAGGAATCATATAGCTTTCACATAATTTCCATAGCTTTAGTTTGGAGCATTTAATACAAGTCATCATCATTCACAATACCACAGCTTTCTTGAGCGGAGTCCGATCACGACCCGATCGGCTAGGTTGCCTCATTTGAGACATGTACCTCAATCACAATCTCATTCTAACTTTCAAAAATTCAATATCAGCACCACCATGTGAGCGGCATGGAGTCCGATCATGGCCCGATCGGCTAGGCCGCCTTACCAAGGCGTTGTTCCTTTCTCATTAATCATCTCATTTCAATCTTTACTTCACATATATAAATTCATAGGCACTTAAGGCCACAATTATCACATCATACTTGGCACTAGGCCACATTTCACAACTCACATTCCACATCACTTTCACTTTCAACATCAAACTTGCAATTTAAGATAATGGGCTCATACAAGAGCAATTCAAGTTCTAAGCATAGAGAGGAATTTTCATGATTCAATAATCACAATTTAAACTGGACCTGAAATCTAGGAAATTTAGCATATAGTTCACATTCTTCACATATCCCCAATTTACCAAGAATAGCACATTGAACACATTGAGACACACCTTTCACATATATTCTTGCAACACAAAATCCTTTGAAATAACAAATACTACATAAATCAAATTCCGGACTTACAACATATGCGGGGACACCATGGGAGCTCAATTTCTAAGAAGAGGGGGTTATAGCCATACATACCTCAAAGAGCTTTTCCTTAAGTTTCTACAATCCACCAACACCTCTAGCAATAACAATCTATAAGGAGATAGCGGGAATCGATTAATAATTAGGAAGATTACCCATGGTGTAACTCTCTTAGGAATTTTATCAAACACCTAACATGTGAAGTAGTCTACAAGGTCTGAAAATGGAAATTCCTTCCTCCCTCAACCAATTCTAACAGGAACTATCCAAATTAGTTCTTTAATATCACATACTACAACTTAGTCCGACATGCATGGCCTATTTCTAATCCCCGCAACATATTTGAACCCTTAACCTCTTACATGAAATCTTGGAAGAAGGACTTGCCCGGATAGAGGACAATCAAGTGGTTATCTTCCTTGATTCTTGAACACATGAGCAAGATTTGGGTGATTATGAAGCTAGGCTCCTTCTCTCTCTTTCTATATCTATATTCTCTCAACTCTCTCTAAAATCCGTAGAAAATGACCCCAAATGAAGCCCCAAAGCATATATATTAAAATGGGGTCGGGTTATAAAAATAGGAAAAATAAGCCTCCGAAATCGGGTCTGGAGTCGCATAATGGACCGCAAAACAGGAATGTGGGTCGCAAATATATATATATATATATATATATATGCCCGTTCAAAGTGTGGACTTGTGTAAACTCATTTGGAATTTTAGCCCATTATGAAATTTTCTAACTTGACTTAGACTTAGGCCTCCCATTGGACTCCACATTACTTATTATAAGACTTATACACTTATTTACCAAATCCAATTGATGCCCATCATATTAATAGAACATAAAATATTATAATTAGCCTACATGGCACCACGAAATCCTAATTTACTTAGTGAAATTTTCCGGGGCCTTACATTCTCCCCCGCTTAGGATAATTCATCCTCGAATGAGAGGTAGAGACCGCTCCTAACACCTAACATAACATATATCTTTTCTAACCTACTTCAAGTCCCTAAATTTTGACTAACTCCTAAATTTTTCAGAAATTTCGGCAGCATCTCCTTTGTAACAAGGCCTATTCACCTGCCAGAGAACCACTAAAACATCCTAACAACTCATCCACAACTCAACAAAGCACCACAATGTATATTTCCATAACACTAATCTCACCATTACAAGCGCTACATTATCATAATGATACCGGAACATGGACTGCACATTTTTAAATCATAAGACCTATAAGGTACCTTTCAAATCGAAACTAATTGTTACACAATCAAGCAAAAATATTTTCTTTCCACGACACTTTCGGCCTTCAAGGTGGCCTCCTCGGCTTACGTGCTTTGCCATAACACGTTCACGAAAACAATCCCAACCCCCAAACTGGCCTAACAAGGATGACATCTAGATACCTCGCATAAGCTAACTATCCATTATCTACACCTCCAATAATTCCCACCGGGGTGATACACAAAGGATCTCCAACTACCTTCTTAGACATAGACATATGAAAACATGAAATACAAGAGAAACAGCTACGAGGAAACGTCATACTCCTAGTGCAGCCTAATGGGGAATGCGCTTATGTACCCTCCATTATCAACTCACATAACATTTTCAGGGGAATATATTGGGAATAACTTGTTCGCCCACCTAAATACTAAATCTCTACGCGAACACCCACACTTAACCTTTGATGACCTTAAACGACTACGCTAAGATGTGCTATCATAAATTGACCATAAAATTACCTATTCAATATATGTGGTCAGAGGGTGACTTTTGACACGTTTGAACCTTCAATACTAAATAGATCTAATACAATGAGGAACAACGAAGTTCAAGATTGGGCAGGAATTATTCAGGAATCCATTAATGTGCTGAATAGAGTACTTCACGAGGTGATATGCTAAGCGACACCAACATTACTACTAACAATACTGACATGGTTAATCATTGTGACGACATCAATTATTAGACAAATGAGGCATAGGTGTAACTAATACATTGGCAATAGGAATCATTAAGGAGGAATATTCAAGTATGTGACCCAGTCGTCTCCTAGAGTGTAGGGAAAGTCAGTTTATCAAGACTAAGAATACTCTGGCACCTTGAATGCGATATGGGTTTCAAAATACATGAAATTGAATTACACTCTTAACGTTAACTGACACAAGGAATCTATGCCACAAGCCCATGAGGATGAAAAGAAGTTGAACACTTATGAGATTATCATATTTTAAACAACTTAACCTTTCCTAATAATTGATCCTATATGAGAGAACTAAAGATACGACAACTTGTCCTCCAAATCAATATGCTGATGATACGTGCAGGAATCTGAAGGCATCTAATCTCAACCTTTCACGAGTGAAACCACATAGCTAGGACATCCTACCACAGGGGTGAAATCATGTATTGGTTATAGGGGTTCTAATGGTTGACGTAACGCTCCGGAAGGAAAGACAATTAAAACTCCTATCCTCCTTAAGGAGGTGGAATGCTAGGGGTAGCAAAATTTCCCGCACATGACAATGATGTTGTCAATAATCCTGGAAGCCAAGTGAGCAGAAGGCCGCGTAACCCATCCAATCCGACCCATTTAAGACTTTGAAAAGGGGACGCACTTTGATTTGAAATCATGGCAATATAAGCTTGAATTCAAGGGAAATCATTACTTTTGGAACCTATGAGACAAGCCCACGTAGCCCTAGAAAATCGTTAACAATGGCGAGAAAGTACTTAAAACCATTACAAGTTGGTATAGAACAAGGCCTCAAAGTGCCCACATGGATAAGTTTAAAAGAATGAGACGTCTTAATGCATTTATCGAGGAAAAGTAACCTAGGTTATTTAGTCACAGGGACAAGCAGAGCAGATAAATGAAAAGAAAGTGAGAGAGCCTATGGAAGTAATCTTTACATTGTAACCACTAGGAAGGTTGGTAATATAAAGGGATTACGGGAAGCTAAATTTCTGAAAGAAGATCTCTGTATGTAGTCACGTGATGTATAGCTCCAGAATTTAAAAATCCAATTATGTTTAGCAACTCCACTTCATAATGAAGCACCACAA
Organism: Nicotiana attenuata; assembly: GCF_001879085.1. Lineage (NCBI taxonomy): Eukaryota > Viridiplantae > Streptophyta > Magnoliopsida > Solanales > Solanaceae > Nicotiana > Nicotiana attenuata. The sequence continues at coordinate 38,797,194 of NC_031997.1, read as the reverse complement.
CACACTTCTGCACAACCAGCAATTACAAGCCATATTGGGAGATGCTATAAGACTTGACTGAGAGAAAGGCTTTGACATATGAATGTGTTACTAGGTGTATTGCTCCTTGGTCAACCCAAAACCAAAAGGCAAGAGTTAGACTGATAAGCAGATCGTTGGAATAGCACATGTGTAGATAATCCATTATCGAAAGGAGATCATTCAATCTCAGCAATTGCAGCACGCTATCAACCCTTGATGAACTTGAAGTGAGGTGGGAACCAAATGAGATAGTATAAAGTACTCATGGAAGGTTTGCAGATGTTCATAATGAGTTCTCCATTGATTTTGACTTGAGAATTACCCAGATGCTAATGAAAGACAGAAAATAGGAGAAACTGGCGTTGTGCAACGATACCCCCCAAAGGTGCACTTGGTCTTGACAGAGAGCCTAGTAAGGGTCCTTACGAGAAAGGAAGTGTTACAATGAAATATAGATGGATATGTTCTCTCATGGTTATCAAACAAGTGTGGGGAAACTAGCACAATGAATTCACTAACTAAGGAACACAATTATCACATGTTGTGGAGGTGTAAAGAGAAAATAAACATTTGCTATGAGTTGGACATGCTTCTGCTATATTAACTCCCAACTACAATACACGACCACGCCACGGGCAACCGCGATACTAGGAACAAAGTGAGCTACTTACTGCGGGATGTCCCAAGTGGACACGAAAGTTATACTAAGATGGCGACACAAGATCTTCCTATGACGGGGATGGGAGGATCTCAATTTTCAGAGAGACTTTCTGCACACGATGACCATTTCGATTGACATGCGCTCATGTGATAGGTGTTAAGGTATGCTCTTATGTTACTAGACATTAAGAAGCTTTCATGATGATACTCGTAAGAGAGTAAAGTGATTGGTCAAACCATATAAGCCGTATACACAAGTGAGTAAAAGAGTGACTCGAGAAGGATCGCAACACTGGGATGCTTTACATGGAACTTGACACCACATAGGTAAACTTTACGACGGTGCATGCATAGGATCAAATGAGCAGACGTTGTCCATAAGAATAAGCCTTAGTGAGGCATTTTCCATGTGTATGAGGTCAATCTTGTTGAGTTTACACTTCTAGCCACTCTTGGCCACATAGGTTAATTTTCACAAATAGCCCAATCGTGTCTTGCATGTGCCCCATATGAGGTGTTGTGGAGTCGCATAGTGTCTTGAGTCACTAACCTTGTTTAGTCTTATTTTTCTCATTCAGGTATGGATCAGTGTACCAGAGCTCGAGCATGACAAATACCCCAGTACAACTACATTTAGGAGCTGCTTATAGATACTTTTATGTTTTGAGTCTGTCATTCATGTTGTCTTTTACTTTCTAGTATTGTACAATAGTATCGAGTCTTTTGTTATATTACTTCCCATTTTGTATTTGAAAAACCAAAAAAAATATAAATGAAAAATCCAAACGATTTTTGTTTCTTAGTTTATTTTGTCCATTACTTTCCCAGAACTACGCTTGATCTGATTCATGAGGGACATGGTACGTAGGCAACCTACAAAAGGTGCGATCGAATTATCATTAAAAAAGAAAAAGAAAAAAGAGAATGAAGTTGTGGGACGTGAGGGATGAGAGAAAGAAAATAGTGACAATTAGAAAGAAAAGAGAGGAAGGAAAATGACCAAGCCAGGAAGTGCTACAAAAGAAAGAAAAGAGAAGACTGAAATGAGCAAAATTGGGATGATGCCAAATGACCTTGTGACCCTCGAAGTCATTCTAGAACCGTTAATTGTTGCTTGGTGCATTGCACGCAATGTGATATTTCTATTTCATAAATGCCCTAATGCTAACATGTTGGCTTTGTTTTGCCCCTTTTTGTTACTTTTATTGTTAACATAACAGAGGGTGGTTAGTTTGTGGCACTTTGGCGATTCATCCATACAACATAAAGTCAAAAAGTAAGGTAGTCATAGTAAAGACTTGGACACAGGAGTTGTTGACCCCTCGAGGGAGATTGTGGAGTTGGAATCTGAATTGAAAGAGAAGGTCCAAAGGCTAAAACAACAAATGTCTGAAATGTGTCAAGCATGGACCAATGGTCAAGTGTCACGCCCCAAAACCGAGGGGCGGGACCGGCGCTCAACCGAGCAAGCCCGACTGAGCAAGCCTATTAGGTTTCATTCTACCCAAATTTAATTTATGAATAACAAGGAGATGAACTCCATAAATCCTACTTTATGAGCATTACATTGACAATTTTTATCCTTGTCTTTCATTAACAGATCAATCATACTAACCAAATTATTACAATTAATAGATACGAAGGAAACATTCTGTCAAATAACAACATATCTAGTTCAAATTTTCAATACCCGACACCACCCACAACCTGTCTACGGAGCCTCTAAATACAACTGAAGAGTAATATAGAAAATCTGGCAACAAGGCTCCAGTTATACCTCAAAATACAAAGTACATGATAAACAACGGTACAGGACCCCAAAATGATGAGGGGCTCACCAAGTCACCTGAAAGTGAGATACGTCACTAGCTGCGACTAACACTGCCTGCTATGGAACCACCTACATCCATTTAAAGACGTAGCGCCCCCGGCAAAAGGGACGTTAGTGCCATCAAATAGAACTGGTATGTATAACTAAACACCATCTCATTAGAAAGAACAACCATATAAGAACAAAGAAATCATAAGGATTCAACAAAAGATGTAAACAATCACTACATCATCAAATAAAAGGAATCATATAGCTTTCACATTATTTCCATAGCTTTAGTTTGGAGCATTTAATATAGTTCATCATTATTCACAATACCACCGCTTTCTTGAGCGGAGTCCGACCCGATCGGCTAGGTTGCCTCATTTGAGACATGTACCTCAATCACAATCTCATTCTAACTTTCAAAAATTCAATATCAGCACAATATCACCATGTGTGCGGCATGGCGTCCGATCATGGCCCGATCAGCTAGGCCGCCTTACCAAGGCGTTGTTCCTTTAACATTACTCATCTCATTTCAATCCTTACTTCACATATATCAATTCATTGGCACTTAGGGCCACAATAATCACATCATACTTGGGACTAGGCCACATTTCACAACTCACATTCCACATCACTTTCACTTTCAACATCAAACTTGCAATTTAAGATAATGGGCACATACAAGAGCAATTCAAGTTATAAGCATAGAGAGGAATTTTCATGATTCGGCATAATAATCACAATTTAAACTGGACCTGAAATCTAGGCAATTTAGCATATAGTTCACATTCTTCACATATCCTCAATTTACCAAGAATAGCACATTGAACACATTGAGACACACCTTTCACATATATTCTTGCAACACAAAATCCTTTGAAATAACAAATACTACATAAATCAAATTCCGGACTTACAACATATGCGGGGACACCATGGGAGTTCAATTTCTAAGAAGAGGGGGTTTTAGCCATACATACCTCAAAGAGCTTTTCCTTAAGTTTCTACAATCCACCAACACCTCTAGTAATAACAATCTATAAGGAGATAGCGGGAATCGATTAATAATTAGGAAAATTACCCATGGTGTAACTATCTTAGGAATTTTATCAAACACCTAACATGTGAAGTGGTGTACAAGGTCTGAAAATGGAAATTCCTTCCTCCTCAACCAATTCTAACAGGAACTACCCAAATTAGTTCTTTAATATCACATATTACAAATTAGTCCGACGTGCATGGCCTATTTCTAATCCCCAACATATTTGAACCCTTAACCTCTTACATGAAATCTTGGAAGAAGGACTTACCCTGATAGAGGACAATCAAGTGGTTATCTTCCTTGATTCTTGAAAACTTGAGCAAGATTTGGGTGATTATGAAGCTAGGCTCCTCTCTCTTTCTATATCTATATTCCCTCAACTCTCTCTAAAATCAGTAGAAAATGACCCCAAATGAAGCCCCAAAGCATATATATTAAAATGGGGTCGGGTTACAAAAATAGGAAAAATAAGCCTCTGAAATCGGGTCTGCGGTCGCATAATGGACCGCAAAACAAGAATGTGGGTCGCAAATATATATATATATGCTCGTTCAAAGTGTGGACTTGTGTAAACTCATTTGGAATTTTAGCCCATTATGAAATTTTCTAATTTGACTTAGACTTAGGCCTCCCATTGGACCGCATATTAGTTATTATAAGACTTATACACTTATTTACCAATTCCAATTGACACCCATCATATTAATAGAACATAAAATATTATAATTAGCCTACATGGCACCACGAAATCCTAATTTACTTAGTGAAATTTTCCGGGGCCTTACATTCTTCCCCTCTTAGAATAATTCATCTTCGAATGAGAGGTAGAGACCGCCCCTAACACCTAACATAACATATCTCTTTTCTAACCTACTTCAAGTCCCTAAATTTTGACTAACTCCTAAATTTTTCAGAAATTTGGGCAGCATCTCCTTTGTAACTAAGCCTATTCACCTGCCAGAGAACCACCAAAACATCCTAACAACTCATCCACAACTCAACAAAGCACCACAATGTATATTTCCATAACACTAATCTCACCATTACAAGAGCTACATTATCATAATGATACCGGAACATGGACTGCACATTTTTAAATCATAAGACCTATAAGGTACCTTTCAAATCGAAACTAATTGTTACACAATCAAGCAAGAATATTTTCTTTCCACGACACTTTCCGCCTTCAAGGTGGCCTCCTTGACTTACATGCTTTGCCATAACACGTTCACGGAAACAATCTCAACCCCCAAACTGGCCTAACAAGGATGACATCTAGATACCTCGCATAAGCTAACTATCCATTATCTCCACCTCCAATAATTCCCACCGGGGTGATACACAAAGGATCTCCAACTACCTTCTTAGACATAGACATATGAAAACATGAAATACAAGAGAAACAGCTACGAGGAAACGTCATACTCCTAGTGCAGCCTAATGGGGAATGCACTTATGTACCCTCCATTATCAACTCACATAACATTTTCAGGGGAATATATTGGGAATAACTTGTTCGCCCTCCTAAATTCTAAATCTCTACGCGAACACCCACACTAAACCTTTGATGACCTTAAACGATTACGCTAAGATGTGCTATCATATATTGACCACAAAATTACCTATAGAATATATGTGGTCACAAGGTGACTTTTGACACGTTTGAACCTTCAATACTAAATAGATCTAATACAATGAGGAACAACGAAGTTCAAGATTGGGCTGGAATTATTCAGGAATCCATTAATGTGCTGAGTAGAGTATTTCACAAGGTGATATGCTAAGAGACACCAAGATTACTACTAACAATACTGACATGGTTAATCATTGTGACGACATCAATTATTAGACAAATGAGGCATAGGGGTAACTAGTACATTGCTAATAGGAATCATTAAGGAGGAATATTCAAGTAAGTGACCCGGTCGTCTCCTTGAGTGTACGGAAAGTCAGTTTATCAAGAATAAGAATACTCTGGCACCTTGAATGCGATATGGGTTTCAAAATATATGAAGTTGAATTACACTCTTAACGTTAACTGACACAAGGAATCTATGCCACAAGCCTATGAGGATGAAAAGAAGTTGAACACTTATGAGATTATAATATTTCAAACAGCTTAACCTTTCCTAATAATTGATCCTATATGAGAGAATTAAAGATACGACAACTTGTCTTCCAAATCAATATGCTGATGATACGTGCAGAAATCTGAAGGCATCTAATCTCAACCTTTCACGAGTGAAACCACATAGCAAGGACATCCCACCATAGGGGTGAAATCATGTATTGGTTATAGGGGTTCTAATGGTTGACGTAACGCTCCGGAAGGAAAGACAATTACACCTTCTATCCTCCTTAAGGAGGTGGAATGCCAGGGGTAGAAAAATTTCCCGCACATGACAATGACGTTGTCAATAATCCTAGAAGCCAAGTGAGCAGAAGGCCGCGTAACCCATCCAATCCGACCCATTTAAGACTTTTGAAAAGGGGACGCACTTTGGTTTGAAATCATGGCAATATAAACTTGAATTCAAGGGAAATAATTACTTTTGGAACCCACGAGACAAGCCCACGTAGCCCTAGAAAATTGTTAACAATTGCGAGAAAGTACTTAAAACCATTACAAGTTGGTATAGAACAAGGCCTCAAAGTGCCCACATGGATAAGTTTAAAAGAATGAGACGTCTTAATGCATTTATCGGGGAAAAGTAACCTAGGTTATTTAGTCGCAGGGACAAGAAGAGCAGATAAATGAAAAGAAAGTGAGAGAGCCTACGGAAGTAGCCTTTACATTGTAACCACTAGGAAGGGTGGTAATATAAAGGGATTACGGGAAGCTAAATTTCTGAAAGAAGATCGCTGTATGTAGTCACGTGATGTATAGCTCCAGAATTGAAAAATCCAATTATGTTTAGCAACTCCACTTCGTAATGAAGCACCACAACACACTTCTACACAACCAGCTATTACAAGCCATATTGGGAGATGCTATAAGACTTGATTGAGAGAAAGGCTTTCACATATGAATGTGTTACTAGGTGTATTTCTCCTTGGTCAACCCAAAACCAAAAGGTGAGAGTTAGAATGATAAGCACATCTTTGGACTAGCACATGTGTAGATAATCCATTATCGAAAGGAGATCATTCAATCTCAGCAATTGCGGCATGCAATCAACCCTTGATGAACTTGAAGTGAGGTGGGAACCCGATGAGATAGTATAAAATAATCATGGAAGGTTTGCAGATGTTCATAATGAGTTCTCCATGGATTTTGACTTGAGAATTACCCAGATGCTAATGAAAGACAGAAAACAGGAGAAACAGGCGTTGTGCAATGATAACCCCCAAAGGTGCACTTGGTCTTGACGGAGAGCCTAGTAAGGGTCCTTACGAGAAAGGAAGTGTTACAATGAAACATAGATGGATATGTTCTCTCATGGTTATCAAACAAGTGTGGGGAAACTAGCACAATGAATTCACTAACTAAGGAACACAATTATCACATGTTGTGGAGGTGTAAAGAGAAAATAAACATTTGCTATGAGTTGGACATGCTTCTGCTATATTAATTCCCAAATGCAATACACGACCACGCCACGGGCAACCGCGATACTAGGAACAAAGTGAGCTACTTACTGCGGGATGTCCTAAGTGGACAGAAAGTTATACTAAGATGGCGACACAAGATCTTCCTATGACGGGGATCTGAGGATCTCAATTTTCAGAGAGACTTTATGCACACGGTGACCACTTCGATTGACATGCGCTCATGTGATAGGTGTTAAGGTATGCTCTTATGTTACTAGACATTAAGAAGCTTTCAGATGATACTTGTAAGAGAGTAGAGCGATTGTTCAAACCATATAAGCCGTATACACAAGTGAGTAAAAGAGTGACTCGAGAAGGATCGCAACACAGGGATGCTTTACATGGAACTTGACACCACATAGGTAAACTTTTCGATGGTGCATGCATAGGCACAAATGAGCAGACGTTGTCCATAAGAAAAAGATTTTGTAACAAATTCATCGGATGTAGTCCCCTGTTGAGAATTTTGGAATGAAAGTGGGAAGTATTAATCCTAGAGTTATAACTCCATTCAAGGGCGTATTTATAGAACTTAATTCCATAAGAGGATTTAAATAAGAGAATTTGTGATACAGTGGATTCACGAACAATACGTCTCCTTCAAGGAGTAGGTACACACAAGTTTTTGTGACTCACATCTTTTTAAGACCATGTTTATGAGGACTCTTCAATATGGATGCAGACATACAATGAGTAAAATTTTTGTGTTGTTCATAATGATGTACTAGGGAGTGACTTACTTGGTGACTTTAGGTTGATAGGGCAATAACTTAATCGATGCCCCTCGAGTACACATCCATAACGCACATTGGTAACATACTAATATACTATATTATCATGTGGCGCAGTGACATTAATAGGAACAAGGGTACTCCCCTTAGCAACAAGTTCTACCAATCCCTCCATGGCTCGATACATTCTCCTAACAAACGGTTGGGCAATCTCCCTCAGATTCAATGGTGGGGTCCTTCCCTCCTTAATGCTTCAAAACTCATGGATTATGGTATCGAGATTACTCATCTGGAGAATAAGACATTGCGAGGAAATTAGCTCCCTATCTTGGGTTCTACCGCACGATCTAGAGTATCAAAGAAGGGTGAAATTCCTAAATGTCCAAATAGCCTCCAACTTATAGATGTGGTCGACAACACACCGATAAGAAGGACTCTACTAGACACGGCTCCGAGACATCCTAGGACATATTAAAACCTTAGGCTCTGATACCAAGTTTGTCACGCCCCAAAATCTAGGGGCGGGACCAGCGCTTAACCGAGCAAGCCCGACTGAGCAAGCCTATAAGGTTTCATTTTACCCAAGTTTAATTTATGAATAATAAGGAGATGAACTCCATAAATCCTACTTTATGAGCATTACATTGACGATTTTTATCCTTGTCTTTCATTAACAGATCAGTCATACTAACCAAATTATTACAACTAATAGATACGAAGGAAACATTCTGCTAAATTGACAACATATCTAGGTCAAATTTTAAATACCCGACACCACCCAAACCTGTCTACGGAGCCTCTAAATACAACTGAAGAGTAATATACAAATGCCGGCAACAAGGCTCCGGCTATACCTCAAAATAAAAAGTACATGATAAACAACGGTACATGACCCCGAAATGATGTGGGGCTTACCAAGTCAGCTGAAAGGGAGATGCGTCATTAGTTGCGACCAACACTGCCTGCTATGGAACCACCTACATCCATTTAAAGACGTAGCGCCCCCGGCAAAAGGGACTTTAGTGCCATCGAATAGCACTAGTATGTATAACTAAACACAATCTCATTAGAAAGAACAACCATATAAGAACAAAGAAATAATAAGGGTTCAACAAAAGATGTAAACAATCACTGTATCATCAAATAAAAGGAATCACATAGCTTTCGCATAATTTCCATAGCTTTAGTTTGGGGCATTTAATACAGTTCATCATCATTCACAATACCACCTCTTTCTTAAGCAGAGTCTGATCACGACCTGATCGGCTAGGTTGTCTCATTTGAGACATGTACCTCAATCACAATCTCATTCTCACTTTTCAGAATTCAATATCAGCACAATACCACCATGTGTGCGGCATGGCGTCCGATCACGGCCCAATCGGCTAGGCCGCCTTACCAAGGCGTTGTTCCTTTCTCATTAATCATCTCATTTCAATCTTTACTTCACATATATCAATTCATAGGCACTTAGGGCCACAATTATCATATCATACTTGGCACTAGGCCACATTTCATAACTCACATTCCACATCACTTTCACTTTCAACATCAAACTTGCAATTTAATATAATGGGCACATACAAGAGCAATTCAAGTTATGAGCATAGAGAGGAATTCTCATGATTCGGCATAATAATCACAATTTCAACTTGACTTGAAAACTAGTCAATTTAGCATATAGTTCACATTCTTCACATATCCCCAATTTACCAAGAATAGCACATTGAACACATTGAGACACACCTTTCACATATATTCTTGCAACACCATATCCTTTGAATAACAAATACTACATAAATCAAATTCCAGTTACAACATATGCGGGGACACCATGGGAGCTCAATTTCTAAGAAGAGGGGGTTTTAGCCATACATACCTCAAAGAGCTTTTCCTTAAGTTTCTACAAACCACCAACACCTCTAGCAATAACAATCTATAAGGAGTTAGCGGGAATCGATTAATGATTAGGAAGATTACCCATGGTGTAACTATCTTAGGAATTTTACTAAACACCTAACATGTGAAGTAGTGTACAAGGTCTGAAAATGGAAATTCCTTCCTCCCTCAACCAATTTTAACAGGAACTACAAAAATTTTTCTTTAATAACACATACTACAACTTAGTCCCACATGCATGGCCTATTTATAATCCCCGCAACATATTTGAACCCTTAACCTCTTACAGGAAATCTTGGAAGAAGGACTTACCCAGATGGAGGACAATCAAGTGGTTATCTTCCTTGATTCTTAAAAACTTGAGCAAGATTTGGGTGATTATGAAGCTAGGCTCCTTCTCTCTCTTTCTCTCTCTATATTCTCTCAACTCTCTCTAAGATCAGTAGAAAATGACCAAAGCCTATATATTAAAATGGGGTCGGGTTATAAAAATAGGAAAAATAAGCCTCCGAAATCGGGTCTGCGGTCGCATAATGGACTGCAAAATAGGAATGTGGGTCGCAAAATGCATCGCGGAACTGGTGCCCAAAAATGGGCTACACTGGTCCAGTTTGCGACCAGATTTTCGGTTGCAGATCAATTATGCGGACCGCATAATGGTTTTGCGATCGCAAATCTTACACAGGATCGCATTTTTCCAGCCTTTGGTAATTTGATCATAACTTTGTGTAGGAATGTCCAAAAGATGAACGGTTTGAAGAGTTGGAAACTATACTTGAATACCTTTCATATGATAGGTTGTTCATGACATAAGATATATAGATATATATATATATATATATATATATATATATATATATATATATATATATATATATATATATATAT
>NC_031997.1:38667160-38786532 GCF_001879085.1 Nicotiana attenuata | reverse complement strand
ATATATATATATATATATATATATATACTCGTTCAAAGTGTGGACTTGTGTAAACTCATTTGGAATTTTAGCCCATTACGAAATTTTCTAACTTGACTTAGACTTAGGCCTCCCATTACACCCCCACATTACTTATTATAAGACTTATGTACTTATTTAGCAAATCCAATTGATGCCCATCATGTTAATAGAACATAAAATATTATAATTAGCCTACATGGCACCACGAAATCCTAATTTACTTAGAGAAATTTTCCGGGGCCTTACATCAAGGACCACCCCTTTCTTATGTTTTCCCAGAGTTTACACCCATCTCGACTACTACCACTCCGGTTTCATTGTCTGATCAATTCTATCCATTTAGGTTCAGCCTTTATCCCAATTGCAAGACTATAGCTGGAACTTCTGTTGCGCACTCCCAAAAGTGTGCATTGACAACCAATCAGACAACCACTACAGTTATGCATGTCTTCACCATCCCACAGCCGACGGTGGTGCAGAGGAAAACTCATGAGTCACAATTTTCTACCCAGCAAGAAGAATACCACTCTCCTGAGTACCATTCTTACCTATTTGATCTTCCTACAAAGATTGAGAAGTCTGGCCCAAAGATAGCACCGGAAGAAATAACCCAAAGACTGAAAATCTTTGAACAACAGTTGAAAAATATGCAAGGGCTGGCAGGTCAGAAGAGTATTGCCTTAAGGATCTATGTATGTTCCCCGATGTTCGTTTGCCACTTGGTTTCAACACCCCCAAATTTGAAAAGTATGATGGACATGGAGACCCCATATCCCACTTGAATAGGTATTGCAATCAATTAAGAGGTGCGGGAGGAAATGAAGAATTACTTGTGGCTTATTATGGGGAAAGCCTTACGGGTGTAGCCTCCGAATGGTTTATGGGTCAAGACACATCTTTCTGGTATGTCTGGGATGATATGGCCCAGGCCTTTGTCAAACAGTTCCAATATAACATTGACATCGCCCCGGACCGTCATTCCCTCTCAAATCTAAAGAAGAAACCAACTGAAAGCTTCAGGGAATATGCCATTAACTGGAGAGAACAAGCAGCTAGAGTTAAGCAACACATGGATGACCACGAGCTAATCATTGTCTTCCTTCATGCTGAAGAGCCCGGTTACTTTCAAAACATGATGTCCGCAGTTGGCAAATCATTCTCGAAAGTAATCAAAATGGGAGAAATGGTGGAGAATGGCCTTCAGACAAGCAAAATTATAAGTCAAACAACTCTCAAAGCTGCAACTCCGGCTGTCCAAATTGAATCTGGTAATTTTAGTGGCACGAATGAGAAGGTTGAAGAAATCATGATGACATCAGGGTCAAGAAGAGGTCCTAGAAGAACATCTCGAAGGCATGACCAGCCTCGTTTGTTTTTTGACGATTCCCCTGAGAACCCAAAATACTCTATTGCTCCACTCCAGTATGTTGTCCAGCCACCAAGACACCCCAGAAGGTGAGCGCCAGCACCGCAAAATCTACACCAGCCTCCACAAAATTTTTAGGTGCCCCATAACCCACATCCAAGCCAGGGGTATAGAGGTAAATAAAGGTTGAAAGATAATTTTACACCGATAGGAGAGTCCTATGCAAGCTTGTTTGAGAAATTAAAGCATTATGACCGATTGCACCCATTCCTCCGAATCATGTGGACCCACGTGCAAGAAGCTTTGACCCTTCTAAAAGGTGTGAACACAACCAATGCCCAGGGGCACAATGTCGAAAGTTGTCGGGATATGAAAAGAGAGATAGAAAGAATGATTCAAGAAGGGATAATTGTGGTCCAGGACAGTGACACCCAGAATATCGCGTAGAATCCTTTACCTACACATGATGATGCACACTTTGTGGGGAAGATGCATAATGACATGGAGTATGAGAATTCTCTTGGGAACTTGCTGGCCGAAGTTAATGATATTGAAATTGGTGAAGGTCCCAGTAATTTTGATGTGCAATCCAGTGGCTAAGATGTCGAGCTTTGTAATTGGAAAGACACTCCTTTCTTGTCTAGCCAGGGAGGAGTTTTGGTGGTTTATTTTGTTGTCAATTCTGTTTTTTGGGTTATTTCAGGGTTGTAATTCGGATATTGTCTTGTGGCTCAAACCCTTCTTTTTTATATTTTGCCTAGTTCGCTTAGTGGTAGTAACTCGTCTAGTGTTATCTAGGATTGTTCCATGGTTATAACCCATGTCTGTTTTGCTTGTTTTGTTCAAACCCTTTTCACCATCTGTCTAATGCAATCTCCTATTTTCTGTTAGTTCTAGTCAATTTTGTTTAGGTCACTTTTCCTTTTATAGTTCTTTTCATGTTGACTCTAGTGACATGACATGCACGCATAATTCTCAGCCTGGTCTTGAAATTTAGTTTAATCATGAAGCAATGACACAGTTTTGAACATGATAAAAGAGGCATTTGAGGAAACAAGTAGAGATTCACGCATCTTGAGATGACTTGAAGCTTGAATTGAGTGAAACTGAGGCAGTAAGTCGGGAAATTAAGAGATTGATAAGGGCATACAACAAGGAAATGTCTCTCAAGCAGTTTGAGGTAAATCAGTCAGTGCTCAAATGCATTCTTCCACATCAAGATAAGGTTGATTCAAATCTGCTTCGAACTGGCAAGGGTCTTTCATTGGGACAAAGGTATTGCCCATTGTCACTTTTTGTTTGTGTTGATGCCGTCAATAGATACTGTGTATGATTTCTTTGCATATCTTCAATTGCATGCTTGTACCTTGAATTTTTAAAGTTTGGTATGACGAAGGCATTTTATTCTGCTACCCAAACACTTTTATCTTTTGCTACCCCTTTTGAGCCCAATTTCTCGTTTCATACCTCTCTTTTGGAATCAGAAGTAGAGTTAGGAATTAGAAAATAAAAAAGAAAAAGAAAAAAAGGAAAAAGAAGAAGAAAAAAAGAAAAAAGAAAAAAAAAGATAAGAAAGAAAAGGAAATGAAAAAGAAGAAAAACAACAACTTTGTTTGAACTACGTTCGACCTGATTCTTGTCACCTTAAGATACGTAGGCAGCCTTATGGTTCGGTCACACCAAATAAAATATTTCATGATCCCCCGAAATCATGAGTAGGGCAGATTTTCTTAGAAATCCCATCAAGAAAAAAAATCCAAAAAAAATTCCTCAAACTCCAATAAACTAGGGCAGAAGTTTTAATTTTGCCAAAAGATCTGATTCCAAAAGTTGTAATTTTGAACCCTTTCATCTTTAATTATTTTTAGCCTTCATGCCACCGTTTCTTCTAACCCTGTCCAAAAGCCTACATTACGGTCCAAAGAAAGACCTTCCGACCAATCTTTGAGGATGCCAAATTAAGTGTGTTGTAAAAGTATGATCTTCTTATATCATGGGTAATACCTTGTTCTCAGCACAAAGAGAGAAAATAATAAAATGAGAGAGTCTTATCGGTGAAAACCCTTATGGACACCGTAAGACGACGGTGAGTTGAGAAAAAGAGCAAAATGAGAGAGGCTTGATGGTGAAAACCCTTCAGGGCACTACAAATCGACTGAGGATTGTGGATCAGATGGGACAATTGAAGCGCTGAAGCCCAGGTTCACAGCGAAGAGGTACAACAAGAGTTGAATATTAGACTTGCTTGAGAGATTAGGCCACTTAATCCAAAGGTGCATGTCATGGTCATTAGAGTTGGTATCCTCATCTGATACGTTTCTACTTTGTAATTTTCTTGTTAGGTATCATCTCTTTCCCTTGTCCATTATTTTGTTCCTCTTGTTTTGTTTGAGTCCCTTCTTGAGTCTGTTTGGTCAGAACAAGTGAGAAATGACTTCAAAATTTGCTACCAGCTTCCCAATTGCACAAAACGAATTTGGCAAGCATATCAAAGTGGCATAAGTCAGGGAAAAGTGGTATGCGCACTAAGTTGGTAACAATCAACATGTTTTGGGATTCATGTGAAATGCAAGGGTTCGGTAAATGTCAATTCATGAGCAAAATGCAACAGATAGAGGATATTGTGATCGAATGGAGCAGAGGTTTTTTCTATGATAAGGGTTGGAAGAAAATGGGTAGTCGATAACAGGCGAGGTCTTCCAAGTTGAAATCAAAGTTATCTTCGCAAGTGCAGAAGCAGCCGCCTTCAAGGTCAAGGCCACAATCTAACCACCACATTTAAACTCACAAGTTTTCTTTGTTTGAAACAGGAACAAAGCAGTGCAAGCAAGTTGGCTCAAAAACAAGGAAACAAAAAAAGAAAAGGAAAGAAAGAAAAAGAAAAAAAGAAAAAAAGAAGAAGAAGAGAAGAGCCGACAAAGGGAAGTTTCTCAAATCTTTGCCCTTACCTTTCTTTCTAGTGTGCATAAAATGTTTCCATTGCTCCACATTTTTCCTCCTAGGTTAAAAAGTCCTAGTCTGATGGAGTTTTCCCCCAATCAGAAATCTTGTCTAATGAATCTTTCTCCTAAGATAGATGACCTAGTCTGATGAATTTTCTCCTAGGATCAAAATCTTAGTCTGATGAATCTTTCTCCAAAGATAGAGGACCTAGTCTGATGAATTTTCTCCTAGGATAGAGATCTTAGTCTGATGAATTTCTCCTAAGATAACAAAAAAGACCTAGTCTGATGAACTTTCTCCTAGGATCAAAATCTTAGTCTGATAAATCTTTCTCCTAAGATAGAAGATCTAGTCTGATGAATTTTCTCCTAGGATCAAAATCTTAGTCTGATGAATCTTTCTCCTAAGATAGAA
Organism: Nicotiana attenuata; assembly: GCF_001879085.1. Lineage (NCBI taxonomy): Eukaryota > Viridiplantae > Streptophyta > Magnoliopsida > Solanales > Solanaceae > Nicotiana > Nicotiana attenuata. The sequence goes on along the minus strand of NC_031997.1, from coordinate 38,781,788 downwards.
GACCTAGTTTGATGAACTTTCTCCTAGGATATAAATCTTAGTCTGATGAACCTTTCCCCTAAGATACCAAAAAAAAAATACCTAGTCTGATTAATTTTCTCCTAGGATAGAAATCTTAGTCTGATAAATTTTTCTCCTAAGATAGAAAACCTAGTCTGATGAATTTTCTCCTAGGATAGATTTTTAGTTTTCTTAAGTTACTAATCTTTAGATTTCTTGAAGTCAGGGGTCCCGCCTGGAGAATAGAGTGAGTTTTTACTTTAGTCAAGCTTAGTTTATAATTTTCCGCAAGCTCAATCTTAAATCTAGGAGACGCACTTCCTAGTCTGGGTCATTCAGGTTCTATTCTTAGCAAACGTACTTGCTAGTCAAATATTCTTGGTTTGATTCACAGGAACGCACATCCCAGTAAAGTCTTTAGTTTTACTCTCATCATTGCATCAATAGCATAGGTGATTTACAGTTTTGCTAGCAACTCATAAACATTCCTAGTGCAAACTGGGGCAGAAAATTTTGTTTGTTTTGTTGTTTTGATTGCAGGCACCCACCAGGAGAATGAGGGAATTCGTTTCGGCATTATTTCAACTTTTGGCAATCAGGAGCCCACCTGGAGAACAAGGGAATACAGTTCAAGTTCTAGCAATCAGGCGCCCACCTGGAGAACAAGGGAATACAATTCAAGTTTTGGCAATCAGGCGCCCACCTGGAAAACGTGGGAATACAGCTCAAGTTTTAGCAATCAGGCGCCCACCGGGAGAACAAGGGAATACAGTTCAAGTTTTAGCAATCAGGCGCCCACCTGGAGAACAAGGGAAGTCATTTCAAAATCCAATTCAAGTTAGAAGTAGCAGAAGCTCGCGGCAAGAATGTGAGTCAACAGTTCGAGATGATCAACAGAAGTAATCTCAATCCACAATAAAAAAGAAAAACAAAAAAAAAAAGAAAAAACAGAAAAGGGAAGTGAATCCAAAATGCAGAAGCTGAGACAAGAGATGGATTGCTCAAGACATGACTAAAGTCACAAGCATGGTGTGTCCGGTTTTGATCCGAAAAGCTGAAGAAGAATGAACTAGCACCTGCAACTTGCAAGCATCAAGGTTCAAATCTAAAGTCTGCATGAAGAATCATTCAAGACTCAAGATCAAGCTTCAGAAGACTTATAGATAGAAATCTTGTAACTCATAGTTGACAGGTTTAGTTAGTCGTTTTCATTTTTTGATTTTGATGTAATAACAGGACCGCGGACCGGATCCTCGACAGAACGGCACCTCGACCGGCTCTCCGCCTCAGTACACTCCATCACGATTCCTACTTCTGAACTACACGTGGCCTGATTCCATTATAGCCAATGATATGTAGGTAGCTCAGATACCAGGGCTTGGTCACATTCTCCTTTCTTTTAGTTTTTGGTCTCTCTAAATAAGGGTCGGGTCAAAAAATCTTTCTTGTCGTTCTTTGCCTGAAAACTCTCCGTGTTTCCAGTCAAAGAGAGGCAGTTGTAGACATGTAATTTTTGACCCTCCCCAAGATTTCACATATTTTAGCATTTAAATATTTAGTTTAGGTCTAATATCGTTATATTAACTAGTTTTCACTCTTTTACTTTATTTTTATCACAAAACTGAAAAATACAAAAATAGTTTCATTTTTCTCTATTTAATTAAGGTATTAGGTATTTTTAGAAAAATATTATTCTAACCCATTTTTATTTTTAGTATAATCCTTGAAAATATCAAAAATAGTTTCATGTCATAATATAGTTGTTTTAGTTAATTAGGATTAGTTTTACATTTTTATGGTATTATTTTAGAAAAAAAATTAATATTTTTAGCCAAATTGCAAGAATTATGGAATTAAAAACCAAAATTTATAACCCAATTCACCAAGCCCAATCTTCTTGGCCTAATTAACCTTTCCCTAACCCTAAAGACCCATTAACAGATCTTCTTCTTAATCTACACAAGACCAAAAACCCTAGGGGAACCTTCTTTTTCTTCTGAACATCAGCAACCTAACACCACCAGCTGCTCACCGCCGCCACCCAAAAACCAGCCGCAGCACACCCTAGCTGAACCCTAGAGAATCCCATTAACAGCCGTCACCCCTCTGTCAACTCCATCATTCTCGCCGCCAGCCACTGGAACACCCAAAACCGCCGCCAGCCTTCCTCCTCCACCAAATTAGCGGCCTTTTCACCCGCCGGCGACCCCCTTCAATACCAACCAGCCAACACCAGCGAACCCCCAATAGCCTAGAGCCGCCGGCCTTCTTCTTCACGCCAAACAACCACCTCTATCGTCTCCCACCACCCATCGCCGCCTTCATCTTCAACTCAGCATCCCATTACAGCCGCCGAACGCAACACCACAACTCACTGTCACCGAACCCCCTCACCACCACGACCACACACACACACACATGAATAGTACGCAGAAACGGAGCCAAATACGAGGGTGTTTTGGGTTTCTGATTTCTATCTTTTCTCGATTCATTTCCATTTAGCTTTTGATGTATAAAGAATTACTTTACATCTTAGTAATAGTTTCAGAGATTAGAAATTTTTGGGTTTTTCATTAAATCTTCAATTGTCTTCAACTCCAAACATTATAAAAAAAAAAGAGAAAAAAAATCAGTGATCTCCTCTTCAATGTCTAATTTCATTGTGATTATGAGGTTCGTTTGAGTATCGGATTCGAGTTTGGGATCTAATGATTTCTAGTCGTTGTTCATAAGTCCCCGTTGCCGATTCAAATTCTGTTCGCGGTTCTTCATATTTGTGAGTTAAAATTAACCTCATAATTAATTTTTGATTCATTTTGAGGTTCATTTCTCATTTCCTACAGTTTGTTTTGCTTAAATATCAAGACCTCGTTGTTTCATTTGCTGACTATTGTATGTATGTTATTTAGCTTGATCTATTTGGATAGGTCTTGATTGTTAAAAATGAATTTTGACCAAATGTTTCATTAAGCTACTAAGAGGGATTAATTTAGCATATCTAAGTAGATTGGCTGGATTCTTCGTTGCTTTGAATATGGGGAATCTGGACACCTAGAATGGAAAAACTGAATTTATCATGTTAATTATTATACTTTACTTGCTCGAGCCGCTAGTAGTATGTTTTAGGCCGACCACACTTGGATAGGCAAGCCTTAGGATTTTTGTTAGTTTCGAGGCGAGAGGTCTTTCCCTTAGTTAAATTTATTCAAGGAATGCCACGAAGGATTTGTAAATATTTTTAAGCGGGGTATGCCCCGAAGTATTTGTATTTGGAGGCCGAAAGTAGAACTCGTAGTATTTTATTTTTATTTTTATTTTTATTTTTATTTTTTCTTTTATTAGGTGAGAACGACCTCGAGCCTCGTGTGTGTTTATTTTGCTTTTCCGTGTTTATTTTTACCTCAATTTGAATATTCTAAAAGCCAACTAGATCTAGTACGCAACCGTAACTTTCACGAGACTTGTGGAGTGCCTAACACCTTCTCCTCGAGTCAAATGAACCCCCTTACCCGAATCTCTAGTGCACACATAGTTTTGGAGTCCAAAGTATTTTAAAAGGAAAAATCATCTTTATAAAAACGGTGACCTGACGCACCGAAACCAATGTCAGGTGGTGACTCTGAAAAATCCTTTTGAACACATCTTTTTGTCACTTTCAAAATTGAAAACCCTTTGAACTTTACAATTTTTTTAAGAGGGTTAGTGAAGTTGGCAGAAAAAAGGGGTGTGACAGACGGCATCTTCCCTTTCTAGGGATCCACTCTCGTTTCCGGCATCGCCCGAGCTGCCACCTGACACACCTCCGAAAGTCTGCTTTCGAGAATCCGGCCGAGCATGATCCACAACTCGAGTTAAATTCGGCCTAGCCTCCTCAGACATCCTCTCAACGCGAGCACTTGCAACAATAGCTTCCTCCCCATGCGAGGATACAAGCGCCTTGACTTCGACTTTGATCCTAGATAGTGTAGCTACCAGCTCGGAATGGAGACCTCTGTACTTGTGACCGTCCTCCTTCGCATCCTGGAGCTGACGCTCGAATGAGGTTACCTTCCCTTGGAGGGTGTCCCTCTCAGAAGTTATCTCCCCTATATACCGACTAAGCCCGGAAATTTTGGCGTTTCTGGCTCGGAGCTCCCCCTCAGCATGGCGTTTTCCTTTTCAAACTGCACGAATCAGGTCCTAGATGTTAAAAGCATTGGAATCCAACAAAGATTCAAATGATAGTGAAAGGGGGATGAGTAACCTGCTCGGTAAGATAGGCTTTCTCACGCTCGCGACAGTTCACCTCATCCTCGTATCGGGTGAAAGCCTATCTATAAAGCGCTTTGGCCTGAAGCCACGAAAAAGGACAAGTTAGAAAAACAAAGATGGATTGCAGCGGCATCAAGCTCCGGTTCGGAAGCCTCCATCTCCACGGCCCGAGGATCGGCCGAGTCTATACACTCCTCGGAGGCCGTCGGGAAGCTACTTTCCCCCTCGCCTTTAACTCGAGGGTTTCCCGCCGTCTACGGGGTTAGAACTGCCGGGTCGACCTTGGATTCTTCCATCTTAACCCTCTTAAACTCCTGCGCCCGACCAACAGATCCCCCTGCCTTCTTTTCCTCTCGCCAGACGCTATGGCGTCCCCCTCAACGGGTGGTGCCTCCTTCGTCAAAGGGACTTCCCCAGACCTACACAAATGCAGAAGTTGAACACAAAGAATGAGGAATGCTACTAATAGCAATTTGAATCAAAGGGAACGGATGCAGCAGCGTTCGGGGCTTACCATGATCTTTGGCTTCCCACCAGGCTCGGGATAAATCATGCCACACTCGTTCGGCATACGGGCAAAGCGAGTATAAGCGGCCAACCCACTCTTGAAGGTCCGAAACCGCACTGGGGTAGATTGCTACGGCTAAAATAGCAAGAGAAGTAGATTTAGATGCTTGGAGAAATATTGTCAAAAAGAAGCAAAGGAAGACTCGATAACACGTTTTACTTACGCCCCGCGTTCCACCTTTCGGGGAACGACATATTTTCCGTCGGGATCAGGTCAGAGGTCTTCACTCGGACGAATCGGCTTGCCCATCCCCCGTTCTCGATCTCCTCGGTGCAGGCAAAAGGAGACCTTAGGGCTCGACAACGGAGTTTGATTAGTCCCCCACAGAGGAGACGAGGGCTATACATCCTGATCAGGTGGTTGAGGGTGAAGGGCATCTCCTCTATCATGTTTGTGTAATGCCTCATCATATAAACAACGAGCCAGAACGAAGGATGAATTTGACCAAGGGTTACCTGATACCGTCGACAGAGGTCGAGAATCACGGGGTCGATTGGGGGCGAAGATGGACCCACCGGCCCTAAAGTGAATGGATAGGTATACATATTCAGAAAGCTGGCTTTATAAGCCGTAATATCTTCTTCCCGAGAAGGGATCTCCACAAGCATAGTATCCCCCAGCAGCAGTCAGCCCTCGCTCTCCCATTGTCCGTTACCAAGCTAATATACTGAGTCACGGGCTCGCGACGCTCTGGCTTCGAGGAAGGTCTCTCGACCTTGAAATCGGAAGTCATCGCAAAAGATCCCGTGACGCATTCCTCAGCACGAGGAGGTGTGGCCACTTCACCTTGGGATAGAAGTGAAGAGGATGAGGCCACAACCCCCTGAAAATAGAGGTGCAAATTTTTGCCATCCTTAGAAGGTTCTGGAGGATGAAAAAGAGTTGCGTTCCTGAGAGGAAAAATGAAAGCAAAGGAAGAGCGAACCTTTTCGGGGATTTGGGAACATAATGGGTTATAAAGAAATAAGAAGGGGAGTATTTATAAAAGCATCATATGTGCATTGAAGAAGGCCAAGAGGCAGCCAACTGCCATAGTCAATGCGGAAACCTGCGGGGGCAGCCTGCGTATCGAATCTTGGCATCTTGTGGCTGTTGCGATTACAAGAATATCGATCGAGGAAGAAATTCAAGGTTGTTTCTTATCACTTTCACTCTAAAAAACGCGGAGACTATCTGTATACGGTAAAAAGGGGGCTCGATTTTCCCGCCATTGGGTTGCCTCGCGAACATGCTTCTCGAGGATCGAAGCCGGGGTCGAGACCCACCTTTGGGAGCCGCCAGGTTACGACCTCGGGGGGAGGGGGTTCCCAAGGCACGCAACTGATATTGACAGAGCCTATTGCTACCTAGTTGTCCCATCCCTTTACCTTTGTAATTAATGCTTTTTGTACTACGTCGAGATTCTCCTTCTATATATAGGGGATTCTTACCATTTTGTAAAGCACCTGTTGTTGCTCCAACTATTCTACACGAAATAATAACTCTCTCTCTTTTTCTCTCTAGCATATTTTCTCGATACTATTGCTCCTATTTACTTATTTCATACTTGTTCTTCATTTATTGCTTGTCATTAGCCATAAAGAGCCTCCTTTAAATTTATCCGAACTGTTAGCTCTTCCCCGATAGCTCGAACCCGAGCCCAGGCATCGACCTCGAGGCCCCGCATTGGTCAATCCGAGGCCTGAATAACTAACCCCCCGGTTCAACTACAACTCCCTTTTAGCTCGCGTTTCATCTTTAAACTTCATACACCTAGCATCAATTTCTTAAACAATTAGCATAAAAATAGATCACGTATTTTTAGAGTCCCATCAACAAAATTAACTGTTATTACCATTTTCACGGTAAACAGGTACATATTACACATTTCACTTTTAGAGAGCCCTACAGCATGAATTGGGCACACAAGCTGAGTATAGCATAGCATTTCATGCACATATTGATAGTGAATAAGAGTGGACTATTCAAATTTTCGAGGACATGTAAGATCATTTGTGATTAACTTTGGTGGCCAGGAGGGTACTTTGGAGAAGCATGTGACTATCTGGGTGAGCTGCTTGGATTGGATCATAGTACCTGGAGTCTTCTTAATATGGTATTATTATTTCTTGTCTCGAATAGTGATGTGTTATTATGTATTATTGGTTGTAGTAACTCATGACTCATTAATAACAATTCTTTGGAGTTGTATTTGATATTCTGCACTTATGTCCTATCAGTCTCAGGCTCATATTAAGTTATTATACATGTTTTAGACTTGTTTATATTTTTATGGTATATGAATTTGTTGGTTATGCTTGTGAGTCGCCTAGTGATTGGGTTAGGTATTATCAGGATCGTGGTATAAATTTGCGTCATGACATTTACCTTTATACCACCAAATCTGAAAAAGAACAAAAATTTATTCACATTACTCAAATACAACGATACACAAGTTTTAAAAATTAATAAACCCTAAAACTAACCAAATCAGATTACATAAGTAAAAAGTAGTAAAAGAAAAAAAAAAATACTACCTCGTTGGTGAAGGAGACCAGGTGGTAATGTTATATCGCCGGTGAAGGAGAGGCAATGGAGAAATAGCCGGAAGACGGAGAGGAGCTTGTGATGGTATTTACGTTTTCTCTTTTCTTTCACTTTTTCTCAACTTTTCCTTTCAATTCTTAAATATCAGTATACTTTTTTAAATTTGTTTTCTTAATAAAACTGTTTGGCAAAAATTCATTTAGATTTGGGGCCAACGGATTAGTGGGTCTCATAAATTATAAGTCTGATTATAAAGGTTTAAATAATTTATTCTCAACTGGAAAAGAGAATAAAATTTATACATAGATGAATGATTATCACTTCACAATTTTTCCAACACAATAAAGTCAGCAAAAGACAATTATTTAAGAGAAAATGACCCTCCTTGGCCCATCAATTATTTAATAGCCCATGTTTTTTTCTATTGACAGAAAATGTCCCTCCGGCCCAAATATATTATATTTAATAGCACGAAATGTCTATTTTGTATATTTTTTGTATAGTGCCAGTTTATTTTGTATATTTTTTATAGTGACAGTGTATTTAGTATAATTTTGTATAGTGACAGTCTATTATATATAAATCATACAATGACAGTCTATTTTGTATAATTTATGTATAGTGATAGTGTATTTGGTATACTTTTTGTATAGCGACGGTCTATTTTATATAGTGACAGTCTATTTAGTATATTTTTTGTATAATGACAGTCTATTTTGTATATATTTTGTATAGTGACAGTCTATTGTATATAAATTATACAGTGATAGTCTATTTTGTATATTTTTATATAGTGACGACATATTTTGTATAATGACAGTCTATTGTATATAAATTGTATAGTGACAATCTATTTAGTATATTTTTTGTACAGTGATAGTCTATTTTGTATATATTTTGTATAGTGGAGACTATGCATGAGATAAATAATTAAAATTTTAGAAAGCAAAATACTACAAAAATAATACTAAAATTTTAATTNAAAAGAAAGAAAGAAAAAAAAGAGAAAAAGAGAGGAAAAACCCACAAAAGGCAAAAAGGGAAAGAAAAGAGCGGAAAAACAAAACTCAAGAAAGGAAGGAACGAGAGAAGACAAAGGCAAGAGTGAAAAACAAGAAGGAGAACATAAGAAGAAAGAGTTTACAATCGGAAATAAGGAAAAGCCGGGATGACGCATGCGACCGATCAAAAGCTGTTACCAATGCATTAGATGCCCTAACGCTAACGTGATGGTTTCATTTTGTTCCATTTCCAGAAAGGTGGTTGGTTTGTGGTTTGAAAGTGGTAACTCTTCTTTACAACACAAGGACAAAAGGCAATGGCAAACAACAAGAGAACTGAGTTGGTTGATACTGGTGCTCGACAACAGTTGGTGGAACAGGATAATGGGTTGGCTGAAGAGGTGCGGATGCTGAGACAACACATGACAGACATGTATCAAGCCTGGATGACTGGGAAGGCGCCACCTCCGCCACCACTGAAGTTCCCGGACGCTACCCTTACCTAAACTCCCAACACAATACCAGATGATCCTCCATATTCTCCAGACACACCTGCTTATCACACTCGTCCCAACTACCCTAGTAGCTCCACCGCTCATCTCTCAGTTACTGCTACCCAAAATTGCCCTCCTGTCATATCCCGAGATGAGCTCCATGATAGAAATGAAAAGGTTACAGGAAGAGAAGGACGAGATGGGACGCCCAGAAAGCTGAAAAGCATAGAACTGTCCTTAAGGGACAAGCGAAGAGTGGAAGGCCAGGGTAGCATGACTTGCAAAGAACTGATTGTACCACATGACACCCGCCTGCCCGCAGGATTCAAAGTACCAAAATTCAACCTGTATGATGGGCGTGGAGACCCGGTAGCCCACCTGAGGGTCTATTGCAACGAAATGAGGACTGTTGGAGAGAAGGATGACGTGATGATGGCATATTTCAATGAAAGCCTAACTGGGGCAGCTTTGGACTGGCATGGTTGTCAAAATGTCGATGGGTGGCTTACATTGGGTGACATGGCTCGAGACTTTGTTCGATACTTTCAATGCAAATCAAGTGTTATCCAAGACCGCACCTTGCTATCTAAGATGGAAAAGAGGCCGGAGGAAAGCTTTAATGAGTTTGGGCTCAGATGGAGGGAGCAAGTTGCTCGAGTCAGTCCCCCGATCAGCGAAGAAGAAACGGTTAAGCTTTTTCTACAGGCCCCAGGACTTGCCTACTACAGTCATTTGATCCCGGCCTTGGGTAAGCCTTTCAATGATATATTAAAAATGGGGGAGCTAGTGGAAGAAGGAATCAAGTCAGGCAAAATCGTGAGTCGTTCGGAAGCCAGTCAAAACATACCAGTAAGCTTGGTTGGAAGAAAGAGGAACAGAAAAGACGATCCGATAGGCTCTCCTGATCAACACTTCCGGCCTCGACATCGCCCCTATGATTATCCTTGTGCATTGGATGACCTTTCTCGATGCTACTCCTCTCCACAGAAATCCCAAAGTCGCACATCACATTCCCAAAAATACCCCGGCTCAGGTTTCCGGCCCAATCCAGCATTTAAGAATGAGAGGTTACAAAAGAAGAAAGCCTTCACTCCGTTAGGGGAATCATACGCCAGTCTGTTCCAGAGGCTAAGGACATTGGACATGTTGAAGCCGATTCAAATAAAAATGCCGAACCCTCTCCCAAAGAAGTTTGATCCTTCTCAAAGGTGCACATATTGCTCAAGTGCCCTGGGGCACGACATAGAGAAATGTTGGAATCTGAAGAGTGCAATTCAAAAGCTTATTGACGCAGGCGACATCGTCGTGCAAAATCCAGATGCAACAAACACGGGCCAAGGTCCATCTCCTGTGCACAATGAGACGCATATGGTGGGTATGATTGGTTGTGAGAATGAGCCGGTAGAAGAAAACCAGAAGCAGTATGCTCAGAACAACGTGATGAAGACTTGTGAAAATTCCAGCAATCTTGGTGTGAAATTCAGTGGCTAAGACGTCATGCTTGGTAATTGGAAAGACTCTCCATCTCTTGGAGTTTTGGTGGTTTATTTTGTTGTCATTTCTATTGCCCGGGTTATTTCAGGGTTGTAATCCGGATATTGTCTTGTTACTCAAACCCTTCTATCCTTTCACTTTGTCTTGTTTGTCTTGCCATAGTAGCTTGTGTAGTGCTGTCTAGGTTTATTCAAAGTTTGTAACTCTAGTTTGTTTGTTTTGTTGTGTAAACCCTTTCACTGTCGGTTTGATGCAATTCTCGGTTTCCTGCCATGTTTAGTCATTTTATTTCGTGCCCTTCTCCTGTTACAATTCTTTCATGCTGGTTCTGGTGACATGACATGCACGCATAATTCTCAGCCTAGTTTTGAAAGTCAGAAGCAATGTTAAAGATATAAGGACAATCGAGGGATTTTGAAATCTCTTCAAGCCCAAATTATGTGAAACTGGGTCAGATAGAACATAAAGAAATACTATTGAAACGCATCCTGCCGCATCAGGTTGAAGCCAAAGGCAAGTTTGCCCAACTGTCGGGGGCCGTTCATGGTAAGGAAAGTGAGAGTGTTGTCCAATGGTGCTTTGTATTCAACAGATGTAGGAGGCAAATGTGCGAATATGCTCAGTTGCATTTGAGAGAATGTTTTCCCTGTTTTGCTTAATTGCATTTGTTTGTACTTGGCATGTTTTGAAGATTGGAATGACGAAGGCATTTTGTTCTGCTATCTAAACACTTTATCCTTTGTTACCCCCTTTGAGCCTTATGTATTTTCTTTCATACCCCTCTTTTGGAATCAATAACAAGGTTCGTAAACACAAGTCTGGAAAGTAAGTGAAGGAAAGGGAGAAGGGAACAGTGAAAAGAGAGAGAGAAGGAAAATGAAAAAAAAATGAAAAAAAAAGAAGGAAAGAAACAGAAAAGAAAAGAAAAGAAAAGAAAAGGAATAGAAAAAGGAAAGAAAAGAGAAAGAAAAGAAAAGAAAAAGAAAAGAAAAGAAAAGGAAAAGAAAAGAAATGAAAGGAAGGAAAAGAAAAGTGGAAAGATCGCAACAACGAACGTAGTTTTGTGGCCTGAACTACGTTTGACTTGATCCCGAAAGGGTACGTAGGCAGCCTCATTGAGGTTCAGTCATACCAAATAAAAATCCAAAAGTCCCCCAAGAAAGAAACTGGGGCAGAAGTTGTGGTTGCAGAGAAAAAGCTGATTCCGAGAGTTGTACTTTTGAACCCATGTTGAATTGTTTTGAGCCTTTGATACCCTTTCTTTCTAACCCTGTCCAAAAGCCCACATTACGGTCCAAAGAAAGACCTTCCGATCAGTCCTCAAGAAATGCCGAGTCAAGTGAGCAGAGGTGAATCATATCAGGGGCAACACTCCGGTCCAAACGAAAGAAATGAAGAATGAGAGAGTCTTGTTGATGAGAATCCTCACGCGTCCTCCAAGGTGATGAAAGCTGAGAGAGATCAAAATGAGAGAGTCTTANGTTTCTGGTGTTCTGATAGTTTCTTCTTCGCGTTCGCGGAAGGACTCTCGCGAACGCGAAGGGTTTGGTCAGGCTGAAGGAAATCTCCTTCTACGCGAACGCGAGACACAGGACGCGAACGCGAAGCTTTGGGGTGTTTCCCTTCGCGAACGCGGTCCTGCTATCGCGAACGCGAAGGCTTTGGGCTTGGGCAGGGGGAAGGGAAGTTTGTGCATCGCGAACGCGGCCACTGGCCTACGAACGTGAAGACTCGAGGAGCCAAAGCTCCGCGAACGCGAGCCAGATGTCGCGAACACGAAGGTACCCAGCTCCTCAAAATGCCCATCTACCCCCGCGAGCTGCCCAAAAATACCCCGACTCAGGTTTCCGGCCCAATCCAGCATTTAAGAATGAGAGGTTACAAAAGAAGAAAGCCTTCACTCCGTTAGGGGAATCATACGCCAGTCTGTTCCAGAGACTAAGGACATTGGACATGTTGAAGCCGATTCAAATAAAAATGCCGAACCCAAAGAAGTTTGATCCTTCTCAAAGGTGCGCGTATTGCTCAAATGCCCTGGGGCACGACATAGAGAACTGTTGGAATCTGAAGAGTGCAATTCAAAAGCTTATTGATGCAGACGACATCGTCGTGCAAAATCCAGATGCAACAAACACGGGCCAAGGTCCATCTCCTGTGCACAATGAGACGCATATGGTGGGTATGATTGGTTGTGCAAATAAACAACAAAGAAAATTTTCTACCCCAGTTTGGTGACTAGGAAGATTTGTGAGCTTGTTAGCAAAATGTAGATCACCTAAGCTATTGATGCAATGATGAGAGTAAAACTAATGACTTGACTGGAATGCACGATCTTGTGAGTAAAACCAAGGACATTTGACTAGCAAATTCATCGGACTAAGTCTTCTATCTTGGGAGAAAGATTCCTCAGACTAAGATTTTGATCCTAGGAGAAAGCCCACTATACTAGGTCTTCAATCTTAGGAGAACAATTCATCAGACTAAGATTGTGATCCTAGGAGAAAGGTCATCAGACTAGGTCGCCTATCTTAGGAGAAAAATTCATCAGACTAAGATTGTGATCCTAGGAGAAAATTCATCAGACTAGGTTGTCTATCTTAGGAGAACAATTCATCAGACCAAGATATAGATCCTAGGTGAAAGTTCATCAGACTAGGTTTTCTATCTTAGGAGAACAATTCATCAGACTAAGATTTTGATCCTAGGAGAAAGTTCATCAGACTAGGTTTTCTATCTTAGGAGAAAGATTCGTCAGACTAAGATTTAGATCCTAGGAGAAAGTTCATCAGACTAGGTTTTCTATCTTAGGAGAACAATTCATCAGACTAAGATTTAGATCCTAGGAGAAAGTTCATCAGACTAGGTTTTCTATCTTAGGAGAAAGATTCATCAGACTAAGATTTAGATCCTAGGAGAAAATTCATCAGACTAGGTCCTTTTTTTTGTTATCTTAGGAAAAATGTAAAAAGCAATGGCAGCATTTTATGCACGCTAGCAAGACAGGCAAGGGCGAAGATTTTAGAAACTTCCCTTTTGTCGGCTCTCCTCTTCTTCATTTTCTTTTTCTTTCTTTTCTTTTTTTTTCCTTATTGTTGAACCAACTTTCTTGCCTGCTTTGATCCTGTTTCAAACAAAGAAAACTTGTGAGTTTAAAATGTAGTGGTTAGTTTGTGGCCTTGAACTTTGAGGGCGGCTGCTTCTGCATTTTCCAAGATGACTGATTTCCACTCGAAGACCTTGCTTGTCTATGGACTAACCCCTTTCTGTGTCATCCTCATCACATAAAATACATTTTCTCCGTTCAGCCCCGATATCCTCTATTTGTTGCATTGCATGAACTGGCACCCCCCAACCCTTATGTCTCATATGAATCCCAAAGCACGGCTATTGCCCCCACTTCGTGTACATGATGTTCTTTCTTGACTTAACCACTGGCCTCGACCTTGATGTTTATTGTTCCTTCACTCGCCTTGATAACTGATTCTCACTTAGAGACCTTGCTAACCACTTTCTTTGTTACCCTTAACGCAGAAAATATCTTTGATCCGTTCACCAAATACCCTCCATCTGATATGTACCAAACCTTTCGTGTTTTACCGAAAAAACCTTTGATCCGTTCACCCTAAACCCTTCATTTGTTGCGTTGTTCATGAATTGACAAATACCAAGCCCTTGCATTTCACAAGGATCCCAAAGCATGTAGATTGTTGCCAACTCAGTGTGCCTGCTATTTTTTCATGACTTATGACGATTTGATATGCTGGCCAGATCCCGTTTTGTTCAATTGGAAAGATGGTGGCAGATTTTGAAGTCATTTCTCACTTGTTATGACCACACAGACTCAGGAAGATGGAGTAAACAAGACAATAGGAACAGAGTAAAGGATAATGGAAATAGATGATTCCTAACAAGAAAACTACAAAGTAGAAACCTATCGGAAGTGGATACCAACTCTGATGACCTTGACATGCACTTGCAGCCTATTCTGTTAAGCAAATCTGATGTTCAGCTCTTGTTGTACCTTTTCGCCGTGAAACTAGGCTTCAATGCTCTGCTTATCCAATTTGAATCACAATCCTTTTTGGACTTGTAGTGCCCGAAGGGTTTTCACCATCAAGCCTCTCTCATTTTGGGTCTTTCTCTCATCTCACTGTCGCCTTATGGTGCCCGTAAAGGTTTTCACCAATAAGACTCTCTCATTTTTTATTTCTCTCAGCTTTCATCGCCTTGTGGTACCCGTGAGGGCATTCATCCTCAAGACTCTCTCATTCTTCGTTTCCCTTGTTTGGACCGGAGTGTTGCCCCTGATATGGTTCACCTCTACTTGCTCGTCCTGGCACTTCTTGAAGACTGATCAGAAGGTCTTTCTTTGGACCGTAATGTAGGCTTTTGGATAGGGTTAGAAAGAAAGGGTATCAAAGGCTCAAAACAATTTAACATGGGTTTAAAATTACAACTTTCGGAAACAGATTTCTCACAACAACCACAACTTCTGCCCCAGTTTCTTCCTTGGGGACTTTGGACTTTTATTTCGGTGTGACTGAACCTCAGAGAGAGGCTGCCTACGTACCCTTTCGGGATCAAGTCAAACGTAGTTCCGGTCATAGAAATTACTTTGTTGTTGTGGCTTCTCCTTTCTTTTCTTCCATTTTCTCTTCTTTTCTTTTTGTTGTTTTGTTGTTTTTTTTTCTTCTTCTTTTTCTTTTTCTTTTTCTTTTTCTTCTCTGTTTTTTCCTTTTCTTTTTTTTTTCTTCTTCTTCCTTTTTCTTCTCTCTTTTTTCATTTTTTTTTCTTTTCTCTTTTTCCCTTACTTAACTTTCACGCTTGTGTTTTTGATCTTTGCTACTGATTCCGAAAGAGGGGTATGAAAGAAAACCAATAAGGCTCAAAGGGGTAACGAAGGATAAAGCGTTTAGATAGCAGAACAAAATGCCTTCGTCATTCCAATCTTCAAAGCATGCCAAGTACAAACAACACAATTAAACAAACCAAAGAAATCATACATAATATCTTCCGACTACATCAGGATTGATAACCATATCCACACATTTGCATTCTACATCTGTTGAATACAAAGCACCACTGGACAACACTCGTTACCACAAACGTCCCTGCCAATTTGGGACAAACCTGCCTTTAGCTTCAACCTGATGCGGCAGGATGCGTTTCAATAGTGTTTCTTTATATTCTACCTTCCCAGTTTCATATGGTTCGGGCTTCAAATGATCTCAAAATGTCCAAATTTATTCTTATTTCCCTCAAGTGTCCCTATCATCTTCAAAATTGTTTCATCGCTTCATTGCTAAACTGTCTTTTAAAACCAGGCTGAGAATTATGCGTGCATGTCATGTCACCAGAACCAGCATGAAAAGAATTGTAAAAGGAGAAGAAAACTAAACAAAATGACTAGAAATGGCAGGAAACAGAGAATTGCATTAGACTGACGGTGAAAGGGTTTAAACAACAGAACAAACAAGCAAACCTAGACAGCACTAAACAAGCTACTACGTCTAAACAAACACGGCAAAGTGAAAAGATAGAAGGGTTTGAGTCACAAGACAATATCCGGATTACAACCCTGAAATAACCCGGACAACAGAAATGACAACAAAATAAACCACCAAAACTCCACTCCGGCTGACCAAGAAATGGAGCGTCTTCCCAATTACCAAGCATGACATCTTAACCACTGAGTTTCGCATCAATGTTGCTGGAGCCTTCACTAATTTCAATATTATTGAATTCATTCAACAAGTTTTCGAGAGGGTTCTCATACTCCCTGTCACCATGGATCTTCCACACAAAATGTGCATCATCATGTGCAGGTAAAGGCTTCTGTGCAATGTTCTGGGTGGCACTGTCCTGGACCGCAATTATCTCTTCCTGAATCATTCTTTCTATCTCCCTTTTCAAATCCCGACAACTTTTGACATCGTGCCCCTGGACATTGGAATGGTATTCACACCCTTTAGAAGGGTCAAAGCCTCTTGCACGCTTGTCCACATGATTCGGAGGAATGGGTGCAATCAGGTTATATTGCTTTAGTTTCTCAAACAAGTTTGCATATGACTCTCCCAAGGGGGTGGAAGTTTCCTGCTTCTGTGCCCTCTCTTGCTTGAAATTTTGGCTGGCCCGCAAACCTGATCCAGGGGGATTCTTGTAGGCTCTTGGGGGTGGGTAGGTGTTTTGAGTTGGGTAAGCATTTTGTGGGGTGGGTGCGCGCCACTGCGCATGGGTAGGATGTTGGGGGTATGTTTGGGCATGGTAGATAGAGAAATGGGGATAGTGTTGTGGTGGGCTATATAGAGTGTGGGGGTAGGTTTCGGGATGGGGTCGAGGTTGGTTGTAATATGGTGATGGGCCCCTGGACCAAGCTCTTGATTCAACTACTGCCACATCTTCTTTCTTTTTCACTACCCCTCCAGTGTCGCTTTGGATAGCCTGGGTAGTTGCCTTGATTGCAGAATAGCTCATGATTTTGTTGGATTTAAGCCCGTCCTCCACCATATTTCCCATTTTTACTACCTCGTTGAAGGATTTTCCCACTGCTGACACCAAGTGACCATAGTAGGTGGGATCCAAAGCCTGTAAGAAGTAATCAACCATCTCGCTTTCTTTCATTGGAGGATCGACTCTTGCCGCTTGTTCTCTCCACCGGAAAACGTACTCTCTGAAGCTTTCCCCGGGCTTTTTCTCAATTTTAGTCAGTGACAGACGGTCTGGGACAATTTCGAGATTATACTAAAAGTGACATGCAAACGCCTGGGCCAGATCGTCCCAAGTATACCATCGAGCATGATCCTGTCGAGTGTACCATTCCAAAGCCGCACCACTTAGACTTTGACTGAAATATGCCATCAATAGCTCGTCTCTTCCCCCAGCTCCTCTCATTTTACTGCAGAACCCCCTTAGATGTGCTACCAAATCACGGTGTCCGTCATATAAATTAAACTTGGGTAACTTGAATCCCGCAAGTAACTGGACATCGGGAAACAAGCACAAATCCTTGTAGGCCACACTCACTTGACCTCCGAGACCCTGCATATTTCTGAATGACTGTTCTAAGCTATTGACCTTTCGTATCATCTCCTCCTGCTCAAGTTTTCGGGAGGCTTCTCTACTTCAGCTGAGAGATCAAAACGGGGAGTGTAGGAACATGGTTCTGATGGTTTGAAGGTGGGTTCGGGTGGGTAATATTGGTTAGCATGGGTTTGGAACAAAGGTTCGCTAGAGGATCTGTGTAATATGGCAGGTGGAGGAGCCACAAATACAGGGGTAACTGGTGGTGGAGGACCTGGAATTTGTTTGGGTGGTGGAGGTGGTGGTGTTTGAGAGGTGGTTCCGTAGTACTGCTGGTAAGTAGGGAAGGCTGGAGATGAGTTCACTGTGGGAGGATCTTGAGGCTGAGTTAACGGTGGGATGTAGGTAGGGTTAGCAGGGTAGGCTGGTGGTGGATGTCCCTTTGACCAGGCCTGGTACATCTCGGCCATTTGCTGCTTCAGTTTATACATCTCCTCCTTCATTGCATTAACGTCAACTACTCCCTCCTCCCTAGACGGGTCGACAATGCTTGCTTCTAACTCCTGGTTGACCATGTTTGACTTATCCTTAGAGCGGGTGTTGTAGGAATGGGTTGCCAGAATGCCAGTCAACTTAACCACCTGCCTGGACTCATCATCAACGACTTTGTTAGCGGTTAGAGCGTTAATAGATAGATAACGCAGATTGAGGAGTGGATGCACCTAAGCAGTTAACCATTTCTATTATGCCTTTGCTTGGTTGCATGCGTCATCCCGGCTTTCCGTTTTCTTTATTTGCCAATTGCAAACTTTCTCTTCTCTTTTCTCTTTCTTCTTTTTCTTTTCTTTCATTTTACTCTTACCTTTGTTTTCCTTGTTCCTACTCGCTCCTTTCCTCAAAATTATTTTTCTGCTCTTTTCTTTCCTTTGCTCCCTTTTTATTTTCTCTTGTTTGCTGTTATTTGGTTTCCTATTTTCTTTTGTTTTTCCTTCCCTCTTTTGTTTCCTTTCTTGTTTTTTTTTCACTTTTTCCTTTAGTTACGGTCGAATCCTATGGAGATTGCCTACGTATCACGACCCCGCGTGAATCAGACCGAGCGTAGTTCTTGCAAACAAATGCAAAAATAATGAAACAATTTTGGGGAATTTTTCTCAATTTTCATTAATAATAACCGCGATTACAAAAGCTACCAGACTATTTGTTTTTCTTTTTCTCAAAAAGGGGAGTTACAAAAACAGACTCAAAAACAAAAATACAGACTCGATTAACTAGGAATACATCAAAGCTTCAAACCCTGGGGCCCGTGGGGCATCACTCGGCATCGTCACGGGCCTGCGCAAGACTGAGAAGGTTTCAATGTTACTTGCACATTTATTAGGGTACTTTAATGATTTATTTTGGAAAATGGCTATTTGTGCAAAAATTCTTTATTTAGAAAATAGGACTTGGATTTGCAAATACAGCCTTTCAGCACTTCTAGGAGGAAGATTTTAAGGCTGTGCCCGCAAACCATGTAAAAATGACTCAGGGTGGCTGTTCTTGCAAAAATGGCCTTCCGGCGTCCTTTTAGGGACATTCGGCTTATTTTAGACAAGAATGGCATAACCCGACTTATTTATGATAAAAATTAAAATTTTAACATTTTTTGGCTATTTTTGCAAAAAGGGAGGTTGGACCCGATGAGGGTTGCCTACGTATCTCACATCCGGTGAGATCAAACCGGCGTAGTTCGGGCAAATAAACCTAACTATTTTTGAAAATAAGATTCTTTTATTTTTGTTGGCAAATACACTATTTCTGAAAGCAAAATTTATTTTTTATGTTTTTTATTTCAGTGGCAAATAAGCAAACTAATTTGAAAATAAAACCCTTTGTTTTTCATTTTTCTTTTCCATTGGTAAACGAAACAAACTAAAGAAAATTACTTTCCTTCTTTTTCTTTCCTTTTCAAAAATCCGGCAGCATTTTGGCACTACTTGGACACTGGTTTTTCACAACAAATGGTCACCCTCACTTAGTCCTAACACTGCCTATTTTCATAATTCACTCATTTAGACAAGCCAGTCAACATGCAAAGCCGAGCAAATGAATGCGCAAGTAGCACGTAAGATGCATCAGGATGGTTCATTATTTCAGGTCACCTGTCCTAGACGGACCCAACCCCTGTGTTGAGTCCCCTAAGTCAAATGCACATGATGCAAACAAGCGTCCTACTAGGGATCCGGCATGAGGTTTTGTTCTTCTAGGTTTAAACCCTAGGTTTAATTGTCTAGACCTAGCTTACCCGAGCGGACAACTCGGGCCGAGGGGGAGGCAGCGTACAGGGGATACAGAAGCTCCGCCGGCTTTGCAACTTATCCAAACCTCGTTCTAAATGGGAGAAGACTCTAAACAGAAGAGAAGCTACACGAAGTGCACCCTTCTCCATGATGTAGAAGACTCAGAAAGAGGGAGGAATTCGCGACAGTTTATATACAATTCAACAAATATCAAAGCGGTAAAACATTTAGCACATAGCATGGAACATATAGAAAAAATCAGATAAAGCCAAATATAACAATTTAACTGCTCGAATTCTTGAACCCTGAACCGAAATTCTGGGTTCGATCCCCAGCAGAGTCGCCAGAGCTGTCACACCTCCTTTTTCGCTACACCTGCAATGGTATAAAGGAGTTTTTCCAATTAAAGGACAATCGAAACGGGATTCGTTTATTAAGAGATTCAGATTCGCCACTTGGGAGATTTATGGTGTCCCAAGTCACCGGTTCAAATCCCGAATCGAGGAAAAGGATTGACTCTGTATTAGAGTCCGCGCACCAGAAATCCGAGTAAGGAATTCTGTTAACCCGGGAGAAGGTGTTAGGCATTCCCGAGTTTCGTGGTTCTAGCACGGTCGCTCAACTGTTATAATTTGTCCTATTATCTGATTTTAATGCATTTTTGGACCTATGGTGCAATTTTAAATTATTTACCGCTTTTAATTAATTTTAAGGAAGATTGAGCGTCGTCTAAAATATGTTTTTGGATCGCGTCACATGAAATGCACCCGCAATCCAAAACACATTTTATTTAACGTTTTAGGATTTGGATTTGGGTCACATGAAATGCACACCCGAGTTTAGGAAGGTAATATTATTAAAGTACGCGCCTAAAAGCAATTACGCACTTCCAAATTTGTGAGGGCCATGGAAAATTCAACTAAATGGCACACCTCGATTTCTAAAGGATTAACATTAATTAAGTGAGAGCCATGAGTTTTGAGATTTTATTTGACATGGCACGCCTCGATTCTTATGTCAAAGGGCTTTATTATGACAAATTCAAGCTCAACACCAACTCTTTAACAAAATGACCAGCAATCCTAATGACCAATGATCTTATCTAACAGCCCACGTGCCGTCTACAAAGTCTTCCTTATTCCTTTTTCTAAGCAGATTAAATTTTACTACAGTAAATAAAAGAAAATCTTATCTACATAATCTATCAATCAATTGCCTTGAATCACACAAAGAAATCTGACACATTTATCTACAGCATGAAGAAACTATGTAAACAATAATATAACAATTCGCGGCATGTAAACACATATCATTTGCACAAAAGAACTAACAAGAACATAAAACATTTATAAGAACTTAAAACATTTATTTAAAGCAGAAAATGAAGGAAGTGTCGAACCTTTANCAATAACCGGATCAATTACAGAGCCTACGACAAAATCGTATAGCAACATTAAATAGAATAACCCACCGGAGAGAAAAAAAATTGCCAGGACCTTCGACTGGATCTCTAACGGAATCCACTCGCCGGCAGCGACATCGACCTCGATGAACTCGACTTTTGAAGTCGTTGTTCTTCTGTGCGAGAAGGAGAGTAGTTTTAGGTGATTTTCGCAGCTGCATTTGGAGGTGACGAGGATTTGTGGTCGTTTTTGGAGAAAGAAGATTCGCAGCAGCTGCTGCGTTTTTTATTACATGAGGAAGCTTTTTTCATTTTTTTTGAACTCCAATGGTGTTTTCAGATCTGGAACAGAGCCCTTTGGGCAGAGGTGAACTGCTGCTATAATTTTGAAGAAGAGGAAGAGCTCTAGCAGCTGATTGTGTGTTTCTAGGTGTTTTTTCTTTTTGGATTAGGAGGAAGCCATGGAATTTTTCGCTATTCTCTCCGAAGAAGATGATCAAAATCGACGGGGAGGGGTCTATCCGTTTTCGAGAATTGCGGCTAAGCTTTTTTTTTAGTGTCTATGGTGTGTTTTGGCATAGGTAGTATTATATAGGGTAGGGATTAGGCTAGGGGTATGGGCCTAGGAACTATGGGCTAGGGATTTTGGGCCAAAGACTAAAAAAATGGACTATAAGATTTATAAAAACGGGATAAACCAACCTAAAACTAATTCTTTCTTCTAAAATTATGTACAATTATAATATAAAATATAAAACTAATTTTAATTAATTGAACTAAACTATAAAACATAAAACTATTTTTTTTTGTGTTTTCATGATTATAAAATAAAGATAGGGTACTATTTTTGTATATTTTTTTAAGATTAAAAATGACTATAAAATATTAATAAACCTATTTTTTTGTAATTTTTTATTTTCTTGTAATAAAATAAAGCAAAATAGTAAAAATTAGTTGAAATGGCGATATTAGGCCTAAATTAAATATTTACATGCTAAAATATAAAAAATCTTAGGAAGGGTCAAAAATCACATGCTAATGATTCCCTTTAAATAAATTAAAAGCCATCATAAAAGACATCTCCCATTGTGTTTCTGTGATAGTTGGGTTTGTCAATTTCAATGGCTAGCCGTTAGAATTAGTTTTGAGCTATAAAATGTATATTGTAATTTATGGGTACCGATTGTCATTAATTTTTCCCAGATGACTAGAAGTGATAATAGTGATTTAATCTGACATGGAATCTATTTATTTTAAGGGGTAGAAGTGGTCCACTCTACTAACGACGAGGATAAAATTGACACCAAAAGATAACGAAAGGTAAAATTGCTGTATTTTTTTTAGTTGATGAGTAATTTTGGCCCTTTTCCATAAATAGAATCTTCATTGTAATTTTTAGACATCTAATCATTTCGGGAAGGTTTTTTGGGTAAGGTTAGGGTCTTGTGGAGCTAGTTATGCTACTTTTGGAGAAATCCGTCAAACTTGTCAACCAATTCCATTACGAATTCTATTTTGGTTTGTAATTTTATTTCTTTAATTATGAGTAATTAGACTAATTTCTACGGTTATGCAATAATCATATCTTATTTAATTAATGTGTGTTTGGAGAGATAGAGATTTAAATGCTAAATCAAGCAACTAAAATTAAGACAAATAAGGATATAATTGATCCTATAATTTGTGCTACTTGTTAATTGTGCATATTATCTTTGCAATATGTTAATATTGTAAAAGAATTTGCTATATATGGAATAAACCAAAAATAATATCATATGCTGCTTAATGTATTTTTCTGTGTATTATTTGCTTTATCTTTATTGGACTTATTATTTTTAGGTGGAACAGTGTGATGACCCAAGTGGTCATCACTTATTTTAAATTAAATTCTATATTTCTGAGGCCTTGAAAACCTCATTTAGAGTCACCTCGAATTGCGTGCGCAGTCCGGGCGCGTAGCCGGAAAGCTTAAATATGAAAATCTATGAAAAATTATAAAATTTGGCTATAAGATGAGCTAATTTGACTCCGGTCAACGTTTTGGGTAAACGGACCCGGACCCGTGATTTGACGGTCCCGGAGGGTCCGTAGAAAAATATGGGACTAGGGCGTATGCCCGCAATCGAATTCCGAGGTCCCAAGCCCGAGAAATGAATTTTTGGAAGAAATTATTTTCTGAAATTGTTTAAGGAAATTTGAAATGAAATTTGATTAGAACATGTTAATATCGGGCCCGTATTTTGGTTCCGGCGCCCGGTACAGGTCTTATATATGATTTAAGATGTTTCTGTGAAATTTGATGAAAAACGAATATCATTTGACGTGATTCGGACCTAAATTGCTGAATTTGATACTTGATTTTTGAGGTTTGATCCATTGTTATTGAGGTTATTTTGGCGATTTGATCCGGATAAGTTAATATGAGGTTTTTGAGTGAGTACGTATGTTTGGTTTGGAGCCCCAAGGGCTCGGGTGAGTTTCGGATGTGTTTCGGAAGGTTTTTGAACTCTTAAAAGTTGCAGGTTTTTTTCAGTTTCTTGTGTTCTGATATTTTCTTATTTGCGTTCGCAGAAGGACTCTCGCGAACGCGAAGGGTTTGGTCAGGCTGAAGGAAATCTCCTTCTACGCGAACACGAGACACAGGACGCGAACGCGAAGCTTTGGGGGTGTTTCCCTTCGCGAACGCGGTCCTGCTATCGCGAACGCGAAGGCTTTGGGCCTGGGCAGGGGGAAGGGAAGTTTGTGCATCGCGAACGCGGCCACTGGCCTGCGAACGCGAAGGCTCGAGGAGCCAAAGCTCCGCGAATGCGAGCCTGATGTCGCGAACACGAAGGTCACCAAAGCTGGACTCATTGCGAACACGACAGGCCTATCGGGAACGCGATGAAGGTCTGTCTAGTGATTTTAAAACAGAAGCAAAATGGGAGTCTTCATCATTTTCATAACTTTTTCTTCCAAACTCCAAATTGGTCTATTTTTGAAGGGGAACTTCACCACAAATTCATAGGTTTGTAATCTTAGACTCATTTTCTTCAATTTCCATTAACACCCATTAGATTTCTAGGCCTAAATCATGTGAGTAAGGGTAGAAAATTAGGGATTTAGGTAGAACTAGGGCTTTTTGATTAATAGTGATTTAGACCTCGTTTTGGGGTTGAATTTTGGAAATAATTATATATTTGGGCTCGTGGGTGAATGGGTGATTTGATTTTGGTCAGAACCTCGTGTTTTGACCAAGCGGGCCCGGGGTCGATTTTTGGGTTTTTGGGAAGAATGATTAGAAATCTATAATTAAGCATTGGAATTAGATTGTTTAGCATTTATTGATGTTGTTAAGTCGATTATGTATAGATTTGCTTGTGTTGGAGCCAAATTCAAAAGAAAAGGCGGTATTCGAGGCTTGAGTTGGCCGTGGATGTTTGAGGTAAGTGTTTGGTCTAACCTTAGCTTGAGGGATTAGGAGTTGAGTCCTATTTGCTATGTGGTATTCGTTGTGCACGACGTACAGGCATGGTGACGAATATCTATACGTTGGTGTCTAGCATGACCGTGAGTCTTTATATTGTAAATATCTTGATTTCGTTGTATTCTTCATGCCTTGGTGATGATTTCTAGTTGTTGTGAAAAGTTTGTGGAAGGATTTGTGACCTTTGAACATTTGGAGCATTGGCTCGAGTTATATTATGAATTGTGAAAGTATATGAGATGATTGAACCCTTTGGAGCATTGGCTCAAGTGGTAAAGTGAGTTATGAAGTAGAAGTGAAAGATAGAGAAAGGGTTATTGAAATGTTCCCTAGCCGGGATTTAATTATTTAATTGTTATTCCCTTGCCGGGATTTAATCGTTTAATTGCTGTTCCCGCCGGAATTTCTATATGATCTTGTTTATTCCCTTTCCCCTTGTTTGTGATTGTTGTTTGGGTGAGGAAGAGTGTTGATGCACGAAGGGTGATGCCGTGCATTAATGATATCGTGAGGAAAGAGTGTAAAGCACGAAGGGTGATGCCGCGCAGCACGATGTACCATTTCGTGCCGATTGTATTGATTACCTGGTGAGGAAAGAGAGTAAAAGCACGAAGGGTGATGCCGTTCACATCTTTGATAAGTAATTGTTTTGGTGAGGACGAGAGTAAAATCACGAAGGGTGATGCCATGCAAACTGTTGATTTCTGTTCCTTGTTGATATTCGAGTTATGTTGTTCCTTTCTTTACTTGATGCCTTCCTATTCAAAACTGTTATCTTCCCCACAACATGTTTCCCCTTCCCACATTGACTGGTTATTTCTGTATTTCTTTTTTCGCTGTATATATTTAAACTGCACAGGTTTATTTGGTAGTCTGGTCCTAGCCTCGTCACTACTTCGCCAAGGTTAGGCTAGGCACTTACCAGCACATGTGGTCGGTTGTGTTGATACTACACTCTGCACTGTGTGCATATCTCGGAGCAGCTTTCGGACAGTAGTTGGAGGGCTTCCTTCAGTCCACCCGGAGACCCAAGGTAGACCTGCAGGCGTCCGCAGGCCCTAGCGTCTCCCTCTATCTCTATTTCCTGTTTCCTTCTCTTTTATTCAGAAACAGTGTACTGTTATTCTTCAGACCTTGTGTGTAGTAATCTTAGATAGTCTGTGACACTGTGACACCCGATTTTGGGTATTTGAGGTTTTAGAAGTTGTAATAGATGTTGTGTCCAGATATTTTATTGTTACCTTCCGCTTAATTATTTAAAGTTCCACTGATTTAATATTATCGCTTATATTTGTAAAAAAGAAGTAATTTGTTAACAAAGTAAGTAGTTAAGTTTTGGTTTGCGTAGCTCCCAGTAGTAGGCGCCATCACAATTCCCGAGGAAGGGAATCCGGGTCGTGACAATCGGTGTTTATTTGACAAAAGTAAGTGGCTGCGTACACTCAATAAGTATGCGGCAAAAATTGTATTCATTAGGCACATGGCGATGAACAAGCCTAGGGTTTCCTATATTGAAGGCTTCCTTTTATAAAGTAACTCACTCTTTACTTTTGCTTATCAATTGTATTTGTTGCTGTAATTCTTGTTTACTTTTATGTTTTAGGTAAACAAAACCAACTTATAGCATGTTTGGTTTTCCGAAAAATACTCTTACCTTTAAATAAGAAATGACAATTTAGTCACAGTATGATTTTGAAAATTAATAATAAATAAGTTAAAAAATTACTATAATCAGTTAAAGAAAAATGTGCGTATTATCATAAACTGCAAGGAAAATTAGTGTTATGAATCTAAACCTGATGGGAGATGTCTATTTTTGTTATCATGACATAATGCTATTATTTCGTTGTCCTAGAAATGCTAAATTGGCCAAAATTTTACGGTATAGCCAGTTTTCGGACTGGTCAATCAAAAATAGCCAGCGTTTACTAAGTTAATGAAAAATAGCCACCGTTTTGCTGCAATAGAGACCGGTCTAGCATAATATACTGGAGTTCGGTGCACTTGTGTATGAACTCCAGCATATTATGCTGGACCGGTATACTTTGCTGGCTCCAGTATAATATACTGGAGTTTGGAGCACTGGTGCTCCAAACTCCAATATATTATACTGGACCATTATACTTGCTGGAACTCCAGTATATTATGCTGGAGTTCTAGTGTATTTATGCTGGAACTCCATCATATTATCCTGGAGTTCCAGCATACTATCCTGGAACTCCAGTATAATATGCTGGAGTTCAAGTATACTTATGCTGGAACTCCAGCATAATATACTGGAGTATTTTTCCGGGTTTTGAACAGTGTTTTCGCGCAGATTTATCTTTACATAAAAAGTGGCAAAATTTCGATTACTTTTGAAATTGGGCTATTTTTAAACGACCAGTTATAAATCTGGCTATTTTTAAAAATCACCCTAGTGGTGGTTAACATACTTAGTTCATTATACTTTTAAAATGTGCAAATTTTCTTATCAAAGTCAGACTAAACTGAACTTCTTTCTAAGTTGGTAACTGGAATTGAAGGTCTCCATCTGCCAAAGTTATTGTCTCTTACATCGTTGAACTTTCTTTCCAGAAATAATTCAATAATATATGGTAACTTTATTCTATATTTGATTATTTTAGTTAAACACAAATATAATATAAAGTTCTAAAACTTAAATTTAAATAAAAAGTAAAATTTATCTTTTTTTATCATGTTATCATACTTAATTTGGTTAATGATCATATGCAATCATGTTAGGAACTTTTGTTATTTTTTCTAATTATTTAAATATTACTTCGCTTCGAGCAAAAAAAAAATCTACTTCATATAACTATAAAACTCTTTCACATTTAAAATCCTATAAGTATAGTTCTTTGAAACACTGTAGCTAGATTTGAATAAAACAAAAGTTCTTTTAAAAATAAATGTAATATATAGGCTACACGTCTATGTTTATCTAAATAACAAAAGAGAGTTTAGAAAACCAAATAAAAGTTTACTTACATATATAATAAAGTAAACATACATGCTGGAGAAAGAAATATCACAAATCAGTCAATATTAAAAAACAATTGTTTCTTTTTTCTTCTTGAAGAATATTTATTTGAAGAGTCAATTTGCAAAAATGGACATCAAATAAATAACAAAACTTTAGCTATACAATTGCTATCATTAATTTTAATTTAGTACATTCAAGGAATTGAAGGTTATAAGCTAAAACCCCTTGATTTAGCTGTAGTCAAGCAAATATTGCAAGGGTATAATATTTTCTTCGTTGAAGAATATTAGTTTTGAATCATTAGATTACGTGAAAGGTTTTTTTTTCAAACTCAACAAGAGATAAATTGGTTTCTAGTTGATAGTTTCTATAGCGACTTTAATGTCTAACAAAGAGTATATATAAAGAAAAAATTGGTATGATGTGAAATATTTTTTTTTAAATGTAAACAAATTATTTCGAAAAAACTCTATACTTTTTTTTTAATTCAAAGATAATTGTTTACCGTGAAAATGGTAATAACAATTAAATTTGATTATGGGACTCTAAAAATACGTGATCTATTTTTATGCTAGTTGTTAGGCAGATGACTTTATGTGAAAGACTTAGAAACGAGATAAGAGTATGAGAACAAGGTGATAATCAAACCAAAAGGTTAGCAATCGGGGCCTCGAGCTTGTCGATTTAGGGGCCTCGAGGTCGATTCTGATACTCGGCTGGGAGCTATCGAGGGCGATTGATGTATGACTAACAGTTATGATAAAATCAAGGGTGGATCTTTAAGGCCAATAATAAGCAATAAATGAAGATAATAGATGGAAGCAATAATATCAAGAGAATGTGTTAGAGAGCAAAGAGAATGTTCTTATTTTTTTTTATGGAGCAACAAATATTTACAAAATGACGAGGATCCCTTTTATATATGAGGGGGGATCCCAATATAGTACAAAATAACATTAATTACAAAGATATGGAGATGAGACAGCTAGTTGACGCCCTGATTCGGGTTTAGGCCTATCCTGACAGACTTTGTCTGCTCTAGCTGCACGCCTTGGGAACTTCCCACTATTTACCATAGTTGTGGTCAGTACCACCCCAAGATCGAGCGTCGACGAACCTCGAGGGAGGAGGCTCGGCCGTAACCTCGAGCCCTCGAGATGATCTTTCGAGGTGCCGCGATGACGAGGAATTGGACCCTCCAATTTTACTTTATACAGATAGTCCCCGCGTTTCTTGGAGTAGAACGATAAGAAACGACCTTGATAACCACCTTTCCGAAATCCCTGTGATGATGTCATATTGGTGATCATACTTATGACATAAACCTTTTTGACAAGCGATACGTCCCGTCGGTCCACTTTTCCAGAATTATTCACTGCACTATCGGCTTTTATTCCTCATGACCATAATATTGCCGTCAGCCCATTCTTCGAAAACACATTGATTGTGCCTGCCGATACGTCTTCCAAGCACATAGATAGCGCCTTCGGTTACGTTTTCCATAGATTATTGATTGTGCTTGTAGGCTATGCTCCCCTTTTCCTATAAATGAGAGCTTTCTCGAATCAGTTCTTCATTCAGATGCTCTCTAATAGCCTCTCACCCCTTTCTTTTTTTTTCCCTATCCATTGTTACTTTCCATGTTCGAACCCCGCGGCCTTAGGGCCGCATGGAGGCGTTCTTATCAGTCATGCCGCGGCGTCTTCCTAGGGCTTTCCCTTACCGAGCGAGGTTACATCGGCTCGTCGTTGCTGTTGTTGTTGCTGTCGTCGCTGGCTCAAGATGATGAAATAGTGGGGCCGACTTCTTCCGATTTTGGAGGATGTTTAGATTCTACACCGCTGCTAGGGAGGGCATTCAGATTATACACCGCCGCTCACCTCCCTACTCCGTCCTGGTGTGGCACTTCATCCCCTTAGCTTTCCAAGGGATGAAATGGCACAACCGGCCGCTTAACTTTCAAAGCACAATGTCCCAGAAGGCGGACTCGAAGTAGTCGTTCAAGTAGGGTCGGTGCTCGCCGAATCTTCTATTGGGTCGTGGTTTCCCCGTCCTGATAGAAGCCTTCGGTCTGTGGCGGCCTATGTCTCTTTTTTCTGCTTCTTCTACATCACTTTCCTCTTCTTCATCTTCGCCCTCGGAGATATCATTCTGGAGGACCGAGATGAGACCCCCGAGGAGGTGGCGGTCGAAGATATTGCCGCCGAGGATGAACCCTTGAGAATAAATTAGGCTCTTTTCTTTTACTATATGTACGCTTTTGCTTATTCGTTTCTGTGTAAGGACCCCTTGTGAGCTTTTGTAATCATATGTAAGAACCCCTTGTGGGCTTTTGTAATCACGAGCTTATGAATATAAAGATGTTCCTCCAATTTTATCTTTGATTTATTCTATGTTTCCTTTTATTTGCATTTATGGAGATTCTAAATGCATGACTCTACTGGTTGGTGGTGATGTCGAGCCCAGGTGTGAGTATTTTTTCTGACCTTTGATTGATCAACACGGCTCCCCGCGAAACCCTTGTCCGGGATATATCTACAAATGCCTTAAGGCTACAATTCGGGTAAACTCTACGGGCAAACCCGGACAAGGGTTTACCCGAATCTAGAGGGTACCCCGAGGCCAATCCCCTATGGGTGGATGAAGTGAAGGGCTTTTTCCTACTAATGAGTACCTCTTCTGCATGTCTACGGAGTTTTGAAAAATCCAAACATCTCAGAGATAGATAGGAATTTCTCGAACGAACCGCACTCCTTCGTATACGTCAGGAGTCCATTGATGAGAAGGGGCTGGGAAAAGCTTGAACCAATGCTTATTTCCTTGGATCCTAACTTCTTTTTGACGGAGGTCATCGAGGTCGGGTTCCACCTCGGGACTCGTAATGATGCCGTTGGCTTCTTGGAGCCTAACATCTTTTTTACGGAGGTCCTCGAGGTCGGGTACCACCTCAGGACTCGCAATGATGCCGTGGGCTTCTTGGAGCCTAACATTTTTTTGACGGAGGTCCTCGAGGTCGGGTACCACCTCGGGACTCGCAATGATGTTGTTGTCTTCTTGGAGCCTAACTTCTTTTTGATGGAGGTCCTCGAGATCGGGTTCCACCTCGGGACTCGCAATGATTTCATTGGCTTCTTGGAGCCTAACTACTTTCTGATGGAGGTCCTTGTGGTCGGGTACCATCTCGGGACTTGTTAGTGATACTGGATCTCCGACCCTTAAACATCACATGACGTCGTCTAATGTACAACATGGCTGCAAACCGACCGAGGCGATCCCGCCGGCATAGCTTCCCAAAGTGATATCGGTCAGTGTTCTTAATCGGCCTCTGAGGCAGGCGGATCGCCGCCGTTATTTCCATCTATAGGGTTATTTCTGCTTTTTTGGAGACCCCACCATTCTAAGTAGTTACCCTTTTATCCTGCGTTAGGCTTTTCATTATTTCAGTGTTAACCCTCTTGCCCAAATTCCTGCTCCAGCTCTCTAATTTTGCCACAGTCATGACTGCTGCATCAGGATCCGTTTGGCAGGGAGGAGAGAGTTCAGCCTCCGGTTCTCGCCTTGTTGAAGGAGCGTCGTTGATGCCAGGCGGGCCTGACTTGGGGTGTTTTGCTTCGAGAGGGGACTTCTTGTCGGAGAAGTACCCCGATGTTCAAGATCAACGGGAGCATACCTTGAAGTTTACTTCTTCGATAGGAGAGGAACACTTTGGGTTAGTGAGAAAAGACTGCAGATGGGGGGAAAAGGTAGTGTTATCGATACCTTCCCCGAATGATGGCATCACGGACCGTGCCGATGGGTTTTTGAATGTGTACACGTATCCTTTCATACTGGGCCCCCTTGATAGGGTTATGCTCGACTTCTGTCTAAAGTATTAGGTTACCATGGCCCAGATTCACCCGTCATTTTGGCGAATAGTGTTGATGACGGGATTCTTTGCGGAGAAGGCAGGCTTGAACTTACGTTCAGTCATCTTATCGGGTTGTACCGGCCTTTTCACCATCGAGGTCTTCTAACCTTACGATGCCGGTCGACCATGCCCTTCGTCATTGATGATGAGGAAGATGAAGATCAGGAGTGGATGAGTCAACTTGTCCGAGTACGGACCACTGATATAATCCCGGTGGAGTTTATGCCATTCCTTGAGGAATGGAATTATATACATAAGTGGTACACTCGTGCCTTCTTAGTTTTGTCTATGGAGAAGGATGTATTCATAAACGTGCCTTCTTTTCTTTTTCTGCAGCGATCGCATGCACCGAGCAACTGTGCCTCGATCGGAGTCGACTCTTTCAGAGCCGATGGAGCTAGGTTAGCAGATGTGCGCTCGGCCTTCGAGGAAGCCCAGCGGCTTCACTTTGTGGTGAGTTCCGGCACAAGACTTTTGAGCTTCGCGCCTTCACTTCCTTATTAAGTTTTCTTTTTCAGGCTTTCGAGAAGCTTAAGTCTAAGCTCCTTCGCCGTGACGCCAGGGGTATGAGGCAAGTCGGAGCTTTATTTATAAGAGCTACTTGAAGGAACAAGTAGTTTTCTGTCCCGAGTGAGTGTGTGTTCCTCCTTCTAGCTCCTGAGGCTAATGTTTCGTTCATATTAGTTACAGAAAAAGACGGAGGCCCTGGAGCGCCTTCGGGATGAAGCTGGCCAAGTGAAGCGCGAGCATGATGAGCTAAAAGCTCAGGTGGAGGTTCAGGCTTCAGAGGGGAAGGGTACTCTGGCTAAAGATTCCGCCTTTGAGGCTCAACTTCGCTTAGTCCGGGACAACGTCTTGGTTCGAACAGATATGATTGCAAAGCTCGAGTCCGAGCTTTTGAAGGTCAAGTCCGAGGTCATTGATGCTAGGGCTGAAGCCGTAATGAGCCGAACTAAGGCTGACTAGAAGGCGGCGGTCTATTTGAAGGACGCTGTCGATGCTCAGGCAGAGCTGAGAAGGACCCTTGACCGCGACGACAGAATCAAAGAGTATGCTCGTTGTAAGTCTTGGAGAAAAATTCTCGAGGAGATCCGTGCTAGGGGATTTTTCCTCTCGGAAGAGTTGGCGCGAGCGAGGACGGACGAGCGTGGTGCTCGGTTACTTCTGTCTAACGCTGAAGATAGTGAAGATGAAGCCGACGGGCCATAGCCCTCAGGAGAGACGTAGATTTTATTTTTTGATTCTGCATATAGCATTTTAAAATACGTTTATAGATGGAGCTTGTGTTTTTTTGTATATGTGTACAAAAGAAAACCTTGCGGCTTTATATCTTCTGTATCTCGTTCTGTCTCGAACATAGCTAGAAGAACTGGTCTTTGAGTTAGAAGGAATCCTTATATTCATAGTATGGTCTTGAGGTTCATTGGGCATGCCCGTAGGCTCTTACGCACTTGGCCGATGCGAGCCTTTAGTATAAGCCGGCGTTTGAGCTCTTATGCATTTGCTTTTTGGCATGTTTTGATGAACTGTTTTGGGTTCAGTCTCTGAGTCGGGTACCGACTCGAGCTTATTTGACATTCAAGATGTCGAATTTTGGGTTGGCGACAATGGCTCTTACGCTTTTGGTCGATGCAACCTTTTGGTGTAAGCTGGCGTTTGAGCTCTAATGCTTTTGCTCTTAGGCATACTTAGTTAACTGTTTTGGGTTCAGTCTCCGAATCGGGTTTTGACTCGAGCTTATTTGACCCTCAAGTTTTGTAATTTCAAGCCGGCCCTTAGGCTCATACGCATTGGGTCGGTAAGACCTTTTGTGTGGGCTGGCGACAGTGGCTCTTATGCCTTGGGTCGATGTGACCTTTTATGTGGGCTGGCAACAGAGGCTCTTACGCGTTGGATCGATGCAACCTTTTATGTGGGATGGCTATAGAGGCTCTTACGCGTTGGGTCGATGCAACCTTTTATTGGCTTTATTTTTCCCTCGTTAAGGACTTTTTGAAATAATGTTTGTCCGACTCTTCGACGGTTCAATAAAAAACCTCGATTGCGAGTCGTTATACGATGATGATCGAGCACATCGGGAGGTTTGGCTCGGAGGCTGAGTATCTCGAAGCCTGTAAATTGGAGCTGACATGGTCGAAACTCTTTTGCCTATGTTGAGGGTAGCGTGTTTAACCGGTTCTTTTCGAAGTAGATTCGAAGTATTTGAAGGCCTGTGATTTTGTAGCGACGGTCAGGCATCCCCGAGTCGAGTTAGTTGGGATGGTACAACCTTGTGACCGTAGTTACTTGTTCTTGGACGAAGCTATTTTTAATCCCGAGTGAAGTAGTTTCGGCATCTATATCGAGGGTATGCCTTTTAGGGGTCTTACAAGTTCGATATATAGCCTTAACTTTGAAATAGTGCTTATGCCTTTAGTAAGGTCTTACAAAATTTTCATGCCTTTGAGGTCTTACAGTTTTTAGATACTTGGTACAAGTATGGTTCATGCCTCGCTCAAGGTCTTACAGATATTGCCAGTTGGTACAAGTGCGGTTCATTCCGTGCTTGAGGTCTTACAGTTTTTAGATACTTAGTACAGGTATGGTTCATGCCTCGCTTGAGGTCTTACGGATACTGTTGTTGCCTTATTTAGGTCTTACGAGATCGAATCTGCCCGCTTGGGGTCTTGTGGCCTCGGGTTTTTAATAAGTGATGATTGGCGACAGTCCCCGAGTCATCGAGGGTATCTTGGCTCGGGAGCCATTACTCGTAATCTTGGTATTGCCTCATTGAGAGCTTATGATTTTGGAGATTCTGACCTGGAGGCCGTGTGATTTTTGAGATTTGATGTCAGTCCCCGAGTGTTCGGGACACTTTCGGTATTAGAGACATTTCGTGATTATGATGTTGCCTCATTGAGGGCTTATTAGTTTGGATTTCCAACCCGGAGGTCGTCCTGGTGTTAAATTGTTGACGCCAGTCCCCGAGTGCTTGGGACGTTTTTGACAGAAGAGTCATTTTTTAGAAAATGCCGAGTTTCTTTTGAAGCGTGAAATGCTTTGATGAAAAGTATTCTTCGATTACTTGGTACAAGTATACATGTTTTGGCTGTCGGGGGCCCGGCTATCCTATACGGACGCGGTTCGTTCGACCGTTTGGCATGGTACATCATTTTCCTACTAAGACCCCATTCGGCTTTTATTGGCTTCTCCAAGTAGATGGCATTTCGGGGGGGGGGGGGGATGACCGCCAGTGTTCGAAGTTGATTGCAAAAGAAGCCCTGAATACTTGTTGAGTCTTCCTTAGGTAGTGTGTGGATGTTGCCTCGTTAAAAACCTTGCCGGTAAAAACTTTGTGGGATAAAAACTCGGTCGAAGGAAAAGAGTGCAACGGATGCTTTAAAACCTTAAGGTCTTCGAGCTGGGTTAGCATTTCGACTGCCTCGACCGAGCACCTGCATAAAGTTTAGTATGAAATAAAAAAAAAAGGGGATGGTTATACCTTAGGGTAGAATGTGCCGGCAATAATTCGAGCCCCGATGTGTTCCAGTCGCTTGTGATGAGGATGCGGTACGGTCCTTTGCTTCGCTTAATCGGGCTTAACTGAAGATGTAGTTTGCTGTCGCTATTTTACTGTTTGGTTACCTTTTGGCTCCTTTGCGGGTGGAGGTACTTGTGCCGGTGCCACATCGTGCACCGCGAACTTTTCTCTAGCCGAATGTTGTTCCCCGTAGACGGTCTTAATCCCATCCTTTATCGGGAATTTCATCATTTGGTGAAGAGTGGATAGTACTTCTCTCATGCAGTGTATCCATGGCTTCCCGGACAAAGCGTTGTATGTCATGTCTCCTTCGATGACATGGAATTTGACATTTTGGGTTGTGCCGGCCACATTGACTGGGAGGGTGATTTCTCCTTTCGTTGTTTCACTTGCCATGTTGAATCCGTTGAGGACTCGAGTGGCGAGCACGATTTTGTCAAGCAGTCCGAGCTGCTCTATTACCCTCGACCTGATAATGTTGGCCGAGCTACCTGGATCCGCAAGTACACGTTTAATTTGAAATGGATTTACAAGGAAAGAGATTACCACTGCGTCGTTATGAGGCTGAGACAAGGTCTCAATGTCCTTGTCGCTGAACGTGAGAGCATCCTTGGGTATGTAACCCCGGGTTCACTATTCTCTAGTAACAGATATTTTTGTCCTTCTCATCAGAGGTTCTTGTGGGACATCGATGCCTCCCAAGATCATGTGGATGACATGTTGTGGCTCATTCGTTTCGTTCTTCTTGGCCTCCTCTCTCTCCCGAAACTGATTTTTGGCCCGGTCACTTAGGAATTCTCGGAGGTGACCTTTATTGAGTAGTATGGCTACTTCTTCTCGGAGCTGGTGGAAATCCTCGATCCCGTGACCGTGCGTGTTGTGAAATTCACACACTAAGTTATGATTCCTTTGCAAAGGATCCGATTGTACAGGCCTGGGCCACCTGGCGTCTCTGATTTTACTGATGGAGAACACGATGTCTGATACATCAATGTTGAAGTTATATTCTGATAAGTGAGGTGCCTCCGTTGGCCCGGCGTTCCTATCAAATCTGGCTCTGTTGATGAGTCCTCGAGGATTCTGTCCTCGGTCTATCCTTCGATCGTTGCGAGGTGGGTTGCGCCTCGGGGCATTCCTTCTGCCTTCGGTGTATGGCTGGTACCTTTCTTTGTTTGGCTTTGTCTCCCTCGCCAGAAGCCTGCTTGGGTATACCGAGCCCAAGGGGTATCCTAGCTGGTCGTCCTCGACTCTGATCTTTGACTGGTATGGGTTGTGAACGTCCGACCAGGTCACGGCGGGATATTTGACCAAATTCTGTTTCAGCTGCTTCGAAGCCACCGAGCTTCGTTCATTCAAACCTTGAGTGAAGGTCTATACTGCCCAGTCGTTAGAGACTGGTGGTAGTTCCATTCGTTCCATCTGGAAGCGAGATACGAACTCTCGCAGCATCTCATTATCCCTTTGCTTGATTTTGAAGACGTCGGATTTCCTTGTGGCCACCTTGATGACCCCGGCATTTGCCTTTATGAAGGAATACGCCAACATGGCAAATGAGTCTATAGAGTTTGGGGCTAGGTTGTGATACCACATCATTTCCCCTTTAGAAAGTGTTTCCCCGAACTTCTTCTACAGGACGAACTCGATCTCGTCGTCCCTTTGGTTGTTTCCCTTCACTGGGTAGGTGTAGGCGGTAACGTGCTCAATGGGGTCCGAGGTACCGTTATATTTCGGAAGATCTGGCATTTTGAACTTCTTTGGAATGGGTTTTGGGGCCGCTTCCTGTGGGAACGACTTCTGTACGAACTTCTCTGTGTCCACAACTTTCAAGATTGGTGGTGCTCCTGGAATTTGGTTGACCCTGGAGTTATAAGTCTCGACCTTCTTATCGTTGGCTTCTATCATTTTTGCCCGATTCAATCCTTCTAGTGAGGTCCTCGAGCATCTTTATGATGGCGGGATCGACAATCGACCCATTATTGCTCGATCTCTCCGGTACCTACTCAGCTGGGGAAGCCGTCCCCGGTGCTACCGTACTAGGAGTTTTTTGGTGACTTTGCAGCTGAGCAATAGCCATCTGTTGTGCCTACAACATTTCAAAAATAACATGAAGGCTAACCTCCCGTTCTTCCCTGTTTGGGGTTATCTGAGCTTCTTGTTGGTCTCCTTGGTGCACACTCCTATTGGTGTCGGAGCTTATATCAACCTATTGGGCGTCGCGTGAGACTTCGTCCATTGGAATTGGTCCTGGTGCGTTCTCAAGGTTTCGTGATGGCACACCAACACCTGGAACAACCACTTAAAAGTCAAATCTATGTTCTGAGGCCTTAAAAATCTTCTTTTGTCTCACCTCGATTTGCATGTGTATCCGGAAAGCCCTTATGTGTAAAATTGAGAAAAATGCTAATTTTGCATTTAAAATTAAATTTAAGTTGACTTCAATCAACATTTTGGGTGAATGGGTCCGGACCCGTGATTCGACGGTCCCGGAGGGTCCGTAGGAAAATATGGGACTTAGGTGTATGCCCAGAATTGAATTCCAGGTCCTTAGCCCGAGAAATGAATTTTTGAAAGAAATTGTTTAACTAAAAGTATAAGATTTGGAAATTTAACGATGTTTGAATTTGATAGTATCGGGCCTGTATTTTTGTTCCAGAGCCCGATACAGGTTTAATATGGTATTTGAGTTGTGCCTGTAAAATTTGATAAGAATCGAAAGTCATATGACGTGATTCGGACCCTCAGTTGTAAAATTTGAAACTTTAAGAGTTCTTTAGATTTTCCTTCGATTTTGATGATAAACTCGTAGTTCTAGGTGTTATTTTGGCGATTCGATCGCACGAGTAAGTCCGTATGATATTACTAGGCTTGTGTGCATGTTTGGTTTGGAGCCCCGAGGGATCTGGTGAGTTTAGGATATGTTTCGGGATGTTTTGGACTTAGAGATTTCTGTTATCTTAGCTGTTGCAAGTGCACAAGTGTTTTCTTCTTCGCATTCGCGAAGGAACTCTCGCAAACACGAAGTGTAAAATTTGTCTGAAGGAAATTCCTTCTACGCGATCGCGAGGCACAAGTCGCGAACGCGGAGCGTTGGGGGCGTTACTGTTCGCGAACGCGACCTGGCTATCGCGAACGCGAAGGCCATTTTGGCGGGGACCTGGGGGAGGGGTGAAATGCTCATCGCGAACGCGTCACTTGGATTGCGACCGTGCAGGCTGGGGGAGAATACTTTCGCGAACGCGAAGGATTTTGTCCACTGCGTCTCGCGAACGCGAAGAAGGCCTGTCCAGTCTTTTAAAAATATAACAGAAACGAGATTTTTATCAAAATCTCACAAGTCCTTCCCTAAAATCCGACCTCGGGCGATTTTTGAAGAAATGTTTCAACACCAAATCATTGGTATGTTGTCTTAAACCCATTTCTTTCATTTTTCATTAACATTCATTAGAATTCTAGGCCTAAATTTTGTTCTTTAAGGGTAGAAATTAAGGATTTTAAGAGAATTGGGGATTTTACAAATTTGAGGATTGAGACCTCGATTTGGGTTCAGATTCCGAGACTAATTGTATTTTTGGGCTCGTGGGTGAATGGGTGAACGAGTTTTGGTTCGAACCTCGAGTTTTGACCAAGCGGGCCTGGGAGCTTGTTTTGACTTTTTTTGGAAGAATGTTGGGAAATTTGTAATATTTTATTTGAGTTTGTTTCTTTAGCTTCAATTAATGTTGATAAGTTAATATTGGCTAGATACAAGTGAATTGGAAGCGGAATATAAAGGGAAAGCGGTATTTGAGGCTTGAGTTTGGCCGTGGAATTCGAGGTAAGTGTTTGGCCTAATCTTAGCTTGAGGGAATAGGTGTTGTGTCTTATTTGTTATGTGTAAGTGTCGAGTACGACGTATAGGTGAGGTGACGAGTATCTATACGTTGGTGTCAAGTATGCCCGTGAGTCTTATATTAAGATTGTTGTGATTTTATTATGAATTGTTCATGCTTAAATTGATGATTAGCACTGTGGAACAAGATTTATGATAAATTCTTGGCAATTGACCATTGTCTAGTATTGGTTCAAGTTGAGGTTTATTTTGTGAAGTAACTGTTGAAATTAGATTGGTTATAGTTGACTCCCTTGCCGGGATGATATTATTCCTATTGTTGACTCCCTTGCCGGGACAGTATTATTTCTATTGATGCTTCTATTGTTGATTCCCTAGCCGTGATGTTATCATTACACTTGTGTATTTAAACTTAAATCCCCTACTATTTGAGCTATACTTGTTTATGTGCTAGTTGTACAAACTCACAAACTGTTTGGCCGGGAACCACACTGGTGGATCCTGAGGGGTGCCTAACACCTTCCCCTTAGGATAATTTCAAGCCCTTACCCTATCTCTGGTTACCAAACGTAGTTCTAGATGAACCTTATAGGTGCCCTAACGCACCTTAAATCGTTAGGTGGTGACTCTTAAAAAAAAATGCAAACCCCTTTCCCAAAAGAAAAAAGTTGTCCCATACCAAAATATATAAACCTGATTCTGCGAGGAAAGAGAAGGGAGCGCGACAGCATGGCGACTCTGCTAGGGATACTTAGGCTTTTACCATTTCATACCGTTTTTGTGAATTTGTACCCCCCCCCCCCCTATGTGCAATTATTTGCTTAATTCCTTTAAGCGTTTAGTTTCTTCTTCAAAAAGAAAAATTGACATGTCTTTCTTGTTTCCTTCCTTTATAACTGCTTTAAATTATAAAATTGTTGCATTTGTCGCTTTCTTAACGTGCAAATACATGTCAACATGCTTTTAATTATTGCATAATCATGCTCAACATCATACTCCATTCGTGCCAAACAAATACTATAGCAACGCTTGATGAGTGGTTGCGCCCTTCCTATATCATTAACCCCCTAAATTTGGAAAGGCTTATTTGCGGTAAAACTAGTCGATCAGCGATGCAGTCGACAGTTCCGTGCCTTCCCCTTGAGTTGTCCGCTCAAGGGTACCAGTTTAAAACCCCATAGAAATCTTACTCTGTTTAAATTGCACATGCATCATGGCCAAACCTAGTCGGGTCAGTTATGTTATCCGCATAATGATCCTTTAAGATAGCCTTTGTCCAAAAGTCCACTGGGTTTCCCTAAACCCGAACGGACATCATCACGTTCTGTATATTTATTTGGAGAACTAAATGCTTCATGCTAATTGTTGATGTTAAATAGTCGAATCTGGTGGGGGTAAGGGCCTAAACTTGTTTGCCTTGCAGAAATATGAGGCATGAAGTCCCCAGATTCGGCATGGTCATCAACATCCACCCAAGGTTGTTAAGTTGGTGGGAAGATTTACATTCTAGTGACAAAACTCTCGTCAAAAAATATATGGGCAATCTACCATCCCTCTTGGAGATCCAGCCTAACAACATAATGATTGAAACTACTACCTTATTTTGGGATTGTGAAAGGGCCGTGTTCTGCTTTGGGAACGTCGAGATGACACCTTTGCTAGAGGAGATAGGAGGACTGGCCAGTCTAGTATGGAAAACCCCGGTTTGCTAATGCCTGAGAACCGCACAGGCAAGGTTTTCCCAAAAATGATGGGTTTTGAAGAAGAATGCAGAATTGGTATGCCTAAAGGAATCCTACATCCCCTTTGACTACATGTATGAAAGGTACGGTTACAGCAAATCATACCGTACCTACCATGGCGAGTTTTCCATCACGTCCTTGGGACATATCCATCGTAGGGTTTTCGTCTTCATGTTTCACTTCCTGGGTCTGATCTTGTTTCCAATGAAGAAAGGGAGAATCCATACTAGGCTGGCTATGGTAACCAAGACCCTAATTGAGGGGATTGGTGGGCAGGCATTCAGCATTGTACCCATGATCATTGCAGACATATACCGAGCCTTAGAGAAGTGTCAACGAGGAGCGAAACACTTCGAAGGCTGCAATCTACTACTTCAACTTTGGCTCATGGAACATCTCTAAAAGGGCGAATACCGACAAGAGATTCAGCGAAGGGCCTGGGATGACCACATCGCTTTCCACCACCCAAAGCGAATGAATTACATCCCCGACATGTTCGCTCAGCCTGAGAATGCCAAGGAATGGGTTGAGCTTTTTGATAATATGACTGAAGAACAAGTTCAATGGATGTTTGAGTGGTTTCCGATACATGAGTTCATCGCCTGATCCAGAGATGTACCTTTCCTGATACTGATTGGTCTAAGAGGAATATACCCTTACGTCCCTCTTCGAGTTATGAGGCAAGCTGGTAGGAAGCAAGTCATACCCAGAGTCGACAAGATGAGCCATTTTCAAGCTGACTTCAAAAATGATGATACACCCCACAAGTGCCAAGCCCAACACATGTGGCACTGCAAGATCGTAACGGGGAAAGACACCATCGAGCCGGACAGATATCATGCCGGTTGTACCCCCTTCTATTTTGGTTGGTTGGAAGACAATTGGGATGGTCTGGGCCAGCCAGGGTTTGTTCGAGGTCATAGAATTATAGATGAAAAGGCCGAGGCGCAAGTCAAGTACAACCAGCTGCGCAAAAGGATCCATGAATGCGAAAGCGAACACCGCGAGATACAAGAATCCAACCAGAAACTGATTGAGGAATGGGAAGACATGGCTATCAGTGCCAACAAAAGGCTAGGGTACTTGGAGCGAGGCATAGTAGAACTGGAGGGAAAATTTCTCAAGAGGGTTGAAGACTGTCAAGTTGCTGAACGGACCGAAGGTGGACATCTAGCCAGAGCATACCTATTGCTGGGACTTCGTGGATTGGGGAAGCTGTTTGACAGAGCCAAGGATGCCGAATCTGGGGAAGGTCCTTCTGGGACCAAATAGATAGGAATTTACTTTTTCGCCTTATGAATGTAATAAGGCGAATGGCCACTAGTGACTTTTATTGCTTGTTAGTGTCGTTTTGGGATTCGCCTATTTTTATCGATAAAATGAGGGATTTAGTATTAAAAGTTCTCCAAGTTTATTTGTCACTAGGCCTACCTCGGGCACGAAAAGGTTCCCATATTAGGACACGCTATACCTTCTCGCACTATGTGTTTCAATATTGCAATACTTTTTATAATCCTCACTAACTTGATTATCTTTTATTTTATTATTCCCCTCACCAAAGGTTAGTTCGTGCACTCTGGCATCATCATCTTATTTCACAAGATCCAGGGTCCCTCCACCCACTCCTCCTCTCAGTCCAATTAAAGGCAAGGATAAAGGCAAGAATAAAATGAAAGATTTGAACAACATAGCTGAACGGGTAGAAGCCATTGATGGCCGTGGCATTCAGGTCCCAACCGAGAATATGTCACAACTTGAATTGAAACTGTTGAAGTTCCAGGAAGAGCTCGATCAAGTTCAGAATCTAGCAAACCTGTCATTTTCCCACAGCACCCCAGACCAACTTCCCCAATATTCAAAACCCTACACCTCCTCAAGATATCCCAAAACAACAGAATCATCCCGCTTCTCACCATCACACTGCTCCACCAAAGAACCAACGTAAAACCTGACATACCCCAAACAACACTCCACTACTCATCCCAGAACCTCAAAATTCCACAAACGACCATTTCCACACCCATACACCTGGCCACCATAACAATCCTATCTATGTGGAGACCATACCACATTCCACCCAACCTATCTCATGCACACCTGAGTCTGATAAAAAGAATCTGCTTATTAGGAGCTTGGCCGAGGAACTTAAGAAACTAACCGGCCGGATTCAGGGCATTGAGGGAAGCAAAGGAATCAAGGGGCTGAACTATGAGGACCCTTGCATACAGCCTGATGTCGAACTGCCTGAGGGGTACAAACCTCCTAAGTTTGAAATTTTTGATGGTACGGGTGATCCAAGGGTCCATCTGAGGACATATTGCGACAATCTGGTTTGAGTATGGAAGGATGAAAGGATCCGCATGAAGCCGTTCATGAGGAGTTTGAAAGGAGATGCATTATATTGGTACATCAGCCAAGATCCCAAGAAGCGGTCAAGCTGGGTAGGCATGGCATCTGACTTTATGGACAAGTTCAGGTTTAATACAGAGAATGCACCGGACGTGTTCTATATCCAGAATTTAAAGAAGAAGCCCATAGAGACGTTTCGCGAGTATGCTACTTGCTGGAGGTCCGAAGCTGCTAAGGTTAGACCCACCTTAGAAGAGGATCAAATGAACAAGTTCTTTGTCCGGGCTCAGGATCCGCAATACTATGAACGGCTGATGATGATTGAGAACCACAAGTTCTCCGACATTATCAAATTAGGTGAAATAATTGAAGAAGGTATTAAAAGTGGTATGGTTACAAATTTCGAGGCCTTGCAAGCTACGAATAAAGCTTTACAGTCCGGTGGTGTGTCCAACAAAAGGGACATAGGGGCCGTGATAGTTGCACAAAGGACCAAGTCTCCCCTTAAATACCTAGCTTTCCCAACACCTCTACTCACATACCAGCCAAACCCTAATTACCAAGCACCCTCATACCAAGCTCCGCCACTAACTTATCAGTCCTCTCCACCGCCTACATATCAACCTACTTCACCCAGATACTCCCAACCCACTCATGTCTACTAAACTTACAATGCTCAACCATCCCATTATCAATCACCCCCTGCACGCAAAAATTTCCCTAGACCCCGACCTAATTTTGATCGCAGACCTCCAAAACAATATACAACCATCGCTGAACTCATCGACCAGCTGTATGAGAGGCTCAAAGCTGCTGGTTATGTCACCCCCGTGCCTGCTACAATCCCTGAGAATCCTTCTCAGTGGGTTAACTCAAACAAGTCCTGTGTATACCACTCCGGCATGAAAGGGAACACCATCGATGAATGCCGCTCCTTGAAAGACAAGATACAGTCTTTGATTAATAACAAGATTATTGTGGCAAAGGAAACCGCTCCAAACATCCGCAACAACCCTCTGCCAGACCATAAGGGTGGAGGTATCCACATGATTGAAGTAGAAGATGAGTAGAATCCCGAAGGATCAATCGGGTTGATCATGGAAGGTGATGACCCAAAGAAACCAACAATTGAGGACGCTG
Organism: Nicotiana attenuata; assembly: GCF_001879085.1. Taxonomy (NCBI): domain Eukaryota; kingdom Viridiplantae; phylum Streptophyta; class Magnoliopsida; order Solanales; family Solanaceae; genus Nicotiana; species Nicotiana attenuata. The sequence continues at coordinate 38,737,814 of NC_031997.1, read as the reverse complement.
AGGTGAATATGCCTATACCTCTTGAATTTAAAGCAACGCCATCCGCAAAGACACCAGCACCAATTGAGGTTGAGTTTGTATCTCCGGCAAATGCACCCGCATCATTTGAGGTTTGTTAATTAATTTAATGGAACTTAACTGGAAGGGAAATTGGTTCTTGCTTATGTGTATGTCAATATATATAGATGGCTTATACAGATACTTGGGAACTCAATACCTTTGCAATATTTCACGCACTGCTTTGCAAGCCCTCAGAGATGCATGACTAATGGATTCATTACTTCTCAAATTAGAATAATGACAATCTAATCTCATTGCAATTCACTCGAAACCCAATATAACCAAGTTATCAATATCACTATTTAGCCATGATAATCTTGATATACCTATGTTAATTGATGAAAAAAATACCTTGAAACTTGAATTAAACTCCGCTGATAGTGGCTCTCTTGCGGCACCAGATCGCTGGACACTGTAAAGACCTTCTTGATTTCCTCTTTATAGATGTGAACTTGCTACCAACAACTTTGTTGTTCCTTCGATTTTTTTTTGTTTGAAGGAGCTTTAATGCCCCAACTCTCCTACTCTTATTCCTTTTTCTTTGAGATTGCAAGGAATTGGAATTTTACCTATTCTCAGACTCTATACGATGTCCTATATCAATTGTTTCTTGGGATTCGGCCCCACCCTTTTTTTTTAATTTTAAATTAGTTATTACTATTATTATTATTATCATTATTGTTATTATTATTATTTACTAATGACCAATACACCCTTACTAAAAATATAGGGTATTACATCCTCCCCACCTTATGAAATTCGGTCCCCGAATTTAACTTAAGTACATACCTGTCGACTGAAACAAATGGGGATACTTCGCTTGCATATCTTTTTCTAGTTCCCAAGTAGCTTCTTCAACGGTGTGATTTCTCCATAAAACTTTAACGAACACAATTTCTTTTGACCGTAGCTTTCTTACTTGCCTATCCACAATAGCCATCGGCTCCTCCTCATAGGACAACTTCTCATCGAGCGGTATAGTCGGTGATTCAATCACCTGAGATGAGTCATCTTATCAGCATAAGACTTTTGTCTACTTTGAGCTGTAAGCAATCTCTGTCTGATTAACTGGACCTTGTCTATAGCTTCTTGTACTAGATCGGGTCCCAATAAGTTAGTCTCACCAGCTTCAAACCATCCGATAGGAGAACGACATCTTCTACCATACAATGCTTCATACGGTGCCATTTGAATACTGGACTGGAAGCTATTGTTGTAAGCGAATTCAGCTAATGGTAGATAAGTGTCCCAACTACCTCCAAACTCAAGAATGCAAGCTCTCAACATATCCTCCAAGATCTGAATAGTACATTCAGATTGCCCGTCTGTCTGTCGATGAAATGCAGTACTAAGATCTACTCGTGTACCGAATGCTTCTTGAAAAGATTTCCAAAAGTGTGAGGTAAATTGTGATCCTCTATCGGAGATGATGGATATTGGAACTCCGTGAAGTCGGACAATTTCATTCATAAATATCTGCGCATACCTGACTCCACCATATGTAGTCTTCACCGGCAAAAAGTGTGCTGATTTCGTCAGTCGATCTACAATCACCCATACCAAGTCATAACCTCTAAGGGTTCGTGGTAGCCCGGTGACAAAATCCATAGTAATTCTTTCCCATTTCCACTCTGGAATCTCAATTTGTTGTAGTAGTCCTGCGGGTCGCTGATGCTCAGCCTTGACCTGCTGACAAGTTAAACAACTAGAAACAAAGTTAGCAACATCTTTCTTCATACCTTCCCACCAATAAAATTGCTTCAGGTCATGGTACATTTTTGTGGATCCAGGATGTATAGTGTATTTAGTGTTGTGAGCTTCTTTAAGAATAGCATGTCTTAACCCATCTACGTCTGCTACACATAGCCTGTCACCCATTCGAAGAACACCATCACTTTCAACAATCATATCCTTGCTTTTACCAGCTAAGGCCTCATCTCTGTATTTGCATAATCGTTCATCCTCATATTGGGTGGCCTTAATGCGCTCAACTAATGAAGACTTAGCCTGAGCACAAGCCAAAAATGCCTCTAAATTTCCAACACTAAATCTGATACCTGTATATTCTAGTCTCTGAATATCTCTGGCCAATAGTCTCTTTGCAGGGGCTATATGTGCCAAACTCCCCATAGATTTTCTACTCAATGCATCAGCCACCACATTGGCTTTTCCAGGATGATATAAAATAGAACAATCATAGTCTTTGAGTAGTTCCATCCAACGACGCTGCCGAAGATTTAGATCTCTCTGCTGAAAGATATACTTCAGACTTTTATGGTCAGTATAAATCTCATAAGTTTCGCCGTATAGATAATGTCTCCAAATTTTTAGAGCAAATACCACTGCAGCCATCTCCAAATCATGTGTAGGATAGTTTTGCTCGTGCTTTTTCAATTTTCTCGAAGCATAAGCTATAACACGACCATTTTGCATGAGAACACATCCTAATCCCACTCTCGAGGCATCATAGAATACTGTAAATCCTCCAGAACCTGATGGTAAGGCTAATATTGGTGCAGTTGTCAAACATGTTTTGAGTTTTTGAAAGCTCTGCTCACATTCCTCCATCCACTGAAACTTAGCATTTTTCTGTGTTAGCTTGGCCAGTGGTGCTGCTATTCTGGAGAAATCCTGCACAAAACGCCTGTAATAGCCTGCTAAGCCTAAAAAGCTGCGAATCTCTGTAGGAGAAGTAGGCCTGGGCCATTTCTGCACAGCTTCTGTCTTCTTAGGATCTACCATAATTCCATCTTTGGAAACAACATGCCCCAGAAATGATACCGAGTCTAGCCAAAATTCGCACTTCGAGAACTTAGCGTAAAGCCGATGTTCTCGCAAAGTCTGCAACACAGTCCTGAGATGATCCTCGTGTTCTCCTTGGCTACGAGAATATATCAGGATATCATCAATAAATACTATTACAAATCTATCCATAAACGGCTTGAACACCCTATTCATTAAATCCATGAATGCCGCTGGAGCATTAGTCAGTCCGAAAGGCATCACGAGAAATTCATAGTGCCCGTATCGAGTTCTGAAAGCAGTCTTAGAAATATCTTCATCTTTGATTCTAAGTTGATGATAACCAGAACGGAGGTCAATCTTTGAAAAGTGGGCAGCTCCTTGTAACTGATCAAACATGTCATCTATACGGGGCAAAGGATATTTATTGCGTATTGTTATCTTGTTCAACTGCCTGTAGTCAATGCACATTCTCAGGGATCCGTCTTTCTTCCTTACGAACAGTACTGGTGCACCCCATGGTGATACACTAGGTCTAATAAAACCCTTATCTAACAAATCTTGTAACTGTTGCTTTAGCTCCCTCAACTCTGCTGGCGCCATTCGATATGGGGGTATCGATATGGGTTGTGTGTTAGGTAGCAAATCAATACCAAAGTCTATTTCTCGTACCGGAGGCAATCCTGGTAAATCCTCAGGAAATACATCGGAAAATTCTCTCACTACTGGTACATTTTCTATACTAACTGTTTCCTTTCTTGTGTCATTTACAATAGCTAAGAGACCCAAGCAACCTTTCTTCAGAAGTCGTTGAGCTTTCATAAAAGATACAATTTTGCAAGTCTNTCTACAACTATTCAAGGAACTAGGCTTAACTGTATTTCTGAGGCAATTGATACGTTGTAAAAGAAACGTAGTGTAGGGAGAATCATTAAAATTCCCAAACATAGAGAGTTAGCCTCACATACCTTAACTTCCTGCTCTTGAGCATAATACAACGTTTGTCAACCCCTTTCAACTTTAATCTAAATCAATACAAGTCAAAGGGATTCCATATTAGCAATGATTCTCATGTTTTGGTCACTTAAGCATCTTATCAAACACTTGGTGAAAATAAAGCTTCATAGTCCTTATTAATGGTGTCTCTACACCCAATGACCCATTCTCTTGTTCCTAGATAAATTCTAAAGCATCAAATTGCTATGTTCAATACCCTTCTTTATCACCCATAAGATAAACGATATCTTTAATCAATAATCAACAATCAACAATCCAATCCTATAATTTTTCATGCTTTTCTATCAAACCCATCAACTCATATCTCATGAACTAGGGTTTATAATCATTAAACCAATGTTAGAATTAATTAGAGGGTGAAGATATTACCTTTTTGACGTTCAATCTTCTTGAATTCGAGTTCTAGGGTTTCTTCTCTCAACAATGGTGTCCCAATCGAATATCTAATGATATGGAGGGTTTAGCCATGTTAATAAGATGTTGGGAAATTGAAATTAACTTAAAATCACCATTAGAACTTACCTTGGGTGGTGGAAGGACCCTTAAGGAGTTAGGTTTTTGAGAGTTCCCCTTTCTAGAGCAAGTTTTTATGTTTTGGGGCTGTGGGGGACGAAATATAGCTTTAAAACGACCCCCCACGCGTGAGTTCACGCACCTGGAGGCTTGTTTGCGCGAGTGTTCGTGCTCAACGGCAGTAACACTGCCTCCTACGCGCGAGTTCGCGCACCTGGAGGCTTGTTCGCGCGAGTGTTCCCGCATACGCGTACTGTTCCGAAAAACGCACATAACGTTTTGCACAAAGATCCGTTCGGGATCCATTATATATCGTTGGAAAGCTATTTCAAAGGCCTACAACTTTCATGCTTTACGTTTTCTCAAATTCCTTACACATTTTCATTAAACACTGATGGAATACCGACCTTCTGCAAACTTAGTCGTTTTTGTCAAATCTTATGCACCTCACTTTCCATCTTGATTTTGAAACAACTATTTTCACCCACAATCATCCCGCTAGGACTTCATATGTCTAAAATATCAAATTAATACCCATTTAACATATCCATACCTAGTCCGAATGTACGGGGTGTTACATGAACAGTATTGGTGCACCCCACGGTGATACACTAGGTCTAATAAAACCCTTATCTAACAAATCTTGTAACTGTTGCTTTAGCTCCCTCAACTCTGCTGGCGCCATTCGATATGGGGGTATCGATATGGGTTGTGGTCAGGTAGCAAATCAATACCAAAGTCTATTTCTCGTACTGGAGGCAATCCTGGTAATTCCTCAGGAAATACATCAGAATATTCTCTCACTACGGGTACATTTTCTACACTAATTGTTTCCTTTCTGGTGTCATTTACAATAGCTAAGAGACCCAAGAAACCTTTCTTCAGAAGTCGTTGAGCTTTCATAAAAGATACAATTTTGCAAGTCTCTGGAACCTAACTCCCTCTTAGAATAAAACTGGGTTCATTTGGTATCTCAAACCTTACTATCTTTGCATGACAATCGACTATAGCATAGCAAGAAGATAACCAATCCATTCCCATCAGCATGTCAAAGTCAATCATATCAAGTACAATAAGGTCAGCTAGAGTATCTCTACCCTCAACCCGAATTTGACAAGCACGATACACGTATTCAGCTAATAGAGACTCTCCGACAGGAGTAGCAACTAGAAAAGGATCAGTCAGTAGCTCAGGCTGTCTACTAAACCTCAAAGCAAAGTACGAGGACACATAAGAGTGAGTAGATCCCGGATCAATCAACGCAAGTGCATCAAATGAACAGACAGAAAGAATACCTGTAACCACTGCATTCGATGCTTGAGCATCCTGTCTAGTAAATGCAAAAACTCTTGCCTGACCTCTACCAGCATTCCCTTGTCCTTGATTCACAGTAGCACGGTCTGCAGCACCTCGACCTTTGTTTCCTGTACCTGTAGTACCTGAAGTATTACAAGTAGTCTGAGTCGGTGCAACTGACTGAATAGAAGCCTGGTTAAAAATTTTCGGAGGCTGAGGGCAATCCCTCAAGTGATGTCCCAACTGGCCACACTGAAAGCACTCTCCAGTTAGAACACGACATTGGCCCAAATGTGATCTACCACAAGTCTGGCAGACCGGAGTAGTGACATATATCTGCCCAGAATTACGATGTCCAGAAGATGATGGTCCCCTATTACCTTGTCTGTAATGTGGTCTGTATGTGGATTGTGAAGACATGTGTGTCCCTGTCTGAGAACCCTGTTGTTGTTGTTGTTGTCCCTGATTTCCTGCTCTTCTATTTTCACTAAAACCGCCACTAAAAGCCGCTCCTGTCTTGGCCTTCTTACGTAATTCACTAGCTGCACGCTCTTCACGTCCCTTGTTTTCAATCTTTCTAGCAAGGTCGACTACATCAGAGTAGGATAAAGTCTTCATCTGTGGGGCTACTGCAGTGTATAGACGACCAACCAATCCATCAACAAACCTCTGAATTCGAGCTTCTTCGGTAGGCACTAAGTGAGGAACATATATAGCCAGTTTACAAAACTTAGTGTTATATGTTGACACATCCATATCTGGAGTCTGAACCAATCTCTCAAAGTCTCTAGCATGTTGTTGCATCAGACTGTCTGGAAGAAAATGATTCTTGAACAACTTAGTGAACTCGTCCCATGTCAGTGGTGGTACTCCTGCAGGCCTTCCTAGCAATACAGTTTCATACCATGTGTTGGCCATATCCTCTAGTTTGTATGCTGAGAGCTCCATGGCTCTCTCACTAGAACATCCAAGAGCACGTAAGGCCTTAAGTGTCTCATCCAAGAAACTTTGAGGATCTGCTGAATTATCGGAACCTGTGAATTTTGGTGATTTCAATTTCAGGAACTCGTGTAGGGATACTTCCTTATTCCCAAAAGTCTGAGTCTGTGCAGGTGCTTGTGTCTGTGAAGTAGCCTGGGGAGCTGAACTTCTGCCCTGAGTAGGCACCAATGCCTCTAACACATTCAATAACCTTGCCACTGCATCTGCAGGTAAGGCAACAGTAGGTACAACAGTTGGCACTGGTGGTGGAGCGTTCTGAACTCCCTGCTCTTGCACTTGATCTGGCATAACAGCTTGGGTTTGACCCATGTTCCCAACTTGAGGTTGAGGAGCAGTCTATCTTCTAGTTTGATGAACCCCAACTTGACCGCCACCCCGGGTAGTACCACGTCCAGCACCACGTCCAACAGATGAGGGTGTGCGTGTCCTAGCCATCTGCGAAAGAAATATTCAAAAGTAAATCTCAAGTTATCTCAATGCACGATCAAACAATGAAAGAAGGGAAAACATTCCTAAATGTTCAGTAGCCTCGAGATCATAAGTATGGGCGCCTACATACCCATGAACAAGACTCTACTAAACATTGCTCCATGACTCGGGACTTAAAGCTTAAGCTCTGATACCAACTTTGTCACGACCCAATTAAGGATCGAGACCGGCACTTAGGAGCAGGTGCTCCCAAGTAAGCCTCATCGGTAATTTTAAATAAAATCGGGCAGAGTTTCCCCTGTTTTTGGACAATCCCAAAAATTTCCTGTCTCAAATCAGCGATCAAACAACCTAATAACAATTCAACTGGCAATTGACAACTTACCAATTAGCCAAAATAAGTCTCCACCATTACTAATCAACACACTAACAAACAAAAATACTAATTTATCTCCGACTTTGATAATAAAGAACGATACTCGACATAAAACTAATAGCAAACTAATACGCATAACACTAAAAGAATGACTATGGAGCGACTCTAAGAATTCAAAGAAAAGACCATAACAATTGATAAAAATCTCCGCCCACGCGAACAAGTGCGAGGCTCACCAAGAATTCTCAACCTGTGCGCTCTAATTAATGAAATCTTCGCCTGCGTCAACTGCTGTCTCTGTAAAAAAAAATTTGCGGGGAATGAGTCGCTAGCTCAGTGAGTAATAACACTTAACCACAACCGTTTTTATTTGGGGACAAGTCAGAAACATGCTAGTATCTTAAAGAGAAAATAACATAAAAATGCCCTTTCAGAAATAATAAATAATTTTCAGTCTCATCACGCTTTTCTTGTAGTAAAATATAATTAACAATTCAGTAATAAGCTCGGTAACCACGGTATAATATCAGTATTCACATTTTTTAGGAGGTTTCAATGAACGGATCATGTAATCGGTATAACTGTGAACTTCTTTGCAAGAAGTCATATATAACGGTAGTCCCTACTCGAGGAAAATCGGTAATGGTATGCTAGTTATACCTTCCCACTAGCGAGGGCTATAACGGTAATCGGTAATTACAAGGTGTACCAGGTCTAACGAAGCCGCCATTAGCTACGGGATCCTTCAATGTCTACTCCCATTTATACTTGTCTCTATAATACGTATATACTCGTAGAAACTATTTTAAAACAATATAGGGCATTTCGGTTCTTATCAAATCATATAATTTCCTTTCGATAACAGTAAAATCAAGTAACGGTCAAATAGATCTAGTGACAACGAAAATATTTAAAACCACGGTATTCATCTCAAATAACTATTTCGGTATCATATCGAGTAAAAGACTTGTCCCACATGCAACCCAAAATAATCGGTAACATATTCATATAAAAAATCATGTGTAAATCATGCAAGTTATGAAAATACAAATTGCGGTAAGATTACTACTCACCTCTCAAAGCCAACTAACCAAAGCTCGACTTCTTATTGATCCAATTGCTCAATTCGTGTGCAATCTATAAATCATATAAGTTTAGTGTTACTATCAATATAATTGATTCCAGATCTTGTCAAATCTAATCCATTTTTTTGTTTTCACTCCTTGGAATATGATCATCTATTCTTTGTTAATTAATTTAATGGAACTTAACTGGAAGGGAAATTGGTTCTTGCTTATGTGTATGTCAATATATATAGATGGCTTATATAGATACTTGGGAACTCAATACCTTTGCAATATTTCACGCACTGCTTTGCAAGCCCTCAGAGACGCATGACTAATAGATTCATTACTCCTCAATTTAGAATAATGACAATCTAATCTCATTGCAATTCACTCGAAACCCAATATAACCAAGTTATCAATAACACTGTTTAGCCATGATAATCTTGATATACCTATGTTAATGGATGAAAAAAATACCTTGAAACTTGAATTAAACTCCGCTGATAGTGGCTCTCTTGCGGCACCAGATCGCCGGACACTGTAAAGACCTTCTTGATTTCCTCTTTATAGATGTGAACTTGCTACCAACAACTTTGTTGTTCCTTCGATTTTATTTTTGTTGTTGTTTGCAGGAGCTTTAATGCCCCAACTCTCCTACTCTTATTCCTTTTTCTTTGAGATTGCAAGGAATTGGAATTTTACCCATTCTCAGACTCTATACGATGTCCTATATCAATTGGTGTCAGTCTTATTTTAATAGTTATTTTACTTATGTAGGATTAATTAATAAATGAGATCGTATTTTTAGTCTCATTCGCAGGGAAAGAATATAAGTTGGGCTCAAATAACCCATTTTAGGCCTAATTTTCAGATCTAGCCCATAATTCCTAGGCCCATACCCCTTAACCTAAAAAACCCTACAAAAACCTATATCCCTACGCTCTACAATCACCCAAAAATTTACAAAAAAACAATGACCTAGAGCTAGACACTTTGGAATCCGCCGCTTTCTCACAAAATCATACCCCCCCTAACGTTGCTTCTTCCTCAATACACCCTAAGCACAAAGCAACAGCAGAGAACACAAAAAATACCAAACGATTCCCCTGAACTTCATCTTCTTCGACACCCATCGAAGACCCCTAACGACGAAATCACCGGAATAGCCTCAGACCTGCATAAAATCCGGCAAACCAGTGTTTGCAATGAGTTTTTTGAGTTAGCCAAGGTCGATTCCGGTCAAGATTTGTAGATAGGATAATAGAATCACACCGGAAATGGTAAATCTCGCCTTAAATAGGGACTAACAGTGGCGAAATCTTCAGATCTAGCGTCACTATTAAAACCTTCAGATCTGGTCTTCATCTCTGTTTTCTGTCTTTGTTAAAAATCCAGTGGGTTTCTTTTTCGTTGCCATTGTTGAACCGAATTTATTGAAGATCCGAGGTTGATCGATGGGGTGCTGTTCGAAGTCATTTTGTTCAAGCTCTGTCCGTCTACAATTTCGGTGTTAGTAGTTGGCTTACGTTTCTTGTGTAATTGCTGAAAATTTCCGTTAATTGAAGTTTTAATTTCAGGTCTGTTTTTCTTTTTTCTTTCTTTACTTGCTTTGATATTGAAGTTCAACGTGAATGAAGTGTGTTTTTCTCACCGTTTGTTTTGCTCTAATTTAGTTGTGAAGTTTCATTATTAGCTTAGTTAGCAAATTTCTTATCCATGTAATTCTCTGTTAAAATTAATGTTTATCGAGCAAGTCACACTGTTTTTTGTTGAGGCTATTGGTAAGTTTGTAATTACTAATATTTGCTTTTCTGACTCATGCGTATAGATTTCCTGTGTTCCTTTCTTTTTCATGTGACTAATTTCGTATACACAAAAGCCACAGACCTCCTAATGGTGCTTATTCCTTATTGTAATGATGGTCTCTTTAGAAGCACTACTGAACGAGTTTTCATTTCATTATGCATGAAATTTGAGGCTTTTTGTTAATGCCATTGCATATGGAGGTCCTTAATCAAGTATAAACAAGAAGAGGGGGAGAGGGAATACTTTAAGAAGTGGCAATGGAAAACACCCTCTAATGGTCTAGGCAGAAAATCAGGCATTGCAAATTGGCAAAAGTTGGTAATGATATATTACTGGTGTATTGTGCTGATAAAGCAAAAGAACCAAAAGATCTTCAGGGCTTTAGGAGCGTTTAAATACGATTGTGATTGTGTACACGTTCGCATGACATAATCATGATTCTAAAAACCAATTCGGAGTATGCGTTCGGCAACTTCGATCAAACCTTTCTTAATAATAAATTTGTTATTAATATAGTCCTCTTTAATTAATTTTAGTTCAAGGTGTGCCATCCACAGTTTAATCATACATGACCCTCGTATTAATGTCATAACCTAGATATAAAAATGACAAATGTTCGTAGTTTGCTCTAGGCACGTTTAATATACTATCGAGGTTGTGGACACGTTCGCGTGACATGATTGCGATTTTTAAAAACAAAATCGTAGTATGCATTCACGCAACTTCGGCCAAACTATTCTTAATAATAATAAAGTGTTACTAATTGTGGACACGTTCGCGTGACATGATTTTTGACGCGCCAAACAAATGGGTACACGTACGCGTGACTCGTTTCAAGATAATTTCTTAATTAAAAGAGGCAACTGCACATAAGTTCTAAAATGAGTAATTAGAAAATTTAATAATCCAAGTATGATCAAAGCGACCGTGCTAAAACCACGGAACACGCGAATGCCTAACACCTTCTCCCGGGTTAACAGAATTCCTTACCCGGATTTCTGTGTTTCACAGACATTAATACAAAGTTAAATTTCGTCGATTCGGGATTTTAAACCGGTGACTTGGGTCACCATAAATTATCAGTGGCGACTCTGATTTTAAATAAATAATCACGTTTCGATTGTCACTTAAATTGGAAAAAACTCCCTTATACCCTTCCGGGGGTAGTAAAAAGGAGGTGTGACAGCTCTGGCGACTCTGTTAGGGACAAGAACCTAGAACCTCCGGTTCAGGGTTCAAGAATTCGAGCTTGTTATATGATTTCACTTGGCTTTATTTATTGTTAATATTACTGTATTTTGTGAACCTTTGTGCTAATTGCTGTCTATTTACCGCTTTGATATTATTTGAATTGTATATAACTGTCTTCTTACGCCACCCCTCTGAGTCTTCTGAAAATGGTGCACACGTTCGCGTGGCCCGCTTTTCTATAGAAATTATACCAAATAGAATGAGGCTGGGCCAGCAACAAGGCCGGGCAGACTTTAGTTCTCCCAGTACGTTGCCCCCTCTTCGGCCCCAGTTGCCCGCTCGGGTAACCCAGGTCTAGAACACAACCCTAGGTTTTAAAACCTAGAAAAACACAGCCTCATGCCGGATACCTAGTAGGAACGTGTGTTTGCATCATGTGCATTTGACTTTGGGGACTCAACACAGGGGTTGGGTCCGTCTAGGACAGGTGTACCCAAAATAACAGACCATCTTGATGCATCCTATGCGCTACATGTTGCACTTCTTCAAGGGTAAAAGGGTCATTTGACCGACCAATGATAATTGAGGGTGAATGAAAAAGAAAAAAAGAAAAAAAGAAAGAGAGAAAGAGAGAAGTGTGAGGATAAAGCGAGGAGGGCCCAATTATATTTTCTGCTGCATTTTTGTTAACAAAAAAAGAGCTTGAATAATTCAAAAAAAAAAAGATTTTACACTTTTTCATCATTTTTCGAAAATAAAAAAAAATCAAAAAAAAAGAAAAAAGAAAATTCCAAAAAGAGTTTACATGTTTCATCATTTTTCAAAAAAAAAAGTAAGGACAAAAAAATATATTTTTCTCTAAGTTGGTTGTTTTTGTTTTTTAATTTTCGCCCGTATCCAATCTGCCCGAACTACGCATACCTGATTCTCGTCTTTCGGGGCGTGATACGTAGGCAACCCAAATAGGGTCCGGTCTTCCTAGTAAATCTTAGGTTCTTGGCTTTGCGGGGTCTTAGCCAAATTTTGCACTTCTAGCCACCTTTTGGCCACATAAGTCATTTTGCAAAAATAGCGTCAATCAGGTCTTGCATGTGTCTAATAGGGAGTATTATTATCTCACATAGTGTTGGTTAAAGTTTTCTCATATAGGTGTGGGTCTATTTACCAGAGTTTGAGCATGGCAAACACCCCGGGACCAACACCCCGGGACCATCCAGTCAGGATCGCTCATGCAGGAGTTGCATAAGGAGCTTTTTTTTTTTGTTGAGTCTATTTTTCTTTTATGTCATCTTTTACCTTCTAGTTTTTTTACAGTAATGTCGAGTCTTTTATTATGGTATTTCCTATTTTGTATTTGAAAAAAAATGCTATAAATCAAAATTCCAAAAAAAAAAGAGATTTTGCGTTTTTTGTATTTCTGTTAGATGTTTTCTTTAGAATACTAACTCTAGAAGTTCAAAAAAATCTTTTGTGGTTTTTCTTACGAAATTAATATCTAGAACTTAAAATAAAAATTATTTTTATATTTCCTTTAGTATATTAGGACTAAAAATTCAAAAAAAAAAAAAGAGAATTTTTTTTAGTACCTCTTTAAATGTTTTCTTTAAGATATTAATTCAAAAAATCCAAAAAAAGATTTTCTTTTGAGGTTCTTCTTTGGGAAATCAATGAAAATGAAAAAAAAATCTTTTTCTTTTTACTAGAACTTTAGGACATTGTACATAGAAGAAAAAAACATACTTTGTCTTTTGTTTATCATTAAAGTTTCTTCCTTACGTAATCAAAATCTGAAATCCAAAAAAAAAAAACAGTTTTTATCTTTTTCATTTCTCGTTTTGAAGTTTCTCTTCAGAGTATCAAATGAAAATTCAAAATATTTTTCTTAGGTTTATTCTTTGGATTTCCTTCCTAAAAAAAAGAATCAAAAATTTTTTTCTCTTCTAGGGTTTTTTCCTTAATAATTTCTCATAGAGTAACTCTTTCATAACAAAAAGGAAAAAGAAAAAGAAAAAATATATGCTTGTTTAAGATTGAGTTTAGAATAGATTATAGAACATTAAGTCTAATAAAAACAGAGAGAGATTTCTGTCCTTTTTCTCATCAGAGTATTCATTAAGGTAATAAACAAAAAGGAAAAAAAAGAAAAAAAGAAAATGAGATTGTTAGTTTGTTTACTTTATTCCCGATCTTCCCTATCTACGCAAAGATCTGATTCATGCAGCGTCATGATACGTAGGCAACCTACATAGGATTCGATCGAATCATTTTTTTTATTATTAAAATTAAAAAAGGAAAAAAATGGAAGAAAATGAGAAAATATAAGAGAAGACTGAAATGAAAAAAATTGGGATGATGCCAAGTGACCTTGTAACCCTCGAAGGCATTCTAGAACCGTTAATTGTTGCTAGGTGCATTGCACGCAATATGATATTTTTAGCCGTTAAATGCCCTAATGCTAACAGGATGGCCCCATTTTGTTCCTTTTGTTATCTTAATTGAGCAGAAGGGTGGTTGACTTGTGGTTTTTAAGTAACTCATCCATACAACACAAGGTCGAAGAGCAAGGTAGCCATGGCTAGCAAATACTTGGACACATGGGTTGTTGATCCGTTTAAGGGAATTGTTGAATCAGAATCTGAGTTGAAAGAAGAGGCCTTAAGGTTGAAAAGATGGATGGCCGAAATATACCATGCCTGGATTAGTGGACGTCCTCCACCATCGGTTCCCACTAACTACGCTGAAAGCCCTGTCACCATTCCACCACTGTCGCAAGTCCAGGATATCTCCCCACAACCTTTTCACACTCCACCCCCCAGAACCACCTCACATCCAGGTCATTTGACCACTCATGTTTTTGTAGCCCCTCCACCTGCTACCCTTCCTCGATCCTCTAGCGCGACTGTGTTCAAAATCCCCGATACCCAACACTATGCTCCAGAACCAATTTTCAAGGTCTCGGATCCATACTCTTACGCTCCTCATTTTGAGCCTCCCGGTGAGACTGCAAAGCCTGCTAAGACGGTGGAGCAAGATGAGATATCCAGAAAGCTAAAAGGGTTTAAGATGCCAAAGTTCAATTTGTATGAGGGGCGTGGAGATCTAGTAGCCCATCTGAGGGATTATTGCAGTGAAATGAGAAGTGTTGGTGGGAAAGATGAGATGCTGATGGCGTATTTCAATGAGAGCCTGACTGGGGCAGCTTTGGAATGGCATACTCGTCAAGATGTCGGTAAGTGGCATACATGGGATGACATGGCTCAAGATTTTGTGCGAAACTTTCAGTATAATATAGACATTGTCCCAGACCGCTCCTCCCTATCTCAGATGGAAAAGAAACCCAAAGAAAATTTTAGGTAATTTTTGTTGAGATGGAACGAAGAAGTTGCTAGGGACAGTCCTCCCTTTGATAGAAAAGATGTCGGTAAGTGGCATACATTGGATGACATGGCTCAAGATTTTGTGCGAAACTTTCAGTATAATATAGACATTGTCCCAGACCGCTCCTCCCTATCTCAGATGGAAAAGAAACCCAAAGAAAGTTTTAGGTAATTTTTGTTCAGATGGAACGAACAAGTTGCTAGGGACAGTCCTCCCTTTGATAGAAAAGATGTTGCCGAGCCCCGCCAACGGCAGGATCCAGTGGGCATTCTTGCTAAATGCTTTCAGCCTCAATACCGACCCCATGAACCTCCCCGAGCTCCACATAATCCATCCCAGTATTATCCTCCGAACAAAGTCCGACCATCTGTTCAACCACTGGGTCATTCCTCATGGCGAGCGCTAGCACCGCATAATGCACTTTTGCCTTCACAACATTTTCGAGCATCCAACAATCATAGAAAACTGGGGCATGGAGGGGAAAAAGGCAAAAAGATAATTTCACGCCCATTGGAGAATCCTACACAAACTTGTTTGAATAGTTAAAACATTCTGGCCTGATTGAGTCGCTCCTCGGCTATACGCCGGACCCATATGCAAAAGGATTTAATCCTATTGTACGGTGCATGTACCACTCTAATGTACAAGGGTATAACATTGAAGATTGTCGTGCTTTGAAAAGGGAAATAGAAAGAATGATTCAAGAAGGAATAATTATGGTCCAAGGCAGTAATACCCCAAGTGTCACACGTAATCCTCTAAAGGTACATGACAAGGCACAGATTGTTGGGATGGTTGGCAATGACAAAGGGTTGGTCAAAGGAGTCAGGGAGCCACTTGGTGAAGTTAATGATATTGAAATTGGTAATGGTCTTGGTAATATTGATGTGGAACTCAGTGGCTAAGATACCGTGCTTGGTAATTGGAAAGACGCTGCATCTCTTGGCAAGCAGGGGGAGGAGCCTTGGTGGTTTATTTTGTTATCATTTCTGTTGTCCGGGTTATTTCAGGGTTGTAATCCGGATATTGTCTTGTGACTCAAACCCTTCTATCTTTTTATTTTGCCTAGTTCGTTTAGTCGTAGTAACTCGTTAGTGTTGTCTAGGTTTGTTTCAGGGTTGTACCCCAATTTATTTTACTTGTTTTGTTATTCAAACCCTTTCACCATCTGTATAATGCAATTTCCTATTTTCTGTTATTTCTAGTCAGTGTTTGTTTAGTTCTCTTTCCCTTTTATAGTTCTTTTCCTACTGACTCTAGTGACTTGAAATTCACGCGTAATTCTCAGCCTGGTCTTAAAAGTTAGTTTAATCAGGAAGCAATGAAATAATTTTGAAGATGATAGGGACACTTGAGGGAAATAAGTACAGATTTGGACATTTTGAGATCATTTAAAGCCCGAACCATGTGAAACTGGGGCAGGTAATTTGGGAAGTTAATAGGGTGACAAGAATTTGTTAAAGGAGAAGTGCATCCCGGACAATTTGAAGCAAGCAACTTTGAGTTCAAATGCATCTCAAGTTACAAAATAAAGGAAGTTTTCTCCGAATTGACGGAGGATATCCATTGGGAAAAGGGAATCACCCAACGAGGATTCTGTACTTGACAAGGCGCTAAAGAAAAGTGGAAGGCATATCAGTAATATCAATGCCGAAGCCGCAAAAGAAATATTGTGCATGATCTTTCGTTTCAAGTTGCATGTGTTGTACTTGGCATTTTCAGGGATTGGGAGGCCCTCTTTCAGCTACCCAAACACTTATACCATTTGGTACCCTTTTGAGCTTGTACTAATTTCTTTGACCTCCCCTCTTTTGGAATCATGTTAGAGTCATACGAAAAAGGAAAAAAAGTTTATGTCCCCATAGGTTTATTTTAAAAGGTTCATTCCAAAAGGAAAGAGAAAAATAGAGATAAAAAAAGGGGAAAAGAAAAAAAATAAAAGGAAGAAAACAGAAAGAAATGAAAGAAAAAAGAGACAAAGACAAAAAAAAAAAGAAAAATAGCAACAATAAAACATATCTTTGTGAACTACATTTGACCTGATTCTTGTCACCACAAGATACGTAGGCAGCCTTACGGTTTGGTCATACCAAATAAAATATGTCATAATCCTACGAAGTCGAAAGTGGAGCAGTCTTTCTTAGTAACTCCATCAAAAGAAAAGGAAAAAAAAAGAGAATCAAATTCCTTTATTTAGAAATTGGGGCAATATTTTTAGAATGGATTCCAAAAGTTGTAAATAAATTAACCTCGTTGTCTTAGTTATTTTGAGCCTTTATGATATCCTTTCTTTCTACCCCTGTCCAAAAGCCCCATTACAGTCCAAACGACCTCCCAGATAATCTTTGAGAGTGCTGAGTTTAGACATGCCAAGAGTATATGATATTTTTTCCATGGTTAATGCCTTGCAGAATCATAGGAAATAAGAATAAAAGAACAGAATAAGAGTCTTATTGATAAAAACCATCACAGGCACCATAAGGCGATGGTAAGTTGAAAGAAAGAACAAAATGAGAGAGGCTTGATGGTGAAAACCCTTCAGGCATTACAAGTCGAATAAGGGTCGTGAATCAGAGTGGATAATCGATGCATTGAAGTCCAGTTTCATGGTTTAGGGGTATAACAAGAGTTGAACATCAGACTTGCTTGACAAATTAGGCCACTTAATCCAAAGGTGCATGTTATAGTCATTAGAGTTGGTATCCACATATGATAAGTTTCTACTTTGTGGTTTTCTTGTTAGGAATTATCTATTTCCATTGTCCTTTACTCTGTTCCTTTTGTCCTATTTACTTCATCTTCCTGAGTCTGTTTGGGCAAAACAAGTGAGAAATGACTTCAAAATTTGCCACCAACTTTCCAATTGCACAAAACGGGATCTGGCTAGCATATCAAAGTGGCATAAGTCAGGAAAGAACAGCGTGCACACTGAGTTTTGTAACAATCAACGTGCTTTGGGATTCATATGAAATATAAAGGTTTGGTATATGTCAATTCATGAACAATGTAATAGATAGAGGGTGTTGGGTGAACGGATCAAAGGTATTTTCTGTGATAAGATTGACAAAGAAAGTGGTTAACCAGTGACAAGCAAGGTCTTCCAAGCGGAAATCAAAGTTATCATGGAAAGTGAAGGAGTAATAGACCTCAAGGCCAAGGCCAGTGGGTTAAGTCAGGAAAGAACAGCATGCGCACCGAGTGGCTGACAATTGACGTGCTTTGGGATTCATGTGAAACACAAAGGTTCAGTATATGACAATGCATGAGCACAATGCAACCGATGAATGGTATTGGGTTTGAACGGATCAGAGGTATTTTTCGTGATAAGGGTGACCGAGAAAGTGGTCAGTCAATAAACAGGCAAGGTCTTTCGAGCTGAAATCGAAGTTATCATGGGAAATGAAGGAGCAATCGCCCTCAAAGTCAAGACCGCAAACCAACCACCATGTTTAAACTCATAAGTTTTCATTGATTGAAATAGGGGCAGGAAATTTTGTTTGTTCCGGAGAAACCCTCCATGAGGAAAGCAGGTGCCAGACAGGCTCGGCAGTAAGTTTCAGGACCCTCCTGGATAATGGGATTAATTTAAAGTTCTCAGGACCCTCTTGGATAATGGAATCTAGTTTTAAGTTTTTAAGACCTTCATAGATAATAAGATTTAGCGTAAGTTTTACCTTTAGGAAATAGAATTTAGCTTTGAAGTTGTCACTCTTAAGATGAGACTTAATTTTAAATTTTCAGGACCCTCCTGGATAATGGGATTTAACTTTTAAATTCTTAGAGTTTTTGGGTACCATGATTCGATTAACACTCACAAATGTTCCCGATAACAAACTGGGCAGAAAAATTTCTTTTATTTTGTCTGTTTTGTTGTAATTAGGTACAAAGGCAGCAGTTTCAGAGGAGTCAGTTCAAGTGTTGGAAATCAGGCACCCACCTGTAGAACAAAGGGAAGACAGTTCAAGTGCTGGAAATCAGGCACCCACCTGGAGAACAAAGGGAATGCATCAGTTTTGGAGGAGTCAGTTCGAGTCCGGCAATTAGGCACCCACCTGGAGAACAAAAGGAAAGCAGCAGTTTCAGAGGAGTCAGTTCGAGTTGGAAAACAGGCACCCACCTGGAGAACAAAGGGAAACAGTTCAAGTTTCGAAGAGAAAACAGTTCAATTGTTGCAAATCAGGCACCCACCTAGAGAACAAAGGGAAGACAGTTCAGGGGTTTGAAATCAGGCACCCAACTGGAGAACAAAGGGAAAGCAGCAGTTTCAGAGGAGTTAGTTCGAGTTCGGCAATCAGGCACCCACCTGGAGAACAAAGGGAAAGCAGCAGTTTCAGAGGAGTCAGTTCGAGTTAAAAATCAGGCACCCACCTGGAGAACAAAGGGAAGACAGTGCAAATTTCAAAAGGAGGTTAGCAATCAGGAGCTACCACCTGGAGAACAAACGGAAGGCAGTTCAAGTGTTGGAAATCAGGCACCCATCAGGAGAACAAAGGGAAAGCAGCAGTTTCAGAGAAAACACTTCAAGTGTTGGAAATCAGGCGCCGACCTTGAGAACAAAGGGAAGCCGTTCAAGTTTCGAGGAAAAATAGTTCAATTGTTGGAAATCATGCGCTCACCTGGAGAACAAAGTGAGGCATTTCAAGTTTCGAGGAAAAACAATTTAAGTGTTGGAAATCAGGCGCCCACCTGGAGAACAAAGGGAAGACAGTTCAAGTGTCGAAAATTAGGCACCCACCTGGTGAACAAAGGGAAAGCAGCAATGCTCAAAGGAAGACATCAATCAGGAGCCCACCTGGAGAACAAAGGGAAACAGTTCAAGTCTCAAGGAAAAACAGGGCAAATGTTGGTAATCAGGCGCCCATCTGGAGAACAAAGGGAAAGCAGCAATGTTCAAAGGAAGACAACAATCAGGAGCCCACCTAGAGTACAAAGGGAAAGGGTTCAAGTCTCAAGGATAAACAGTGCAAATGTTGGTAATCAGGCACCCACATGGAGAACAAAGGAAAAGCAGCAATGTTCAAAGGAAGACAGCAATCAGGAGCCCACCTGGAGAACAAAGGGAAACAGTCCAAGTCTAAAGGAAAAACAGTGCAAATGTTGGTAATCAGGTATCCACCTGGAGAACAAAGGGAAAGCAACAATGTTCAAAGGAAGACAAAAATCAGGAGCCCACCTGGAGAACAAAGGGAAACAATTCAAGTCTCAAGGAAAAACAGTGCAAATTTTGGTAATCAGGCACCCACTTGGAGAACAAAGGGAAAGTAGCAATGTTCAAAGGAAGACAGCAATCAGGAGCCCACCTGGGGAACAAAGGGAAACAGTTCAAGTGTCAAGGAAAAGTAGTGCAAATGTTGGTAATCATGCACCCACCTGGAGAACAAAGGAAAAGCAGCAATGTTCAAAGAAAGGCAGCAATCAGGCGCCCACCTGGAAAACAAAGGGAAAACAATTCAAGTTTCGGAGCGAAGGAATACATATCAAATATTGAAAATCAGACGCCCACCTCGAGAACAAAGGTAAAGCAACAATGTTCAAAGGAAGGTGGTTCAAGTTCATGCAATCAGGCGCCCACCTGGAAAACAAAGGGAAAACAATTCAAGTTTCTGAGGGAAGGAATACAATTCAAATGTTGGTAATCAGGCGCCCACCTGGAGAACAAAGGGAAAGCAGCAATGTTAAAAGGAAGACGGTTCAAGTTCAGCAATCAGGCGCCCACCTGGAGAAGAAGGGAAAACAGTTCAAGTTTCGAGGAAAAATAGTGCAAGTATTGGCAATCAGGCGCCCACCTGGAGAACAAGGAGAAGACAGTCGAAGTTTCGAAGGAACACAGTTCGAGTATTAACAATCAGGCGCCTACCTGGAGAATAAGGGAGTTCACTTCAGAATGCAATTCAAGTCAGTAACAAAAGAAGCTCGCGGCAAGAATGCGAGTCAACAGTCCAAGGTGATCAATAGAAGTTAGTCACAATCCAGAATAAAAAAAAAGACAAGAAGTGAATCCAAATGCAGAAGTTGATGAAAGATGTGAGCTGCTCAAGACATGACTGAAGTCATAAGCATGGTGTGGTGTCCGGTTTTGACCCAAAAAGCTAAAGAAGAACGAGCTAGCACCTGCAGTTAACAAGCGCCAAGGTTCAAATCTAAAGTCTGCATGAAGAATCATTCAAGGCTCAAGATCAAGCTTCAAAAGACTTATAGATAGGAATCTTGTAACTCGTAGTTGATAGGCATAGCTAGTCGTTTTCATTTTTTGATTTTTGATGTAAACACAGGACCGCGGACCGGAACCTCGGCGGAACGGCAGCTCGACCGGCACTCCACCTTAGTATACTCCATCACTGTTTCTACTTCTGAACTACACGTGGCATGATTCCTTTATAGCCAAGGATATGTAGGCAGCTCAGATACCAGGGCTCGGTCACATCCCCTTTCTCTTAGTTTTGGTCCCTCCAAATAAGGGTCGGGTCAAAAAACCTGTCTAGTTGTTCTTTGTTTGGAAACTCTTTGCGTTCCCAGTCAAAGACGGGCAGCTGTAGACATGTGATTATTGACCGTCCCGGAAATTTCACCCATTTTAGCATGTAAATATTTAATTTAGGCCTAATATCGCTATTTCAACTAATTTTGATTCTTTTACTTTATTTTATTACAAGAAACTGAAAATTACAAAAAAATAGTTTCATTAATGTTTTGTAGTCATTTTTAATCTTGAAAATTACTAAAAATAGTTTTGTTTTAACGGTCGGTCTTATTTTAATAGTTATTTTGCTTAAGTAGGATTAATTAATAAATAAGATCGTATTTTCAGTCTCGTTCGTGGTGAAAGAATAATATTTGGGCTCAAACGACCCATTTTTAGGCCTAATTTTCGGATCTAGCACATAATTCTCAAGCCCATAATTCCTAAGCCCATACCCCTTAACCTAAAAAACCCTACAAAAACCTATATCCCTACACTCTACAATCAGCCAAAAAATTATAAAAATACAATGACCTAGAGCTAGACACTTTGGAATCCGCCGTTTTCTCACAAAATCATACCCCCCAACGTTGCTTCTTCCTCAATACACCCTAAGCACAAAGCAACAGCAGAGAACACAAAAAATACCAAACAATTCCCCTGAACTTCATCTTCTTCGACACCCATCGAAGACCCCTAACGACAAAATCGCCAGAATAGCCTCAGACCTGGATAAAATCCGGCGAACCAGTGTTTGCAATGAATTTTTTGAGTTAGATTCTGGTCAAGATTTGTAGATAGGATAATGGAATCACACCGGAAATGGTAAATCTCACCTGAAATGGGGACTAACAATGGCGAAATCTTCAGATCCAGCGTCACTTTTAAAACCTTCATATCTGGTCTTCATCTCTGGTTTTTCTGTCTTCGTTAAAAATCCAGCGGGTTTCTTTTTCGTTGCCATTGTTGACACAAATATATTGAAGATCCGAGGTTGATCGATTAGGGTGCTGTTCGAAGTCGTTTTGTTCGAGCTCTGTCTGTCTCCAATTTCGGCATTAGTGGTTGGCTTACGTTGCTTGTGTAATTGTTGAAAATTTCCGTTAATTGAAGTTTTAATTTCAGGTCTATTTTTCTTTTTCCTTTCTTTACTTCCTTTGATATTGAATTTCAACGTGAATGAAGTGTGTTTTTCTCACTGTTTTTTTTGCTCTTATTTAGTTGTTAAGTTTCATTATTAGCTTAGTTAGCAAATTTCTTATCCATGTAATTCTCTATTAAAACTAATGTTTACCGAGCAAAAGTCACACTGTTTCTTGTTGAGGCTATTGGTAAGTTTGTAATTACTAGTATTTGCTTTTTTAACTCATCCATATAGATTATTCTGTTCCATTCTTTGTCATGTGACTAATTTCGTACAAAAGCCACAGACCTCCTAATGGTGCTTATTCCTTATTGTAATGATGGTCTCTTTAGAAGCACTAGTGAACGAGTTTTTATTTCATTATGCAAGAAATTTGAGGCTTTTTGTTAATTCCATTGCATATGGAGGTCCTTAATCAAGTGTAAACAAGAAGAGGGGGAGAGGGAATACTTTAAGAAGTGGCAGTGGAAAACACCCTCTAATGGTCTAGGCAGAAAATCAGGCATTGCAAATTGGCAAAAGTTGGTAATGATATATTACTGGTGTATTGTGCTGATAAAACAAAAGAACCAAAAGATCTTCAGGGCTTTAGGCGCGTTTAAAATACAATTGTGATTGTGTACACGTTTGCGTGACATAATCATGAATCTAAAATCCAATTCGGAGTATGCGTTCGCGCAACTTCGATCAAACCTTTCTTAATAATCAATATGTTATTAATATAGTCCTCTTTAATTAATTTTGGTCCGAGGCGTGGCATCCACAGTTTAATCATACATGGCCCTCGTATTAATGTCATAATCTAGATACAAAAATGACAAATGTTCGTAGTTTGCTCTAGGTACGTCTAATATACTATTGAGGTTGTGGACACGTTCGCGTGACTTGATTGCGATTTCTAAAAAAAAAAAAACTGGAGTATGCGTTCGCAAAACTTCTGGCAAACTTTTCTTAGTAATAATAAAGCGTTATTAATTGTGGACACATTCGCGTGACATGATTTTTGACGCGCCAAACAAATGGGTACACGTACGCGTGACTCGTTTCAAGATAATTTCTTAATTAAAAGAGAAAACTGCTCATAAGTTTTAAAATGAGTAATTAGACAATTTAATAAGCCAAGTATGATCAAAGTGACCATGCTAAAACCACGGACCCGGGAATGCCTAACACCTTCTCCCGGGTTAACAAAATTCGTTACCCGGATTTCTGTGTTTCGTAGACATTAATACAGAGTCAAATTTTCTCAATTTGGGATTTTAAACCGGTGACTTGGGACACCTTAAATTATCCGAAGTTCCACTCTGATTTTAAATAAATAATCCCGTTTCGATTGTCACTTAAATTTAAAAAAAACTCCCTTATACCCTTTCAGGGGTAGTGAAAGGGAGGTGTGACAATCACAGGTGGGGATATGGCTAATATGGTAGGACGAGTGCTGAAAGCCGTAAGATCACCCTTTATGAGGACGAGCTGCCACTTGAAGGGCTGGGGCACAACAAAGCACTGCTCATCACCGTGCAATGCGAAGATTATTTCATCACCAGGATCCTGATCGATGGAGGTTCCAGTCTTAACATTTGTCCGCTGGTAACACTGAAGAAGTTGGGCAAAGGGCCGGATGAGATAAAGTATGGAGCAATCAATGTGAAAGCCTTTGATGGTTCTTAGAGGTCCACCATTGGTGAGATTAGTCTATGTCTGCAGAAGGGACCAACCTGGTTCAAGGTCGATTTCCAGGTGATAGATGTACCAACATCTTACAACTTGCTATTGGGACGACCATGGATTCATGCTGCTGGGGCCGCAGCATCAACGCTGCATCAGGCTGTAAAGTTCGAACGGAATCACCAGGAAGTGATCATTCAGGTGACGATGGCAACCCTATATACAGTCGCCAGGCCATTCCGGCGATCGGGGGAAGAAGGAAGCTGGGTGGAGAAACTTACCACCACATCGAGCAGGTCAATGCTGTCGACAAAGAAAAATGGTCGGATAGCAAAATCAAGAGTATACTGAGTTGGAGTGGGTACGAATCTGGCAAAGGGCTCGACAAAAATCTCCAAGGAATCTCTTAACCCATAAAACTCAAGAAACATGGCACTACCTTCGGTATAGAATAGGAATACAAATGGGAAGAATTCAATAGCTGGTCACCACCATGGTGCGGTCCTTACTCCCCACTAGAGTAGCCAATACCGCATCTGGAGCAGACTTTCCAACAGGTTGACACTATTTATGGGTCAGATGAAGAAGAAGCACTTGCAGCAGTGAAGAACTTGTTTCTATAGGACAGTGATATGGATTGTTGTGTTATTCTCGAGGAGGAGGGGGAGGAAGGCCCTTCCATATAGGCTATGAGCAGAGGGGCACATCTCAAGAATTGGACCATCAGGACCACCGGAGCCCGTCGAGCCTCGGGGTAGCAAGGCTAAAACCGTTATTCAATCTATCAAAAGCATGTTTGATTTTTCTTATGAATTAATATTTATTGCTATCGTTTTCCTCCTTACTTTACCAATACAACATTACTATTACTTATCTTGATGAACCAATGACTGTGACATGCAATGAGACAACGCAACAAACGGACTTTGATTCAGAGGAAGATGACATACCTGATGAGATTTTCAAAGAAGTTGAGAAATTTGAAAACAAACCTAAGTCCAACTTGGACGAGACCGAAATTGTCAACCTGGGAGATGCAAAAAATGTCAAAGAAACACGAATCAAAATTCACATATCGCCATCGGAGAAGAAATAATACACAGAATTTCTAAAGGAGTATGAGGACATATTCGCCTGGTCATATTATGACATGACTGGTCTGAGTACGTCCATTGTGGCTCACAAACTGCCAACCGATCCAATGTGTCCACCGGTAAAGCAAAAGCTCAGAAAGTTCAAGCCTGATATGAGTTTGAAAATCAATGAAGAAGTCACCAAGCAGATCAAAGCTAAGGTTCTCAGGGTGGCTGAGCACCCGACATGGTTAGCCAACATTGTGCCAGTACCAAAAAAGGACGGGAAGGTCAGAGTCTGTGTCGACTACCGGGATCTCAACCGGGCCAGTCCGAAAGAAGACTTCCCTTTGTCAAATATAAACATCCTGATTGACAATTGCGCCAAGCATGAGTTACAATCATCGTAGATTGCTTCGCTAGTTATCATCAGATCTGGATGGATGAGGAAGATGCTGAGAAAACGCCTTTCATTACGCCGTGGGAGTATATTGTTACAAGATGATGCCATTCGGCCTGAAGAATGTAGGGGCCACCTACATGAGGGCCATGACTACCATCTTTCATGATATGATACACAAGGAGATAGAGGTATATGTGGATGATGTTATTATCAAATCCAAGAAGGCCACTGACCACATAGAAGATATGAGGAAGTTCTTCAATAGATTACGGAGATACAACTAAAACTAAACCCCGCAAAGTGTGCATTTGGGGTTCCTGCTGGGAAGTTGCTTGGGTTTATTGTGAGGCGCCGAGGAATAGAACTGGATCCATCAAAAGTCAAAGCCATTCAAGAACTACCACCGCCAAAGAACAAGAAAGATGTGATGAGTTTCTTGGGAAGGCTTAACTACATCAGCCGATTCATAGAACAATCTACAGTTATTTGTTAGCCAATCTTTAAGATGTTAAAGAAGGACGCCACCACCAAATGGACCGATGACTACCAAAAGGCCTTCGACAAAATCAAGGAGTACTTGTCAACACCACCAGTCTTGGTCCTGCCCGAGCCGGGTAGACCCTTATTACTCTAACTTGCAGTATTAGATGGAGCTTTCGGCTGCGTTCTGGGGCAGCATGATGAAACAGGGAGAAAGGAACAAGCCATTTATTATCTCAGTAAGAAGTTCACCCCGTACGAGGCCCGGTATTCTCTATTGGAACATACCTGTTGTGCTTTGACTTGGGTAGCTCAGAAGCTGAGACTACTTTTGTGCCTATACTACATATCTCATATCGAGAATGGATCCCTTGAAGTACATCTTTCAGAAGCCCGTGCCCACTGGCAAGCTAGCAAAGTGGCAAATCTTGTTGAGTGAGTTTTACATTGTTTACGTGACTCAGAAAGCGGTGAAGGGACAGGCACTGGCAGACCACCTTGCTGAAAACCCCGTGGATGGAGGATACGAACCCCTGAAAATGTATTTTCCTAATGAGGAGGTATTATTCATAGGAGAAGACATTGCAGAACCCTATGACAGTTGGAGAATGTTCTTGGATGGAGCAACAAACTTCAAAGGAGTTGGCATAGGAGCAGTCGAAATATCAGAAACTGGTCAGCATTATCCAGTGTCTGCCAAACTCAGGTTCCCCTGCACCAACAATATGGCTGAGTATGAAGCTTGCATCTTATGACTCAAAATGGCTATTGACATGGACGTTCAAGAGCTGCTAGTGATTGGAGATTCAGACTTACTTATACATCAGGTACGAGAAGAATGGGCAACCAAGAACTCCAAGATACTCCCGTATCAGCATCACGTACATGAGTTGAGAAAGAGGTTCACAAAGACGGAATTCCAGCATGTTCCCAGAATCCAGAATGAGTTCGCCGATGCATTGGCCACCCTATCATCTATGATACAGCATCCCGACAAGAATTTCATTGATCCCATTCCAGTGAATATCCATAATATGCCAGCTTACTGTGCCCATGTTGAAGAGGAAGCAGACGGAAAACCTTGGTTTCATGATATTAAGGAATATTTGACAAAAGGAGAGTACCCGGAGCTTGCGAATTATACTCAGAAACGCACACTTCGAAGATTGTCCAACAACTTCTTTCACAACGGAGGATTCCTATATAGGAGGACTCCCAATTTAGGATTATTAAGATGTGTCGACGCAAAGGAAGCATCCAAGCTACTAGAGGAAATTCATGCTGGGACATGCGGTCCACATATGAACGGTTTTGTCTTAGCAAAGAAGATACTCCGGGCTGGTTACTTTTGGATGACTAGGGAAACGGATTGCATCCAGTATGTCCGAAAATGCCACCACTGTCAGATACATGCATACATGATAAAGGTACCTCCAAGCGATCTTAACACAACAAGCTCACCGTGACCGTTCACCACCTAGGGAATGGAGGTTATTGGACCAATCGAGCCTACTGCTTCCAACGGACACAGGTTTATCCTAGTAGCCATCAACTATTTCACTAAATGGGTCGAAGTAGCGTCTTACGAAGCAGTGACTAAGAAAATTGTGGCAGACTTTGTCCCCGACCGCATTGTCTGTCGATTCGGGATTCCAGAGTCAATCATTATTAATAATGGCTCCAATCTCAACAACGACTTGATGAAATCTATGTGCGAAACTTTCAAGATCAAACACAAGAATTCCATAGCCTAGAAGCTTTTGATGAATGGAGCTATAGAAGCCGCCAACAAGAATATCGAGAAGATATTGAGGAAAATGATAAAGAATCACAGACAGTGGCACGAGAAGTTATCCTTTGCTCTTCTGGGATATCGCACCACAGTCCGCACATCAACTGGGCAACCCCTTACATGTTGGTTTACGGTACAGATGCTATCATTCCCGTTGAGGTGGAAATTCCTTCCCTAAGGATCATACAAGAAGCTGAGCTCGACGACACAGAGTGGGTAAAAAGTCGTTATGAGCAACTAGCCCTTATAGACGGAAAGAGAATGAACGTAGTCTGCCATGGTCAACTCTATCAGAATTGAATGTCCAAAGCCTTCAACAAAAGAGTCAAGCCACGACAGTTCACACCGGGGCAGCTGGTGTTAAAGAAAATTTTCCCGCACCAAGATGAAGCCAAAGGAAAGTTCACTCCTAACTAGTAGGGTCCATACATGGTTCACCGGGTTTTGACAGGAGGAGCCCTTATACTTGGAGAAATGGACGGACCCTCAGAATTCCATAGCAGAATTTTGAGGAGGACCCTCAAAATTCCATAGCAGGAGAGGTTGCAATGTCCTGAACCACGTCACAGTCGTCGGTTCATATAAAAAAATTTCTTTTATTATACGTTTTACTAAATCATGCCTTTTTATTATTGAAACAACTTTGTTTAGCAACGCTACCCCAATAATACAAACGATATCACCAGATCAAAGCCAAACGAGTCAAGCGAAGCTAGCAGTGGATACGATCTAACCTCCCCCCTTACAAAACTCACGATTTTTCTTTGGATGCAAGCACTAGGATGGTGAAATCATTAAACATATTGTATGCCCATGGAACAAACATTTTGCTATCAGCACACAACAGTGATGTTCTATATGCCACAATGCTCCCGGTAATCACAACGCTGCAATCTGGTCTCGGCTAAGAAAACTCCACTGTCATCTTGCATAAGGCTACCATTCTACCTTTCGAGGTTAAACGCTACCTCTATCTGCATCTGCATTGCATAAGGCTACCATTCTGCCTTCCGAGGTTAAGTTATACCTCCATCTGCATCTGCATTGCATGATGCTACCATTCTTCCTTCCAATTTGCATAAGGCTACTATTCTGCCTTCCGAGACTAAATGATGTCTCCATCTGCATCTGCATTGCATAAGGCTACTATTCTGCCTTCCGAGGTTAAGCTCTACCTCCATCTGCATTCGCATCTTTGCATAAGGCTACCATTCTTCCTTCCAATATACATGGCTAAAAGATCGCCTCATACTGCATCTGCATGGCTGAAAGATTGCCACATACCGCATTAAATGGCTGAAAGATCTCCTCATACTGCATCTGCATGGCTGAAAGATCGCCACATACCACATTACATGGCTGAAAGATCGCTGTTGATACCCAATTTTTCCCTATGTATTTTCAATATGCAAAATACCTTCAAAATAGCATATATAAGTATTTACAAATGTTTTATTTTTTTTCCATAATTTTTAAATGTTTAAATTGATTTATTTTTCCCTGTTTTATCCATAAAATCTCAATAATTATTTCCAAAATTATTTTTGGTAATTCATCTATTGTATTTTCATATTTATGCTAAAATATGGCTAAAATAATTTTTACATATTTTTACAATTTCATTTAGTATTTTTAAAGCTAAATTGCACATAATTGCAATGTTAGCCATTGTAAGGTTTAATTGTGTTTTATATTCATAAAATTAAGCCCTATATTTTTAAATTGTTATTTACATGTTTTGAATCATTTTATTACTTTCAATTTATTTTCAGAAATTTATTTACTATTTTTTATAATTTGAAAAGGGGAAAATTGGCTTTTTAAATAACAGCCCATTTGTATTTCAATTCTAGCCTAAATTGAACCCCAATTCCCCCAGCCCAATTTTAATTTTAACCCGACCCTAACCCTTTTAAAACCAACCCAAACCCGGATCCCCCCCTACCCCTTTTAATCTAGGCCGTTGATCATTCATATCAACGGCCACCATTGCCCCTTACCATTTTTAACCCCTAAACGACCCCTTACCCTAAATGAATTCTCACCACCCGCGGCCCTTGAATCTCTTCCTCTGAAACTCTCTCTGCAACATCACCTAAACCCTAGCCGCCGCCACCCAAATCTACCCCAATTCCCTTCAATCCCCACCTAATCCATGGACTCCCATGGCGGTTTGAGGCATGTACTCATCTCCTATATCTACTGGTTACCTATTTTTGTGATTCCATGGACATATCTCGAAGAGATCTGGTCCAGTCCCTGCTCAACCTCTATCTCTGGTCTTTTTCCGGCCACCCATGACCGTTCGAGTCAGATCCATGGCCTTTCTGGCTAGATCGGTAACTTTTCAAAGTCTTTCTCACTTTTCTGGGTTCTCTGAAACCCTAGCTTTAAGAGGTTTCCGATTTTCTTTTAGATCTGTCTTAGATCTGTGCATGTTATGAACTATTTAAGTGTTTTCTCAAAGGTTCTTCGATTTTCTTTCAAAGTGACTCTTCATTTTCGACGATTAGGGTTTTGTCAACCTCTTTTTAAAAGATATATTCTCCAATTTTCAGTGTTATTTTATGGTTTTACTATGTTTGAACGGCTTGCTTATATTTTTTCCTCTACCTAGTTCATCGTGTTAAAACCCCTAGGTGTTTTGGTTTTATCCGAGTTCTGAAACTCTCTTTGTTTGTTTACACGCATGTGTGGTTCGATTTAGTTCCTTGTGTTTGAATCCTCTTCCTTGTTTGACTTATCTGATTCTGAGTACCTACCTTTCTAACTCGACTATTGTTAAAACCCTAAAAAGGTTTTCCTCACTTATTGCTGTGAGTTCTTTACTTGTTTCTGACTTTCTTTACCTGTTAGACTGGTTTCTTCACTTTGGCTCTACGTGTGAGCCCTAACTGCTTGACCTTGTTGATTACCATGCTTTGAATAGTCCCTAGTCTATTCATGTCACTTCTGTCTGTTTATTTAATTTGCTCCTTTTTGTCAATATGTTTGACCCTGCATGTCTAATACGCCAGTTCATTCCTTGCTATTTATATGTTGAAGTGCAGAGTCATGATTCTTTCTTGATTGATCTTGATTTCCTCAAAGTTACGACTGACTACAAAAGGTTCCCTTATAAACCCTAATTTTTACTCATTTGTTTAAATTGATTGATTTCCTTCCTTTAATTACTGTGATGTTTTACCTTGAATCCTTTCCCAAAATTAAGTATATTTTGTACCTAGACTCAAATATTTACCTTATACTTTTACTACCCCCTTATATTGCAAGAATCAATCTGTCTCAAACTGATTTATTTCCTTAATTAACCCTGTTAGCATCCGTTTGAGCAATAATTCCTTGATTAAAGGGAAGTACTTGCGTTAATTGATTCTGATTGTGATTATTTCCATATTTGTGTTATACTTTTATTTGGTACCTTATTTTCCACTCGTTTTTAAAGCTATAAATACCCCCAATGTTTTCATTAGCAACACGAACAACTGAGTTCAGAACACACACTTACACACTCAAAACTTTCTCTTTCTCTACTACTACTTGTGCTACTACTTTGTCTAGTCGGCTGAAAGCCAAGGCTAGACTGTAGAATCCTGCTCACTTTTCTTTTTTGCACTTTGCTTCTTTGACTGGTATGTCCTAGTTTAACTTTTAAGCTCCAACAACAATATGCTTCCTTATTTGTTTCAGCTTCTTTCATTTTTATTTTACTTCTGCTTGTGGTTCTATAAAGATGCATTACCAGCATGCCATAATATTCCCCTTCCCCTCTAGATTAATGCATTCCCCTATGTGTGTTTCAAGACATACTCTGTCAGTCACTTATTGTGTATTTGCCATCCCCAAGCCCCCTATCCCTTCAATATGCTTATATTTTCTGACTAGGCTGTGATCATGCTAGTATCAGCTATTGTTGTGCATATCCAACTAGTCCTAAAGACCCTTGATGGGGTTATGTGCTTACAGTCAAATGTCTGTGTGTCCTAAATCCCTTGACCCCCTTCTATGACTAGTGATTCTGTGTGTGATCCCATCTTGGGTGTTTGAGTTTTGTTCACTACTACAACTGCTCTCAAATCACCTCTGTTACTGATTACTTTCAACCCAGTTTTTAAACAAACTCTTTTTTTCAAACTATGTCAAGCACTCTCACTTATTCTTAGAATCTAGGTTCAGCCCCTTTTGTGTGAGCCTTACCTTGAGACCCTTGAACTCCATCTAAACCTGGACACATAAGAGCTGGCCCTTCCACACTACACTCGTTCTGTTTGGTTATCAAATCTGGGTGTGAGCACTGCCCGGGATCCCTTGAGGTCCTTAGGGAACTCTGACACACCCAGATATGAGAAAGGCTTTGGAATAATATTGGCATTGAAGTGATTAATTACATAACTCAGAGAGGAAGTCAAGATCAGGCTTCCTATGGTTGTAGCTTCTTGTTTTTCTTTCATTTCTGCTTATGTAGTTCAATCACACTATTTGTAATAATTTCTAAACATTATGGGGTTGGCTAGTGAAAAGGGATGGGAAATATGGATGCTATAAAAAGGGGTAGAAAGCATGTTATAAGGTTTACATTCTTACTTGCATAGTAGAATCCATGCTTAGGACTCATTTCACGCATTAGAGATCATGTTCTTTAGGATTTACACTTACTGTTTTCAGCATGTCCATTTCACTATCATATCACTTAGCAAATCCTGCGTTAAATGTGTTAATAACTAGTGTTTCTGCAATCAGGTTCCTACTACCATGCACACTCAGAGATCCTGTTTTAGGCTAAACAACATTAACAAACATATCATTTCTGCATATTCTAGTAATCATGTTTTAAACGCTGTAATATTCGTGCATATAGAAATCTTGCATAGGATTCTGCATATACATTCTTTTACATCTCTGCACATTAGATACCATGTCTTTAGGATTTCATTCGCTTAAGCACACTTAGGCTAATTTTGAACGCATAAAAGGAATACAATGATTTTATTCAGTCCTTACGATTAAATAGTAACAACTCTATGTGTTGGACACCTAGAACAGCATGTTTAGGTAATAATAATAATCTCCAACTGTCTTAATAATCCTGAATAACTACTGAATCATGTTCACGTCTAGGCAAAGCCTTAAGTAATTAATAAAATTGGAACTGCCTTTGTTTAAATTATCAACTGCTACAACCAGCAGACAAGCCTGATTCGGACTTCTTTTCTAAGTTATATAATGAATCTGGTTCTGACTCAAACACCTTGCTTTAGGATTTTTTAAAATTCAGACCTTAACTGTGTTTAAGTCATGCTGTTTATATGTATTATTTGCGGAGGTATACATGAGCCTTTTAACTGCTTAGATGTTTCCTTTCTAAATGCGGTCATACTTGTTTCTGTATGTCGCCTTACCATTTTAACTTTAAACCTAAGAGTCAGCCTAAAACCTCCCTCTTATAGGAATAGGAGTCCTAAATTCCTTCGAGACTGATAGGAATGAGACAGGTAACAACATGCAATAGAGGTCAAGACCAGTCCTCGCTTTAATACCTTCACGGGGTGGGAATGGTTGATATGGATATGATGACCGGTGCGCTAATACCACATGTATCCCCTCTTCTGAGGAGTGCCATACCGGGTATTTCATTGATGTGATCCATATTACAATCAAACCTAGGACCCCTTTTACATTCACAAGCATGCTTATATTATAACTCTTTTCAAAACCTTGCCTTTATTGTTTTTCAAACACTTGTGTATTTAAATTTAAAATCCCCTATTATTTGAGCCTTATTTGTTTACTTGCTAATTGCACAAATTCACAAAACCATCTGGCCGGGAGCCACACTAGTGGATCCTGAGGGGTGCCTAACACCTTCCCATTGGGATAATTTCAAGCCCTTACCCTATCTCTGGTTATCAAGCATAGTTGTAGTTGAACCCCACAGGTGCCCTAACGCACCTTAAAATCGTTAGGTGGCGACTCTTCAAAATCCAAAACCCCTTTCCCAAAAGAAAAGAGTTGTCCCAACCAAATGTCATAAACCCAATTTCGCGAGAAAAAGGGGGCGCGACAGTATGGCGACTCTGCTGGGAAATTTTAGGGTTTTACCATTTCAGATTGTTCTTGTGAATTTGTACCTCTACCTATGTGCAATTATTTGTTTAATTCCTTTAAGCATTTAATTTCTTCTTTAAAAGAAAAACTGACCATCTCCCTTATTTCTTTCCTTTACTGCTTTAAATTAAAAAACTGATGTATTTATCGCTTTCTTAATGTGCAAATACATGTCAACATGCTTTTCATTATTGCATAATCATGCTCAACATCATACTCCACTCTTGTCGAACAAATACTATAGCAACGCGTATAATGAGTGGTTGTGCTCTTCCTATATCATTGCCCCCTAAATTTGGAAAGGCATATTTGCGGTAAAACTAGTCGATCAGCGGTGCAGCCGACAGTTCCGAACCTTCCCCCTTGAGTTGTCCTCTCAAGGGTACCAGTCTAAAACCCCATAGAAACCTTACTCTGTTAGGTCAGTTATGTTGTCCATATAATGATCCTTTAAGATAGCCTTGTCCAAAGTCCACTAGGTTTCCCTAAACCCAAACGGACGTCATCACGTTCTGTGCATTCATTTGTAGAACTAAATGCTTCACGCTAATTATTGATATTAAATAGTCGAGTCTGGCGGGGCTAGGGGCCTAACCTTATTTGCCTTGCAGAAATATGAGGCACGAAGTCCCCAGATTCGTCATGGTCACCAACATCCACCCAAGATTGCTAAGCTGGTGGAAAGATTTACACTCTAGTGAACAAAATCTCGTCAGATCCAACTAATTACATGATCATAGTTAGCTGCCACATTGTTTTGGGAAGAAAGTTTCTCAAAAGGGCTGAAGATTGTCAAGAGGCTAAAAGGACCGAAGGTGGACATCTAGCCAGAGCATACCTGTTGCTGGGACTTCGCGAGTTGGGGAAGCTGCTCGATGGAGCCAAGGATGCCGAATCTGGGGAAGGTCCTTCTGGAACCAAGTAGATAGGAGTTTATCTTTTTCGCTTTAAAATGTAACTAGGCCAATGACCATTAGTAACTTTTATTTCCTGTTTGTTTAATGTCGATTTGTGATTCGTCTTATTTTTATCAATGAAATGAGGCATTTAGCATTCCAAGTTCTCCAAATCAACTTGTCGCTAGGCCCACCTCGGGCACAACGAGGTTCCCAAATTCGGACACGCTTTACATTCCTGCACTATGTGTTTGAATATTGCAATACTTTTTATGATCCTCACTAACTTGGTTACCTTTTTGTAATATTTTTGTCTTGTTATTCCCCTCCCCAAAGGTTAGTTCGTGCACTCTGGCAACATCATCTTATTCTACGAGATCTAGGGGACCTCCACCCGCTCCTCCTCATAGTCCTGTTAAGAACAAGAACAAAAGCAAGATGGAAGATTTGAACAACAACAGAAAAGAGAAAACACCAGAGGCCACTGATGGCCATGGTATTCGAGTTCCCAACGAAAATGTGTCACAACTCGAACAGAAATTGTTGAAGTTCCAGGAAGAGCTCGATCAGGTTCGGAATCTGGCCAACCTATCATTCTCCCTCAGCACCCCAGACGCTAACTTCCCCAATGTTCAAAACCCCACACCTCCTCAAAATATCCCAAAACAACAAAATCATCCCACTGCTCCACCAAAGGACCAATACAACACTTGCCATACCCCAAACAATACTCCACTACTCATCCCAGAACCTCAAAACTCCGCAAATGACCATTTCCACGCCCATACCCCAAGACACCATAATAATCCCATCTACATGGAGACCATGCCACACTCTACCTAACCCGTATCTTGCACACCTGAGTCCAATAAAAAGGATCTGCTCATCAGAAACTTGGCTGAGGAACATAAGAAACTAACCAGCCAAATTCAGGGCGTCGAAGGAAGCAAAGGGATCGAAGAGTAAAACTATGAAGACCTCTGCATACAGCCTGATGTCGAACTGCCTGAGGGGTACAAACCTCCTATGTTCGAAATGTTTGATGGTACGGGTGATCCAAGGGTCCATCTGAGGACATATTGCAACAAGCTGGTTGGAGTAGGAAAAGATGAAAGGATCCGCATGAAGTTTTACATGAGGAGTCTAAAAGGAGATGCGCTATCTTGGTACATCAGCCAAGATCCCAAGAAATGGTTGAGCTGCGTAGGTATGGCATCTGACTTTATGGACAGGTTCAGGTTTAATACAGAGAATGCGCCAGACGTGTTCTATACCCAGAATCTGAAGAAGAAGCCCACGGAGGCATTCCGCGAGTATGCTACTTGCTGGAGGTCCGAAGCTACTAAGGTCAGACCCGCCTTAGAAGAAGAACAAATGAACAAGTTCTTTGTCTGGGCTCAGGACCCACAGTACTATGAACGATTGATGATGATTGAGAACCATAAGTTTTCCGACATTATCAAACTGGGGGAATGAATTGAAGAGGGTATTAAAAGCAGTATGGTTACAAACTTCGAGGCCTTGCAAGCTACAAATAAGGCCTTGCAGTCTGGTGGTGTGTCTAAGAAAAAGGACATAGGGGCTGTGATGGTTGCACAAAGGACCAAGTCTCCCCTCAAATACCAAACTTACCCAATACCTCCACTCACATACCAACCAACCCCAAATTACCAAGCACCCTCCTACCAAGCTCCACCACCAACTTACCAGTCGTCTCCACCTCCTACATATCAACATACCTCACCCAAATACTCCTAACCCACTCATGTCTACCAAACTTACAATGCCCAACCATCCCATTATCAATCACCCCTTGCATGCTAAAATTTTCCTAGGCCCCGACCTAATTTTGATCGAAGGCCTCCAAAACAATATACATCCATCGCTGAGCCCATCGATCAGCTGTATGAGACACTCAAAGCCACTGGTTATGTCACCCCCATCCCTGCAACTACCCTTGAGAACCCTTCCCAGTGTGTTAACCCAAACAAGTCCTGTGCATACCACTCCGGTATGAAAGGGCACACCATCGATGAATGCCGCTCCTTAAAAGACAAGATACAGTCTTTGATTGATAACAAAGTCATTGTGGAAAAGGAAGCCGCTCCGAACGTCCGCAACAACCCTCTGTCGGACCATAAGGGTGGGGATATTCACATGATTGAAGTAGAGGATGATTGGGATCCCGAAGGATCCATCGGGTTGATCGCAGAAGGTGATGACCCAAAGAAACGAGCAGTTACTCTCAATCCGATCATAGTCCAGATCCAACCATCTGATGACACTAAGGTAGATACGTCTATACCTCTTGAGTTTGAAGCAGCGACATCAGCAAAGGCACCAGCACCATTTGAGGTTGTAGTCTTTCCACCCAAGGCACATGTTCCTTTCGAAGTGAAGATAGCCGCGCCGATCCAAGTGGCGATGTCCGCCATGCCGCCATTCTACACAAATGTCGTACCCTGGGATTATACAGCCGAGGTAAGAAGGAAAGGTAGGGTCAGAATTGAAGAGACTGTCGCAGCATAGAGTATGACAAGAACTGGTAGAGTCTATACCCCTGAACACCTAGCTGAATCACGCAAGCTGGCCTCCAATACAGGCCAAGGAGTATTCGGTCGTTGACCAGTTAAACAAGACGCCAACACAAATATCCATCCTCTCTTTGCTGCAGAATTCCAAAACATACAAGAATGCTCTGTTGAAGGTGCTGAGTGAAGCGTGCATACCAAGCAACATCACTGGCAGGGAAATGGTTAATATGGTGGGACAAGTGTTGGGAAGCCATAAGATCACCTTTTATGAGGACGAGCTGCCGCCTGAAGGGCTAGGTCACAACAAAGCACTGCACATCACCGTACAATGCGAAGACTATTTCATTACCAGAATCCTAATCAATGGAGGTTCCAGCCTCAACATATGTCCGTTAGTAACACTTAAGAAGTTGGGTAAAGAGATGCATGAGATAAATGATGGAGCAATCAATGTGAAAGCTTTCGATGGTTCTCAGAGGTCCACCGTTGGTGAGATTAGTCTATGTCTGCAGATGGGACCAACCTGGTTCGAGGTCGATTTTCAAGTAATAGATGTACCAGCGTCCTACAACTTGCTGCTAGGACGACCATGGATTCATGCTGCTGGGGCCGTAGCATCAACGCTGCATCAAGCAGTAAAGTTCGAATGGAATCACCAGGAAGTGATCATTCACGGTGACGGCAACAACCCTATATACAGTCGCCAAACCATTCCGGTGATCGGGAGAAGAAGAAAGCTGGGTGGAGAAACCTACCATCACATCGAGCAGGTCAATTCTGTCGACGAAGACAAATGGTGCGATAACAAGATCGACAGTATATTGAATTGGAGTGGGTACGAACCTGGCAAAGGACTCGGCAAGAACCTCCAAGGGATCTCTAAACCTATAAAACTCAAGAAACATGGCACTACCTTCAGTTTGGGATATGAATACACCTGGGAAGAGTTCAATAATTGGTCGCCACCATGGCGTGGTCCTTACTACCCGTTAGAGCAACCAATACCGCATCTGGAGCAGATTTTCCAATAGGCCGACATCGTCTATGGGACAGATGAAGAAGAAGCACTCGCGGCAGTGAATAAATTGTTTCTAGAGGACAATGATATGGACTGTTATGTTATTCTCGAGGAGAAGGGGGAGGAAGGCCCTTCCATACAAGCTGTAAGCAAAGGGGCACATCTCAATAATTGGACCATCAGGACAACCAGAGCCCGACGAGCCTCGGGGTAGCAAGGCTAAAACAAGCACTATTCACTGCTTTATTTATTAAATGATTTTCTTTCCGCATTTTTCAATTTCCGCAATAAGATCTTCAATGTTCAAAATAATTATTCAATTTATCAAAAACATGTTTGATTTTTCATATAAATATTTATTTCTATCATTTTCCTCTTTACTTTACCAATACAACATTACTATTACTTATCTTGATGAACCAATGACTGTGACATGCAATGAGACAACGCAACAAACAGATATTGATTCAGAAGAAGATGACATACCTAACGAGATTGTCAAAAAAGTTGAGAACTTTGAGAACAGACCTAAGTCCAACCTGGACGAAACCGAAATTTTTAACCTGGGAGATGCAGAAAATATCAAGGAAACACGAATCAGCATTCACCTATCGTCATCAAAGAAGAAAGAATACACAGAGTTTATAAAGGAGTATGAGGACATATTTCCATGGTCATATGATAACACGACCGGTCTGAGTACGTCTATTGTGGCTCACAAACTGCCAACCGATCCAATGCGTCCACCTGTAAAGCAAAAGCTCAGAAAGTCCAAACTTGATATGAGTCTGAAAATCAAGAAAGAAGTCACCAAGTAGATCAAAGCTAAGGTTCTCAGGGTGGTTGAGTATTCGACATGGTTAGCCAACATTGTGCCAGTACCAAAGAAAGACGGGAAGGTCAGAGTCTGTGTCGACTACCGGGATCTCAATCAGGCCAGTCCGAAGGACGACTTCCCTTTGTCGAATATACACATCCTAATTGACAATTGCGCTAAGCATGAGCTACCGTCATTTGGGGATTGCTTCGCTGGTTACCATCAGATCTGGATGGATGAGGAAGATTCTGAGAAAACGACTTTCATTACACCGTGGGGAGTGTATTGTGACAAGATGATGCCATTCGGCCTGAAGAATGCAGGGGCCACCTACATGAGGGCCATGACTACCATTTTTCATGATATGATACACAAGGATATAGAGGTATATGTGGATGATGTTATCATCAAATCCAAGAAGGCCACTGACCACATAGAAGATCTGAGGAAGTTTTTCAGTAGACTGCGGAGGTACAATCTCAAACTAAACCCCACAAAGTGTGCATTTGGGGTTCCTGCTGGGAAGTTGCTTGGATTTATTATGAGCTGCCGAGGAATAGAACTGGATCCATCAAAGGTCAAGGCCATTCAAGAACTACCAGCGCCAAAGAACAAGAAAGATGTGACGAGTTTCCTGGGAAGGCTGAACTACATCAATCGATTCATAGCACAGTCTATAGTTATCTATGAGCCAATCTTTAAGATGTTAAAGAAGGACACCTCTACCAAATGGACCGATGACTGCCAAAAGGCCTTCGACAGAATCAAGGAGTACCTGTCAACACCACCAGTCTTAGTTACGCCCGAGCCAGGTAGACCCTTATTACTCTACCTTGCAGTGCTAAATGGATCTTTCGCCTGCGTTCTGGGGCACCATGATGAAAATGGGAGAAAGGAACAAGCCATTTATTATCTCAGTAAGAAGTTCACCCCGTACGAGGCCCGATACTCTCTTTTGGAACGCAGCTGTTGTGCTTTGGCTTGGGTAGCTCAGAAGCTAAGACATTACTTCTGTGCCTATACTACATATCTCATATCGAGGATAGATCCTTTAAAGTACATCTTTCAGAAACCCATGCCCACTGCCAAGCTAGCCAAGTGGCAAATCCTGTTGAGTGAGTTCGACATTGTTTACGTGACTCAGAAAGCGGTGAAGGGACAGGCACTGGAAGACCACCACGCTGAAAACCCCGTGGATGGAGAATACAAACCCCTGAAAATGTATTTTCCTTATGAAGAGGT
Organism: Nicotiana attenuata; assembly: GCF_001879085.1. Lineage (NCBI taxonomy): Eukaryota > Viridiplantae > Streptophyta > Magnoliopsida > Solanales > Solanaceae > Nicotiana > Nicotiana attenuata. The sequence goes on along the minus strand of NC_031997.1, from coordinate 38,697,305 downwards.
ATCATTCATAGGAGAAGACATTACAGAACCCTATGATGGTTGGAGAATGTTCTTCGATGGAGCAACAAACTTCAAAGGAGTTGGAATAGGAGCAGTCTTAATATCAAAAACCGGTCAGCATTATCTAGTGTCTGCCAAACTCCGGTTCCCCTGCACCAACAATATGGCCGAGTATGAAGCCTGCATCTTAGGGCTCAAAATGGCCATTGACATGAACGTACAAGAGCTGCTAGTGATTGGAGATTCAGATTTACTTATACATTAGGTACGAAAAGAATGGGCAACCAAGAACTCCAAGATACTCCTGTATCTGCATCATGTACATGAATTGAGAAAGAGGTTCACGAAGACGAAATTCCAACATATTCCCAGAGTCCAGAATGAGTTCGCCGATGCATTGGCTACCCTATCATCTATGATACAGCATCCCGACAAGAATTTCATTGATCCCATTCAAGTGAAAATCCATAATCAGCCAGCTGACTGTGCCCGTGTTGAAGAGGAAGCAGACGGAAAGCCTTGGTTTCATGATATCAAGGAATATTTGGCAAAAGGAGAGTACTCGGAGCTCGCCAATCAGACTCAGAAATGCACACTTCAGAGATTGTCCAACAACTTCTTTCATAGTGGAGGAATCCTGTATAGGAGGACTGCTGATTTGGGACTATTAAGGTGTGTTGACGCAAAAGAAGCATCCAAGCTACTAAAGGAAATTCATGCTGGGACCTGTGGTCCACATATGAACGGTTTTTTATTGGCAAAGAAGATACTCCAGGCTGGCCACTTTTGGATGACTATGGAAACAGACTGCATCCAGTATGTCCAGAAATGCCATCGCTATCAGATACATGCAGACATGATAAAGGTACCTCCAAGCGAGCTCAACACAACAAGCTCATCGTGGTCGTTCGTAGCTTGGGGAATGGACGTTATTGGACCAATCGAGCCTGCCGCTTCCAATGAACACAGGTTTATCCTAGTAGCAATCGACTATTTCACCAAGTGGGTCGAAGCAGCATCTTACAAGGCAGTAACTAAGAAAGTCGTAGCAGACATTGTTTGCGACCGCATTGTTTGTCGATTCGGTATTCCAGAGTCAATCATTACTGATAATGGCTCCAACCTCAATAGCGATTTGATGAAAGCTATGTGTAAAACTTTCAAGATCAGAAACAAGAATTCTACAGCCTACAGGCCTTAAATGTATGGAGCCGTAGAAGCCGCCAACAATAATATCAAGAAGATATTGAGGAAGATGATAGAAAAACATAAACAGTGGCATGAGAAGTTATCATTCGCTCTATTGGGGTATCGGACGACAGTCCGCAGATCGACCGGGGCAACCCCCTATATGCTGGTTTACGGTACAGAGGCTGTCATCCCCACCAAAGTAGAAATTCCTTCCCTAAGGATCATACAGGAAGATGAGCTCGACGATGAAAAGTGGGTGAAAAGTCCTTACGAGCAACTAGCCCTTATCGACGGAAAGAGAATGAATGCGGTCTGCCATGGTCAACTCTATCAGAACAGAATGTCCAGAGCCTTCAACAAGAGAGTCAAGCCGAGACAGTTCACACCGGGGCAGTTGGTGTTAAAGAAAATTTTTCCGCATCAAGATGAAGCCAAAGGGAAGTTCTCTCCCAAATGGCAAGGTGCGTACATGGTTCACCGGGATCTGACAGGAGGAGCCCTCATACTTGCAGAAATGGACGGAGAAGTTTGGCCAAAGCCGATTAATTCAGATGTAGTCAAGCGTTACTATGTGTAATCTTTATGCTTTTCTCATATGATATAGATAGATCTATGCCTGACCTGATTCCCGTTTAAGAGGGGATACGTAAGCAGCCCTATGGGTTTGGTCACAATTCAATAAAATTTTCATTTTCCCCCGAAATTGGAAACTGGGGCAGTTTGAGGAGGACCCTCAAAATTTCGAAGTAATTTCAGCCGATCGCCGCACGAGCAATAGTTAGAAACGTCAACCCATCAAACTGGGGCAGAATTTTGAGGAGGACCCTCAAAATTCCATAGCAAGAGAGGTTGCAACGTCTCGAACCACGTCACAGTTGTCGGTTCATCTAAAAACTATTTTGATTATACATTTATGTCATACTTTTACAAAATCATGCATGTTTATTATCGAAACTGCTTTGTTTAGCAACGCTACCTCAATGATGCAGACGGTATCACCGGATCAAAGCAGAACGAGTCAAGCAAAGCCAGCGGGGATACGAACGAACCTTTCCCCCTTACAAAACTCTTTTTCTTTGGACGCAGGCACAAGGATGGCGAAATCATTAAAACATACTGCACACTCATGGAACAAACGTTGTTCAAGAATACGACTCTCTTCACCGTTACACTTGCCAAAATTTGCTATCCTCACACCAGTGATGACCCGTATGTCACAATGTTCCCAGTAATCACAACGCCGCAATATGCTATCAGCTAAGAAAACTCTACTGTCATTTGTTATCTTATTTCTTGCATAAGGCTACTATTCTATCTTCCGAGGTTAAGCTCTACCTCTACCTGCATCTGCATTGCATAAGGCTACTATTCAGCCTTCCAACTTGCATAAGGCTACTATTCTGCCTTTCGAGGTTAAGCTCTACCTCTACCTACATTTCCATTGCATAAGGCTACTATTCTGCCTTCCAACGTGCATAAGGCTACTATTCTGCCTTCCGAGGTTAAGCTCTACATCTATCTACATCTGCATTGCATAAGGCTACTATTTTGCCTTCCAACTTACATAAGGCTACTATTCTGCGTTCTGAGGTTAAGCTATACCTCTATCTGCATCTGCATTGCATAAGGCAACCATTCTGCTTTCTGAGACTAAATGTTGTCTCCATCTGCATCTACATGGCTGAAGGATCGCCACATTGCACGGCTGAAAGATCACCACATACATCACCTGCATGGCTGAAAGATCACCTCATACTACACCTGCACGGCTGAAAGATCGCCTCATACTACATTGCACGGCTGAAAGATCGCCTCATACTGCATTTGCATGGCTGAAAGATCGCCTCATACTGCATTGCACGACTGAAAGATTGCCACATTGCACGGCTGAAAGATCACCTCATACTGCATTGCACGGTTGAAAGATCACCTCATACTGCATTGCACGGCTGAAAGATCGCCACATGCTACTGCATCCTTCATGGGCTGAAATATCGCCAACTCATCCAAAGGTGTCATCGTTCGGAGGCACCATCTTCATAACCCGAGAACATCATGTCATGGCCCTAGGATCTCTTTCAATCTTTTGCATATCATTATTCAAAGGCGTCATGGTTCGGAGGCACCATCCTCGTAGCCCAAGAATATCATTTCATGGCCTATGAATCCTTTATTATACGCTTCATGGACCAGGGCATCATGGTCTGAAGACGCCATTCTTAACCGTCCAAATGCAACATTCATGGTCCAACGGGAATTTGCATCATGTTTAAATTTACACACAATATATGCTTGTTTTGTTTATTTGCAGGTAAACCGGCAAGCAACGGCCATCCCGGTAGGAGCAGATCCGCTCTAGTGCTCGCAACCATGTCAAACCTAACCATTCCCGTAAACTGTCTGCTCACCCAGCCCTAGATGTTGCGTCCGTTATTGAAATTGCCTCATCGGTATATTCCGCCGGTGAATCCTGAACTGCATACGGCCTGATTCCTGTAATACCAGGGATATGTAGGCAACCCGGAAGCTGGGGTGCGGTCTGAATCTTCCAAAATCGTTTCGCTCGGTCAAAATTGGCCATCGTTTCTTTACCCGAAAACTCTTCCATCCTTCCCGGGTAAAGAGGGGCATCTGTTGATAAACAATTTTTCCCTATATATTTTCAATATGCAAAATACCTTCAAAATAGCATATATATGCATATATAAGCATGTCCAAATATTTTATTATTTTTTCAGTAATTTTTAAAGGTTTAAATTAATTTATTTTTCTTTTTTTTATCCATAAAATCTCAATAATTATTTCCAAAATTATTATTTTTGGTAATTAATCTATTGGATTTTCATACTTATGCCAAACTATGGCTGAAATCATTTTTACATATTTTTAATATTTCATTTAGTGTTTTTAAAGCTAAATTGCACATAATTGCAATGTTAGCCATTGTAAGATTTAATTGTGTTTTATATTCATAAAATAAATCCCTATATTTTTAAATTGTTATTTACATGTTGTGAATCATTTTAGTACTTTCAATTTAATTTCATAAATTTATTTACTATTTTTTATAATTATAAAAGAGCAAATTGGCTATTTAAATAACAGCCCATTTGTATTTCAATTCTAGCCTAAATTGAACCCCAATTCCCCCAGCCCAATTTTAATTGTAACCCGACCCTAACCCTTTTAAAACTAACCCAAACCTGGATCCCCACCTACCCCTTTTAATCTAGGCCGTTGATCATTCAGATCAACGGCCACCATTGCCCCTTACCATTTTTAACCCCTAAGCGACCCCTTACCCTAAATTATTTCTCACCACCCGCCGCCCTTGAATCCCTTCCTCTCAAACTCTCTCTTCAACATCACCTAAACCCTAGCCGCCGCCACCCAAATCTACCCTAATTCCCTTTAATCCCCACTTAATCCATAGACTCCCATGGCGGTTTGAGGTGTGTACTCGTCTCCTATATATACTTGTTACCTATTTTCGTGATTCCATGGACAGATCTCGATGAGATCTAGTCCAGTCCCTGCTCAACCTCTATCTCTGATCTTTTTCCGGCCACCCATGACCGTTCGAGTCAGATCCATGGCCTTTCTGGCTAGATCGGTAACTTTTCAAAGTCTTTCCCACTTTTCTGGGTTCTCCAAAACCCTAGCTTTAAGAGCTTTCCAATATTCTTTCAGATCTGTCTTAGATCTGTGCATGTTATGAACTTTTTACGTGTTTTCTCAAAGGTTCTTCGATTTTCTTTTAAAGTGACTCTTCATTTCCAACGATTAGGGTTTTCTCAACCTCTATTTAAAAGATCTCTTCTTCGATTTTCGTTGTTATTTTATGGTTTTACTATGTTTGAACGGTTTGCTTATATTTTTTCCTCTACCTGGTTCATCGTATTAAAAACCCTAGGTGTTTTGGTTTTATCCGAGTTCTGAAACTCTCTTTGTTTGTTTTACACACATGCGTGGTTCGATTTAGTTCCTTAAGTTTGAATCCTCTTCCTTGTTTGACTTATCTGATTCTGAGTACCTACCTTTCTAACTCGACTATTGTTAAAACCCAAAAGGTTTTCCTCACTTATTGCTGTGAGTTCTTTACTTGTTTCTGACTTTCTTTACTTGTTAGACTGGTTTCTTCACTTTGGCTCTATGTGTGAGCCCTGACTGCTTGACCTTGTTGATTACCATGCTTTGAATAGTCCCTAGCCTATTCATGTCACTTCTGTCTGTTTATTTAGTTTGCTCCTTTTTGTCAATATGTTTGACCCTGCATGTCTAATACGCCTGTTCATTCCATGCAATTTATATGTTGAAGTTCAGAGTCATGATTCTTTCTTGATTGATCTTGATTTCCTCAATGTTACGACTGACTACAAAAGGTTCCCTTATAAACCCTAATTTTTACTCATTTGTTTAAATTGATTGATTCCCTTCCTTTCATTACTGTGATGTTTTACCTTGAATCCTTTCCCAAAATTAAGTATATTTTGTACCTAGACTCAAATATTTACCTTATACTTTTACTACCCCCTTATATGGCAAGAATCAATCTGTCTCAAACTGATTTCTTTCCTTAATTAACCATGTTAGCATCCGTTTGAGCAATAATTCCTTGATTAAAGGGATGTACTTGTTTTAAAATGATTCTGATTGTGCTTATTTCTATATTTGTGTTATACTTTTACTTGGTGCCTTATTTTCCACTCGTTTTTAAAGCTATAAATACCCCCAATGTTTTCATTAGCAACACAAACAATTGAGTTCAGAACACACACTTACACACTCAAAACTCTCTCTTTCTCTACTAGTACTTGTGCTACTGCTTTGTCTAGTCGGCTGAAAGCCAAGGCTAGACTGTGGAATCCTGCTTACTTTTCTTTTCTGCACTTTGCTTCTTTGACTGGTATGTCCTAGTTTAACTTTTAAGTTCCAACAACAATATGCTTCCATATTTGTTTCAGCTTTTTTCATTTTTATGTTACCTCTGCTTGTGGTTCTTTTAAGATGCATTACAAGCATGCCATAATATTCCTCATCCCCTCTAGATTTATACATTCCCCTATGTGTGTTTCAAGACATACTCTGTCAGTCACTTATTGTGTATTTGCCATCCCCAAGCCCCCTATCCCTTCAATATGCTTATGTTTTCTGACTAGCCTGTGATCATGCCAGTATCAGCTATTGTTGTGCATATCCAACTAGTCCAACAGAACCTTGATGGGGTTATGTGCTTATAGTCAAATGTCTGTGTGTCCCAAATCCCTTGACCCCCTTGTACGACTACTGATTCTGTGTGTGATCCCATCTTGGGAGTTTGATTTTTGTTTACTACTACAACTGCTTTCAAATCACCTCTGTTAGTGATTACTTTCAACCTAGTTTTTAAACAAACTCTTTTTTTCAAACTATGTCAAGCACTCTCACTTATTCTTAGAATCTAGGTTCTGCCCCTTTTGTGTGAGCCTTGCCTTGGGACCCTTGAGCTCCCTCTAAACTTGCACACATAAGAGTTGGCCCTTCCACACTGCACTCATTCTGTTTGGTTATGCAAATCTGGGTGTGAGCACTTCTCGGGATCCCTTGAGGTCCTTAGGGAACTCTGACACACCCAGATATGAGAAAGGCTTTGGAATAATATTGGCATTGAAGTGATTAATTACATAACTCGGAGAGGAAGTCAAGATCAGGCTTCCTATGGTTATAGCTTCTTGTTTTTCTTTAATTTCTGCTTATGTAATTCAATCACATGGTTTGTAATAATTTGTAAACATTATGGGGTTGGCTAGTGAAAAGGGATGGGAAATATGCATGCTATTAAAAGGGGTAGAAAGCATGTTATTAGGTTTACATTCTTACTTGCGTAATAGAATTCATGCTTAGGACTCATTTCACGCATTAGAGATCATGTTCTTTAGGATTTATACTTACTGTTTTCAGCATGTCCATTTCACTATCATATCACTTAGCAAATCCAGCGTTAAATGTGTTAATAACCAGTGTTTCTGCAATCATGTGCCTACTACCATGCACACTCAGAGATCCTATTTTAGACTAAACAACATTAACAAACATATCATCTCTGCATATTCTAGTAATCATGTTTTAAACGCTGTAATATTCGTGCATATAGAAATCTTGCCTAGGATTCTGCATATACATTCTTTTGCATCTTTGCACATTAGATACCATGTCTTTAGGATTTCATTCTCTTAAGAACACTTAGGCTAATTATGAATGCATAAAAGGAATAAAACGATTTTATTCAGTCCTTAGGATTAACTAGTAACAACTCTATGTGTAGGACACCTAGAACAGCATGTTCAGGTAATAATAATAATCTCCAACTGTCTTAATAATTCTGAATAACTACTGAATCCTGCTCACGCCTAGGCAAAGCCTTAGGTAATCAATAAAATTAGAACTGCCTTTGTTTAAATTATCAACTGCTACAACCAGCAGACAGGCCTGATTCAGACTTCTTTTTTGAGTTATATAATGAATCTGGTTCAGACTCAAACACCTTGCTTTAGGATTTTTTAAAATTCAGACCTTAACTGTGTTTAAGTCATGCTGTTTATATACATTATTTGCGGAGGTATACATGAGCCTTCTAACTGCTTACATGTTTCCCTTCTAAATGTAGTCCTACTTGTTTTTGTATGTCACCTTAGCATTTTACCTTTAAACCTAAGAGTCAGCCTAAAACCTCCCTCTTATAGGAATATGAGTCCTAAATTCCTCCGGGATTGATAGGAATGGGACGGGTAACAGCATGCAATAGAGGTCGAGACCAGCCCACGCTTTAATACCTTCATAGGGTGGGAAGGGTAGATATGGATATGATGACCGGTACGCTAATACCACGTGTATCCCCTCTTCTGAGGAGTTCCATACCGGGTATTTCATTGACGTGATCTATATTACAAACAAACCTAAGACCCCTTTTACATTCACAAGCATGCTTAGATTATAACTCTTTTCAAAAACTTGCCTTTATTGTTTTTCAAACACTTGTGTATTTAAATTTAAAATCCCCTATTATTTGAGCCTTATTTGTTTACTTGCTAATTGCACAAATTCACAAAACTATCTGGCCGGGAACCACAATAGTGGATCCTGAGGGGTGCCTAACACCTTTGCCTTGGGATAATTTCAAGCCCTTACCCTATCTCTGGTTACCAAATATAGTTGTAGTTGAACCCCATAGGTGCCCAAACGCACCATAAAATCGTTAGGTGGCGACTCTTTAAAATTGCAAAACACCTTTCCCAAAAGGAAATAGTTGTCCCAACCAAATGTCATAAACCCGATTTCGTGAGAAAAAGAGGGCGAGACAATCGCCTCATACTGTATCTGCATGTCTGAAAGATCGCCACATACCGCATCTGCGTGGTTGAAAGATCGCCTCATACCGTATCTGCATGGCTGAAAGATCGCCACATACTGCATCTGCATGGCTGAAAGATCGCCACATACTGCATTGCATAGCTGAAAGATCTCCACATACTGCATCTGCATGGCTGAAAGATCGCCACATACTGCATTGCATGGGCTGAAAATCGCCAACTCAGCCAAAGGCGTAATCGTTCGGAGGCACCATCTTCATAGCCCGAGAACAACATGTCATGGCCTGGGATCTCTTTCAATCTTTTGCATATCATTATTCAAAGGCACCATGGTTCAGAGGCACCATCCTCATAGCCCGAGAACAACATTTCATGGCCTGCAAATCCCCTATCATACGCTTCATGGCCCAGGACATCATGGTCTAAGGACATCATCCTCATCGTCCAAATACAACATTCATGGACCAACGGGAATTTGCATCATGTTTATATTTATGCGCAATATATGCTTGTATTGCTTATTTGCAGGTAAACTGGCGATCAACAGCTATCCCAGCAGGAGCGATCCCGCTCCAGCTCCCTCAAGATATATCAAACCTAACCATTCCCGTAAACCGCTCACTTACCTAGCCCTAGATGTTGCGCCCCGTTCTTGGAATCGCTTCATCGGTATACTTCGCCGATGGATCCTGAACTACATACGGCATGATTCCTGTAAAACCAAGGATATTTAGGCAACTCAGAAGCCAGGGTGCGGCCTAAATCTTCCCAAACCGTTTCGCTCGGTCAAAATCTGCATCATTTCTTTACCCGAAAACTCTTTCATCCTTCCCGGGTAAAGAGGGGCAGCTGTTGATACCAAATTTTTCCCTATATATTTTTCAATATGAAAAATACCTTCAAAATAACATATATATATATATATATATATATATATATATATATATATATATATATATATATATATATATATATATATATATATATATATATATATAAGCATGCCCAAGGTTTTTATTATTTTCCCATAATTTCAAGGTTTTAAATTGATTCATTTTCTCCCTTTTATCCATAAAATCCCAATAATTATTTTTAAAATTATTATTCCCAAGGTTTTTATTATTTTCCCATAATTTCAAGGTTTTAAATTGATTCATTTTCTCCCTTTTATCCATAAAATCCCAATAATTATTTTTAAAATTATTATTTGGATAATTCATCAATGGGATTTCTATATTTATGCCAAAATATGGCTAAGGTAATTCTTATATATTTTTGCAATTATATTTAGTATTTTTAAAGCTAAATTGCACATAATTGCAATATTAGCCCTTTTAAGATTTAATTATATTTTACATGCATAAAATTGGATCCTGTATTTTTAAACTGCTAATTATGTTTTATAAATCATTTTAGCATTTTAAATTTATTTTCCAGAAATTACCTACTATTTTTATAAATTAAATAGGCAAAAAATGGCTATTTAAATTATAGCCAAATTGGCTTTCAATTATAGCCAAATCAGGACGCCAATCCCCAGCCCAATTTTACAATTAAAACCCGACCCACACCCTTTTAACCCATACCTAAACCCAGATCCCCACCTACCCTTTCTAATCTCGACCGTTGATCTCCCAGATCAACGGTCCACGTTCTTTATTGCCTTTTTTAACCCAACGACCCCCCAAAACCCTACCCCATTCGTTCATTTACACCGCCTCTGAATCCCTCCTCTCCCAAATTCTCTCTCAACTCACCCTATCCCTAATCGCCGTCACCGGCAGAGACCTCTTTTCCATGGTGTTTCTGTGCATTCTCTGACCACCACCGATCTCCTATACTTCTCGCTACTTGATTTCATGATTCCTTGAGAGGATCTCATGGAAAACCCAACCTATTCTGGCTTGTAAGTTGTTTACGGGCCTGTCTCGGGCCACTTTCGTTTGTGAGTATGGATTTCCTCTTGTTTTTAGTATGAATATGAGCTTTAAACTGATTTTCTTCATCTCTAGTATTTTCCGAAAACCCTAGACTCGCTACTGTTTAATTCTCCTCAGTTCTTTATAGATCTGAGGTGATTCGAGTATTATTGAGCGTTTTCCTTTAAAAAATCTCCTGTTTTGAGTAACTATTTCGATTTTAGTTGCTCTTTTCTAAACTAGGGTTTACTGAAACTCGTCTTCTCAAAGTTTTCATGATTTTCGAGTGTTAATCATATGTTCTTAGGTATTATTGATTGATTTCTGCTAAAATTATCTGGACCCGAACTAGTTTGTGTTAAAGCCCTAATTTTCCTATGTTTTGCTTTGATTCTGAGTCTTTCCGAGCTACTTGTTACATTGTTGGTGTTGTGCTTTGACATTCATGGTTTTCCCATTTAGCCTAATTTAGTTTCTTGTGACTTTTACCCTAGTTCATCCTCTACTAGGGTTTTCTGAGTCGATTGCTTGGCAAGTATATGTATGTTTATGAATTCTATTTTTAGCCTATTTGTCTATTTGTGGAAAACTGATATTTTTCCTCTCTTCAAATCAGTATTATTTTGAATTTCGATTTACTGATTTGCTTGTTTAAAATTATGTGCAGATAATTGATTTAGTCCCTTGTTTATGACTCAAATTATTCTTATTACCTTATTGTCTATAATATCATTGATTCTTCACGATTACTTCCTTAATTAAACTTCTGTTTGCTTGCCTCTTTATTTGGGTCTGATTTGATTTTCTTTCCTTAAGTGACTCATGTCCTTTAACCATTGGGTATTTGTCCTTAATTGAAGGAAGACTATGCTAATTTCATATGTAATTTCCTTGATTCCTAAATTATGATTTCTTTACCTTACTCTGCTCCACTCCTAAACTACTATATATACTCTACTCTACTCTCAATTCAGGACACGAACAATTAGTTCAAAAAGCACACACACACAAAAAGATTCTCTCTTCTCTTTTTCTGCTACTTGTACTAACTTCTTGTCTAGCCGGCTGAAAGCCAAGGCTAGACTGTGGAACTCTACTTGCTTTACTTTTCTGCACTTTGCTTCCTTAACTGGTATGTTCCTAGTTCAATTCTGAAACTCAGCTCTATGTTCTCCATGTCTGTTAATCCATGTCTCCTTCTGCATTAATTTAATGACAATGTATTTAATTGCTCTCCTTGTTTATTGCTTTATTCAGCATGCTTAGGTTTTTTTCCCTCTCTTGTTCAAGTGTGTAACCAGCATGTCTACTTGAGTTCTTATTTATTTCCCTTAACTGGTATTCCATGATTAGTATCATAGACTCCTAAATGTGTTTGGTTGACATCAAGTGGCATGAACTAATCATGTGTAGTAGACCCCTGTCCTTAGCATGACTACTCTTATGCCCTGGCTCTATTGCCTATTATTATTATTCTAATTTCGAGCATGATTTCCTTGTTAACACTTTGAAGTGGTAGTTTGTGTTCTGGAAGCCAATCAGTTCCTACTTGTTCTTTGTACTGGCTGGTTTGTATGCTCCTCTTCTCATCCATGTTTATGTGTTTCTGATTTGAGCACTCTATGTCCCCAACCCCCTAATCCTTGTCTGTAAAGCTATTTGTCTTCACTTAGAATCAAGTGATAAATGGCTCTGTATCTGAGCACTCTAAGTTGTCTTTTTGTAATTATGTGTTCTTCGAAAACTGCTTTCACTCTTAGCTTTTTTAAAACTGTGTCTATTCCTGAAAACCTTTTTTCACTCCTGAAAGTTCTACTTCAACATTGTTTTACTAAGTTCTTTTTAAGCTCAATCTACTCCTAGACCACTAGGTTCTGCTCCTTTTGTGCGAGCCTTGCCTTGGGACCCTTGAGCTCCCTCTGAACTTGGACACATAAAAGTTGGCCTTTCCACACTGCACTTACTCTATATTGGCTATGAAATCTGGGTGTATGCACAACCCGGGATCCCTTTAGATCCTTAGGGAACTCTGACACACCCAGATATGAGAAAGTCTATGAAATCATCTTGGCACTTGAGGTGATTTATTACATAACTCAAGAAGGAAGTCTTAATCAGGTGCTGAAAGTTTGGGCCCGTTTCAGTCTCCCTATAGTGTAATCTTTGTTGTTCTTGTGTAATTCTTTTCAGTATTGGTCTGTAATAATCATTTGTAAATGACTTCGGGGTTGGATAGTGAAAAGGGGTGGGTAATATGCATGTTGTAGTATAATCTAGGGTAGATACCATGCATGTAAGACTTTACATTTTACTATGTTTGCCTTACCCTGTTAGAAATCATGCCTATAGGGTTTTAGTACTATGTTTGCCTCACCATGTTAGAATCCATGCCCATAGGGATTTACTATACTTGCCTTACTATATTAGAAATCATGTTTAATAGGTCTTAAAAATCAGTTTCACAAATAGATGCCATGCTTATAGGATATAATTTAATCCAACTTCTGTTATAACAAGTGCTACATGTTTGCTTTCATTGGCCATCATGCCTGCAAAGTTTCTGAAATCAGTGTTAAACAACTAGATGTCATGCCTATAGGGAATAACTCTAGAAATGCTGCCTATAGATCTCAATTAGTTTAGTTAAATAAATAAATCTAGTCCACGTTTTAGTTTGTTTTGAAACTGGTTTAGTTAATGGTTTGTGTTCTCTAAAACAAGTTCTTTCAAAAACTGCCTTGATTTATTGTTAGATATCATGCCTATAAGGATTCAGGAGTCCGCTTTAAAACCTGCCTTGTTTTCACTATATAAAATGTAGTCATCTGCATTTCGCGCCTAGGCAAGCCTTAGGCACTCAACTTTAAATAAAACCAGAACCGTCTTTGTAATTAGTGTCTGAATATCAACGTGTTAAAATCAGTAGGCAAACCTGATTCAGACTTCTTTTCTGAGTCATGTGGTAAATCTGATTCACAATTATCGCTTAAAAACCTTGTTAGGATCTTAATGTGGACCTTAATTGTGTATGAGTCATGCTATTTATGTGCATTGTATGTGGAGGTATATTTGAGCCTTTCATTTGTCTTCCATGCTCCCCTTAACTGAAGTCCTACTTGTTTATTATATGTCGCCTTAGTATTTTACCTTTAAACCTGAGGGTCTGCCTAGAATCCCTCCCCCCCTTTGTAGGATAGGAGTCTTAAATTCCTCCGTGACTGATAGGAAGGGACGGGTAACAACATGCAATAGAGGTCGAGACCAACCTTCGCTTTAATTACCTTCACGGGGCGGAAAAGGGTAGATATGGATAAGATGACCGGTGCATTAATACCACGCGTAGCCCCTCTTTGAGGAGTGTCATACCGGGTACTGCATTATGTGATCCATATTGTAAACAAACCTAGGACACCCCTTTACATTCTCAAATATGCTTAGATTGTAATCCTTTTCAAAATCTAGCTTTTTAATTAGTTGTTTTCTTAGACTTGTGTATTTAAACTTAAATCCCCTACTATTTGAGCTATACTTGTTTACTTGCTAATTGTACAAACTCACAAAAATTGTCTGGCCGGGAACCACACTAGTGGATCCTGAAGGGTGCCTAACACCTTCCCTTTAGGATAATTTCAAGCCCTTACCCTATCTCTGCTTACCAAACGTAGTTCTTGATGAACCTTATAGGTGCCCTAACGCACCATAAATCGTAAGGTGGAGACTCTTCAAAAAAAATGCAAACCCCTTTCCCAAAAGGAAAGAGTTGTCCCATACCAAAATGTCATAAACCCGATTCCGCGAGGAAAAAAAGGGGGGCGCGACAGTCGTAATTCTATTCCGTTAACGTAACAAGAGAATGATATGATTGTGAATTAAAGAGATAACTAATTGTAATTTGGAGAATGTAAATGATTTAATTAAGGAAACCAAGTTTGCGTCCCTGTTAATGGAATATAATGCTATCGGTGTTAATATGATATATTTCTAATGGAAGGTGCTTTGATATGCAAATAATTTCTAAATGACTACCCAATACTTTCCAATAGTTGAGTAGTATTTTCCCTTTATGATTTTTCCAAATAAAAAAGAGTTGAAATTTAAGAACAACCAATTTATGCCAATTAGAACCCACTTATTCCTAAGCGATTCTATTAAACAAGAGTTAAAGTCTTGAGTTCTTGATATTCAATTCTACCAAACCCTAAATCACTTTTCCAAGAAAAGAAAGAGTAAAATGGAATAGATTAATGTTTGCAACCACCAACGATAAATAAAGAACAAGAATTGAATAAATATCAACCAACCATTATATATATATTCACTGTTAAACACATATTAATATTACACCCATCTAGGGTCCACAACCTTAGTATTTAAATGTAATTACTCATACTAAAATACAAGAACAAAGTATTTTATAAAGCCATAAATGCTTACAAAAGTGCAAGATTCCTTCTTCACAAACCTCCAAATAAATGAAGTATTCAATACTCTCTAAGTAGGACCTTGATTCAGACTTGAATGACCCACAAAAACACTAGTTATTCTCTTTATAGTGGACCAAAAGTCGTAGTCAAAATCGGACAAAAATGCCCCTTTAGAAGGCTTATGTGATCGCATTATGGTCGCAGATCAGTTATGCGGACCGCATATTGAGCATTCCATCACAGACTTGCTGAGTTCCAGATCTTGCTTCAATCGAATAACAGTTATGCGGTCCGCAAGTGTGTTATGCGACCGCATATCCCATCGCATATCATGCTGATTATTGTCCTCTACTAGAGTTATGCGACCATTATACGGCTCGCATAGGTGTTATGAGACCGCATAATGGACCGCATATCTTCTCTTCATTTGGCCCAAAAGACTGTCTTTATTTGCAATCACCATGTCAGTTCTGCGGCCCGCTATGAATTATGCGACCGCATACTTGCAGCATATTCGTCATTTTTTGACTTTTTGACTTCTTTTCCATGCTTTCGGGTCTTCAAGATCATGCACGACAAAACAACCAAACTTGATCAGAATTAACTAAAAATGAATTAAAAGACAAGTTAAAATCCAAGTAATTGGTATCAATTGTGCCGAAATTTTATGGCACATCAGGTACTAGAGTTTATAGTTCATTTGATTATTGAGCTATAACCTAAAACCATTTTTTAAAGTTAGTGAAGGTTATAGTCCCTTTGATTATTGAGTTGTAACCTACAATTTTCACACTTACTCGGCCATCAAGGGGTGATGCTCAACCTAGCAGAGGTTTTTCTAAAGGTGGAGGTCAATCTGGTGGACGACAAACTCATCGCTATGCTTTTTCGGGTAGACTAGAGGTAGTTGTATCTAATACATTCATCACATGTATTATTTCTGTGTACCACAGGAATGCTTCGGTGTTATTTGACCATGGTTCTACTTATTCCTATATGTCATCTTAATTCGAATTGCATTTAGGTATATGTCATAAGTTACTTGATATTACTATTTATGTATCTATTGTAATTGATTGGGTCTTTTGGTATTGTATGGTTACCATTAGTTGCTATAATACTATGGTTGATCTCTTATTGTTGTATATAGTGGACTTTGAGGTGATTCTTGAATAAATTGATTGTCTCTATGTCACGCTAAACTGGATTATCATACTAAGACCATCACATTATGAGTAAGGTTGTCTTGTTATTTAAGGCACATCATATGATTGAGGAAGTATGTTTGGCTTAACTAGCCTACATTCGGGATACTAGTGCAGAGACTCCTACAATTGATTTAGTACCGATTGTAAGACCGTTTCTAAATGTGTTTCCTACAAATTTTTTTGGGATTCGACTTGACATGGATATTAATTTTGATATCGATTTGGCACCGGCAGTCAGCCCTTATCTATCCTATCATACTATATGGATCTAGCTAAGTTGAAGGAGTTAGAAGATCAATTGTAGGATTTACTTAGTAAGAGATTCAATAGGACGAGTACTTGCCCTTAAGGGTGCATAGTTGTTATTTGTGAAGAAGGAGAGGGATAGTTTGATATGGATGTGCATTGGCTATCGACAATCGATAAGGTTACCATCAAGAACAAGTATCTATTACCTTGTAATGATAATTTGTTGACTATATTCAGGATACCAAGGTGTTCTGTAAGATTGACTTGAGACCAAGCTATAATCAGTTAAAAATTAAGGCTTTGAACATCCACACGATAATTTTCAGGACTCGTTATGGTCATTATAAGTTCCTATTGATGTCCTTATGTTTGACTAATGCTCTGAGAGCATTCAAGGACTTGATGAAATGTGTGTTCAAGTATTACCTGGATTCTTTTGTCATTGTATTTATTGATGACATCTTGATCTACTCGCACAGTAAAGAGGAGCATTAGAAGCATCTGAAAATTGTGCTTTAGATTTTGGGGAAATGGAAAATTTATGCCAAGTTCTCCAAGTGGTTGGTCAGAGTCAGTTGTATTTTCAGGTCATATTGTTTATAGTGAAGATATCAAGATTGATCCTAAGAAGATTGAGACGGTTTAGAATTCTCCTAGACCTACTATGGCTACCGAGATTCGGTGTTTCACATGCTATTACTGTCATTTTGTGGAGAAGTTTTCATCCATTTCAGCCCTATTAACTAAGTTGACTTAGAAATATGTTCCTTTTATATGGTCAAATGAATGTGAGCATAGTTAATAGAAGCTTAAAACTGCATTGAGTATAGCTCTAATGTTAGTACTACTCACAAGTTTGGGGTTATACACAGTGTATTGTAATGCTTTGTTCCTTGGTCTTGAGAGTGTGTTAATGCAAGATGGTAGAGTGATTGCTTATTCTTCATGATACTTGAAGGTTCATGATAAGAATCATCCTGTCTATGACATGGAGTTTCCAGCTGTCACGACTCGGAATTCCCACCGTCAGGACCGTGATGGCGCCTAACATTTCACTTGCTAGGCAAGCCAACATTAGAACAATTTATCTTTTTAACAGTTTAAAGTTAATATTAAGAAAGAACTTAAATAACTGAAGTAATCTAAAGTAAAAATGCGGAAGCTAAACCAGCGAGACCAATCCGTTAACTGGACAAAAAGGAAACCTTGTACAATATAGAAATCTCCACGAGTAATACTACACAACGAGACCAATCCGTTAATTGAGTATTAGAAGGTGCAAGTAAGTCAATTTAAGCAAATAGTAGGAAATCAAGAAACTATGGAAGAGCTAACATCATTAATAGGAGAAGATATTGATTAACAAGTAGCAGTTAAGCATGGAAAGCATTTAAAGCATATAACAGTTAAGACAGGGAAGGAAATAATTAAGAAAGAGCAAAAATCAGGGAAAACAGATAATTCAGCTGCGTATAAGCACTCGTCACCTTGCATATACGCCGCTCACATGAAATTAACATACAACATAGTCCGAGGGTTCCTAATTCCCTCAAGTCAAGGTTAGACACAACACTTACCTCGCTCCAAAGACCACTCAAAGCTCAACCACAGCTTTGCCTTTCAACACTTACCTCCCTCAAGTCATTATTGAAAACGTAAAAAAAAAAAGTCAACTCCTGGGCCCGCTTGGTCCAAACCTGAAATTTGAACCAAAACCCGATTACCCATTAACCCTCGATCCCGGTTATGTAATTTGTTTTGGAATCCAATCTCAATTGGAGGTCTAAATCCTTTTCTCAAAAATCCCTAATTCGACCAAAACCCCAAATTTGCACCATGAAAACTCTAGTGCAGATGTTGCATTTGCGACCTGCTTTCGCAAATGCGAACCCCACAAATGCGAAGAATGCATCGCAAATGCATAGACCCTCACACCTTTTCTTTCTTCGCAAATGCAAAGAATAGTTCGAAAATTCGAACCAGACCTTCCGCAATTGCGACCATATGATCGTATTTGAGATCAGCGCCTTGCCCTGTCCCACTTCAAAAAATGCGAAGTTTTGTTCGCAAATGCAAACTTTGGCCTTCCCAGCTACTCTTCGCATTTGCGATGAGTTGCTCGCAAATGCGAACCTATCATAGGTCGCAACTGTGATAACTGACCTTGCAATTGCGAGCTCTGAGGCCTACAGCAAAATTGAAACACACAAGCAATGTTCTAAGTCCAATTTTCACTCTGTAGCCTATCCGAAACTCACCTGAGTCCTCGGTACTCCAACCAAAACTGCACACAAGTCTAGAAACATCATACGACCTTGATCGCGCGATCAAATTGCCAAAATAACACCTACAACTACGAATTGAGCACCAAATCAATTGAAATTTTCAAGAAAGCTTTGAAACATCTATTTTCACAACCGGACGTCCGAATCACGTCGAAAAAACTGCGTTTTTCACCAAATTTCACAGACAAGTCATAAATGTGGTATTGAACCTATACCGGGTTTCGGAACCAAAATACGAACCCGATATCCAGAAAGTCGATTATTGGTCAAACATTTCAAATCATTAAGCCTTTAACTTTCAAGTTTTAACAAAGTCCGATAACTCGTGCTAGGGACTTCCGAATTCGATTCTGGGCATATGTCCAAGTCCCAAATCACAATACGGACCCATCGGGACCGTCAAAACACGAATCCTGTTCTATTTGCTCAAAATACTAACCGAACTCAACTCAAATGGATTCCAAAGCAGAAATTTCATATTTTCAAAAGTTTTAACATAAAAGCTTTCCGAAAACACGCCCAGATTGTGCACGTAAATCGATGATTGTTAAAATGAGGTTTTCAAAGCTTCAAAGTGTAGAATTAGGTTCTATAACATAAAATGACCTATCGGGTCATCACATTCTCCACCTCTAAAACAACCGTTCGTCCTCGAATGGACATAGAAAAATACCTAGGCCGGTGAAAAGGTGTGGATATGTACTCCGCATGTCCGACTCGGACTCCCCAAGTAGCAGCCTCGACGGGCTGACCTCTCCACTGCACTCGAACTGAAGGATAACTCTTTGATCTCAACTGACGAACGTGCCGAGCTAGAATAGCCACCGGCTCCTCCTCACAAGTCAAATTTTTGTCCAACTGGATGGAGCTGAAGTCTAGCACATGGGACAGATCATCGTGGTACTTTCTGAGCATGAACACATGGAATACCGGATGAGCTGCTGACAAACTAGGTGGCGATGCGAGCTTGTAAGCCACTTCACCCACTCTCTAAAGAATCTCAAAAGGTCCGATGTACCTAGGGCTCAACTTGCCCTTCTTCCCAAACCTCATCACACCCTTCATGAGTGATACCCGTAGCAACACTCTCTCTCCGGCCATGAATGAAATATCACGAACCTTACGGTCGGCATAACTCTTCTGCCTGGACTAAGCTATGCGAAGTCTATCCTGAATAACCTTGACCTTATCCAAAGTATCCTATACCAAATTTGTACCCAATACCCAAGCCTCCCCCAGCTCGAACCACCCAACCGGCGATCGTCACCGCCTACCGTATAATGCCTCGTAGGGAGTAATGTGAATTCTCGACTGGTAGCTATTGCTGTAACGGAACTTCGCAAGTGGCAAGAACTGATCCCAAGAGCCTCCAAAGTCAATAACACAAGCACGGAGCATGTCCTCCAATATCTGAATAGTGCGCTCGGAGTGTCTGTCCGTCTGAGGATGAAATGATATGCTCAACTCAACCTGCATGCCCAACTCATGCTGTGCTGCCCTCCAGAAATGCGAGGTGAGCTATGTACCTCGATCAAAAATGATAGACACGGGCACACCATGGAGATGAACGATGTCGTGGATATAAATCTCTGCCAACCGCTCTAAAGAATAGGTAACTGCCACATGAATGAAATGCACTGACTTGATCAGCCTATCCACAATGACCCATACTGCATTGAACTTCCTCTGAGTCTGTGGGAGTCCAACAACAAAATCCATAGTGATACGCTCCCACATCCACTCAAGAATCTCTATCTTCTAAAGCAAACCACCAAGTCTCTGATGCTCATACTTTACTTGCTGGCAATTTAGACAACGAGCTACATATGCAACTACATCCTTCTTCATCGTCCTCCACCAATAATGCTGTCGCAAGTCCTGATACATCTTGGTGGCACCCGAATGAATAAAATATAGGGAACTGTGGACTTCCTTTAGAATCAACTCACGAAGTCCATCCAGATTAGGCACACAAACAAGACTATGCATCCTCAAAACTCCATCATCTCCGACCGTAACCTGCTTGGCATCTTCGTGCCGCACTATGTCCCTAAGGACAAGCAAATGAGGGTCATCATACTGCCGCTCCCTGATGCGCTCCAACAATAAAGACCGAGTGACTATACAAGCTAGAACACGACTAGGCTCAGAAATATCCAACCTCACGAACTGATTGGCCAAATCCTGAACATCTAATGCAAGCGATCTCTCACCAACTGGAATGAACACAAGGCTGCCCATACTCACTGACTTTCTACTCAAAGCATCGGCCACCATATTGGCCTTCCCGAGATGATACAAAATGGTGATATCATAGCCTTTCAATAGCTCAAACCACCCCATTTGCCTCAAATTGAACTCCTTTTGCTTGAGCAAATATTGCAAACTCCGATGATTTGTGAATACCTCATATGACATGTCGTAAAGATAGTGCCTCCAGATCTTCAGCGCATGAACAATGGCTACCAACTCTAAGTCATGAACAAGGTAATTCTTCTCGTGAACCTTTAGCTGCCGCGATGCATATGCAATCACCTTGCCACCCTGCATCAATACCGCACCAAGTCCAATACGAGATACATCACAATATACCGTATAAGATCCTAAACCTGTGGGCAACACCAACACCAGTGTCGTAGTTAAAGTAGTCTTGAGCTTATGAATGCTCGCCTCACACTCGTCCGACCATCTAAACGGGGCACTCTTCTGGCTCAACCTGGTCAACGGGGTTGTTATACATGGAAACCCTTCCACAAACCGACGATAGTAACTTGGCAATCCCAAGAAACTCCGGTTTTCCATAGCTGATGTGGGTCTAGGCCAGTTCTGAACTGCCTCAATCTTCTTAATATCCACCTGAATACCATCTGCTGATACAGCATGCCCCAAGAAGGCAACTGAGCTCAACCAAAACTTGCATTTTGAAAACATAGCATATAACTGGCTATCTCTCAGAGTCTGAAGAACAATCCGAAGGTACTGCTCATGCTTCTCTCAAAGGAATGTTGCTGGGGCACTGAGCTCAAAATGGCATCAATAAACACAATCACAAAGGAATCCAGATAAGGCTTGAACACCCGGTTCATCAAATCCATGAATGTTGCTGGGGCATTTGTCAGCCCGAGCGACATCACTAGAAACTCATGTTGCTCATATCGAGTCCGAAAAGCTATTTTAGGCACATCGGATGCCCTAATCCTCAATTTATGGTAGCCAGACCTCAAATAGTGTGAAAACACCTTGGCACCCTGAAGCTGATCAAATAAGTCATCAATTATCGGCAATGGATACTTGTTCTTGATGGTGACTTTGTTCAACTACCGATAATCTATGCACATCCTCATCGATCCATCCTTCTTCTTCACAAACAACACATGCACACTAAAAGAATCATGAGGCATAACCAAATATAAAGTAAAATAGGACGAAACGTATGAATAAGTGGAACCCGAATAAATTGAACTGAGGCATCTCTATTGTAAACTGAAACTGTACCTGTGATAAACGCGTCAGATGGCTCAACCTCAAGCTTAGCTGGAAAGGCATAGCATCGGGGCTGGTCCCCACCACTGAAGTGAACTGTAAAGAGCTTAGTAAAACTGTCCGATCTCCATATAGCCTCAGAAGACATAGCTAATCCATCATCGGCCTGTGCCGCAACACCCGGCTGAACTACCCAGCTGGCCGGGCTGCTGGAGTTTGAAACTGGGGAGATCTGGAGTGTGAGTAGCGCGAGTTGGTGCTCCTCCCCCAGCCTAACAGACGGCTGGTGCCACAGGAAATGTACCGGCCTGAGCCACACTTTCCATAAGGCCCACCAAACGGACCAAAGTATCCTGAAGCACTGGCGTGGTGATAAACCCCTCCGGTACCTGAGCTGGTCCGAGAGGCACAACTTGGGCTGGAACCTCCTCGTCAAACTCCACCTGAGGCTCCGCTGCTGGTGCTGGTGCTCGAGCTCTAGGTTGAGCCCTGCCCCTGCCTCGGCCTCTGGCATGGCCTCAGCCCTGACCTCTGCACCTCGTAGGAGGTGCTACTGGGTGCTCTGGCTGCTGCTCAACTGAAGATGCGGTACGCGTTCTCGCCATCTGCGAGAGAACACAATAGAAGGGTCTAATCAACAATGATAGAATATAATCGCACGACAGAGAAGAATAGAAGTGAAACTGTTCCTAACTCCATAGCCTTTGGAAGATAAATACAGACGTCTAAGTACCGATCCTCTAGACTCTACTAAGTTTGATCGTGACTCATGAGACTTATGTAACCTAGTCCTCTAATACTAACTTGTCACAACCCGAAATTTCCACCGTCGGAACCATGATGGTGCCTAACATTTCACTTGGTAGGCAAGCCAACGTTAGAAAAATTTATCTCTTTTAACAGTTTAAAAGTTAATATTAAGAAAGAACTGAAATAACTAAAGTAATCAAAAGTATAAATGCGGAAGCTAAACCAGCCAAACGTCTATTACAAATCCCTGAACCTGGTGTCACGAGTGCACAAGCTACTACAATAGTACATACAAGGTTCTGAAATAACATATAGTTGTCTGGAAAGATGACACAAAGCTAAATAAAAATAAGAAGGAGACATCAGGAGCTGCAGACGCTAAGCAGTTGTACATCAAGTCTCAGTATGTTGTCCGATCCGAGCACGCTAATAATTGCCGCTGGGGCCGACTCCAAAATCTGCATAATAGTATAGAGTGTAGTGCCAGTACTACCGATCCCATGTACTGGTAAGTGTCGAGCCTAACCTCGACGAAGTATTAACGAGGCTAAGGCGGGTCACTTACACTACAACATGTATGCAGTATATAATAATAAGAGAAATAGCAATACGGGACCGCATAAAACAGTGTACAGAAAATAATAACCACCGCCTCAAGAAATAAACCAGTGTCATCCAGAATTACCAATACTTAGTAGTTCAAATAAAAATACTAAAAGCCAACACAGTTGAAGAATTGGAAACATATAGGTTGTTGCAGCGCACAACCCGATCCCACCAGACAGCACAAAATCCCCCCTTAATTCACCATAATAACATCAATAGCAGAGATAATATATATAAATAAGTTGCGGCGCGCAACCTGATCCCACTATATATCAAAATCAGGATCATAAATAACCCTTATTTCACCATATCAATCCACCCTTATTCAACCCGTTGCAGCGTGCAACCCGATCCCACCATATAGTACATATTCACCCTTATTCCACCATATCAATCCACCCTAATTACACATGTTGCGGCGTAGAACCCAATCCCACCATATCAGTACCAAATACTCAATACACAGTTAGATCAACAGTTCAAACCACAAAACCTTTACGATCAATAAATACCAAACTGGACCAAAAGGAAACCTTGCACAAGTAATACTACACAGCGAGACCAATCCAGTAATTGATAATTAGAAGGTGCAAGTAAGTCAATTTAAGCAAATAGCAGGGAATCATGAAACTATGGAAGAGCTAACATCATTAACATGAGAAGATATTGATTGACAATAGCAGTTAAGCATGGAAAGTTTAGAGCTTATAACATTTAAGACAGGGAAGTGAATAATTAAGAAAGAGCGAAAAAATCAGGGAAAACAGATAATTCGGTGATGTATAAGCACTCGTCACCTCGCATATATTTCGCTCACATGAAATTCACATAGCACATAGTTCGAGGGTTCCTAATTCCCTCAATTTAAGGTTAGACACAACACTTACCTCGCTACAAAGCCACTCAAAGCTCAACCATGTCTTTGCCTTTCAAACAAGCCTCCGAACCAACAATATCTTGCAACATACCAACCAAACGATTCAAAATAAGCCTTAGGAATCACCCACGATTACAAAAGATTCAATTTACGTCATTATTGAAAAAGTCAACAAAATTCAACTCCCAAGATCGCTAGGTCCCAACCTGAAATTCGGACCAAAACCTTATTACCCATTCACCCCCGAGCCCGGTTATGTAATTTGTTTTGGAATCGAACCTCAATTTGAGGTCTAAATCCCTATTTTTCAAAAATCCTTAATTCTACAAAAAACCCTCAATTTCCACCATGAAAACTCTAGATTTTAGGTTGGAATCTTAGAGAAAGCAGTGAAAGATTGAAAGAAACTAGTTTAGAATCACTTAACAATGATTTGGGAAAGAAAAATTCTTTGAAAAATCGCCACTAGGTTTCTTGAGTTTGAAAATTTGAAGAATGAACCAAAATTCCCGTCTAAGTCCCATTTTGATCAGTTGCAAATGTCGCATTTGTGACCTTGGGTTCGTAAATGCGAACCCCGCAGATGCAAAGAATCCATCACAAATGCAAAGACCCTTACACCTCTGCATTATTCGCAAATGCGAAGAATAGTTCGCAAATGCGAACGAGAACCTTCCGCAATTGCGACCATATGATCGCATTTGCGATCACTGCCTTCCCTAGTCTCACTTCGCAAATGCGAACTCTGGCATTCCCAGTTACTCTTCGCATTCGTAATGAGTTGCTCGTAAATGCGAACCTATCAGAGGTCGTAAATACGAACCTATCACAGGTCGCAAATGCGATGACTGACCTCGCAATTGCGAGGTCTGAGGTCTACAACAAAGCTGAAACACACCAGCAATGTTCTAAGTCCAATTTTCACTGCGTAGCCTATCCGAAACTCACCCGAGCCCTCGGGGCTCCAAAACAAAAGTTCACACAAGTCTAAAAATATCATACAAACTTGCTCGCGTGGTCAAATCGCCAAAATAACACCTAGAACTACAAATTGAGCACCAAATTAATTGAAATTTTCAAGAAAGCCTTAAAACTTCTATTTTCAGGACCGGACGTCTGAATCACGTCAAACAAACTCTGTTTCTTACCAAATTTTACAGACAATTCATAAATGTGGTATTGGTCCTATACAAGGTTCCGAAACTAAAATACGGACCCGATATCCAAAATGTCAACTATTGGTAAAACATTTCAAATCATTAAGCCTTTAACCTTCAACTTTCAACAAAGTCCAATCACTCGGGTTAGGGACTTTCGAATTTTATTCCGGGTATACGCCCAAGTCCCAAATCATGATACGGACCCACCTGGATCTTCAAAATATGAATCTGTGTATGTTTGCTCAAAATGCTGACCGAAGTCAACTCAAATGGTTTCCAAAGCAGAAATTTCATATTTTTCACAGTTTTTAACATAAAAGCTTCGAAGCGTAGAATTAGGTTCTATAACATAAGATGACCTATTGGGTCATCACACCAGCAATTGTGTTTGAGTTGAAGATTTGGAGGCATTACTTGTAAGGTGTATCTTGTGAGATTTTCATTGATTACCACAGTCTTCAGCACCTATTAAAGTATAAGGATTTGAATTTGAGGTAGCGGAGATGACTTGAAATACTCAAGGATTATTGCATTGCTATATTGTATCATCCAAGCAACAACAATAGGGTAGCAAACACTTTGAGTAGAAGGTCAGAGAGTATATGTATTTTGGCATATATTCTAGTCGAGGAGAATTCTATGGCCATGGATATCCAAGCTTTGGCCAACAAATTAGTGATATTTTTTAGTTTAGCAATGTTCTTGCTTATGTTATTGCCTAGTCATAGTTGTCTGAAAGAATTAAGGCATGCCACTATGATGATCTTTATTTGCTTGTACTTACGGACATGATGTAGCAATGTAGTGCTAAGAAGGTTGCTATAGGTTACGATGTTGTTATGCAACTTAAAGGTCGGATTTGTGTACGTGATGTCAATGGCTTGATGGATTTGATACTTGAGGATGCTAACAATTTGCAGTACTCTATTCACCCAGGCCACAAAGATGTATTGTGACCTGAAATAATAAAATTAGTAGCATAGGATGATGAAGGTTGTTGGGCATGTTTTCTGATGTTTGAATTGCCAATAGGTGAAGTATGAACATCGAAAACCGGGTGGTTTGACTTAGAAGATGGTTACATTTGAGACAAAGCGGGAGCGTATAACTATGTGCTTTGTGGTAGGTTTACCGTGTACTTTGAGGAAGTCGATGCAGTTTAAGTCATTGTGGATAGATTGACTAAGCCTGCTCACTTCATATCGGTACTGACTACTTAGTCGTCAGAGAAGTTGGCACAAATTTATGTTCGTAAGATAGTTTATTTGTATGGGGTGCCTAATTCCATCACAATAGACAGAGGTACATATTACACATTTCACTTTTAGAGAGCCCTACAGCATGAATTGGGCACACAAGCAGAGCTTAGCATAGCATTTCATGCACATATTGATGGTGAATAAGAGTGAACTATTCAAATTTTTGAGGACATGCTTCGGTGGCCAGGAGGTTACTTAGGAGAAGCATGTGACTATCTGGGTGAGCTGCTTGGGTTGGATCATAGAGCCCGTTTGTCTTAGTTGATTCAGAGTAGCCGATAAGCATTAGATGCTGAAAAGCACTTTTAAGTGCTGAAACTGATTTAAAAAATAAGCAGTTACGTGTTTGGATAAAAGTGCTGAAATTAATAATATGCAGCTGAAGAACTGGGTATACGAAGAGTTTTGTTTTAAAAAGAAGTATTTTAGGGATAGAATAGTAAATATTTTGGTCAAACTTAAAGTGCTTATAAGCTGAAATTTGATAAGTTGGGGGAGACCAACTTATGACTTTTGGCTTATTTTTGGCTTATAAGCACTTAACTTATAAACACTTTTAATTTTACCAAACGCGTAGATAAGCCAAAAAGTGCTTATAAGCCAGTTTGACCAGCTTATAAGCTTAGCCAAACACCCTCATAGTACCTGGAGTCTTCTTAATACGGTATTATTATTTCTTGTCTCGAATAGTGATGTGTTTTTATGTATTATTGGTTGTAGTAGCTCATGACTCATTAATAACAATTCTTTGGAGTTGTATTTGATATTCTGCACTTATGTCTTATCAATCTCAGACTCATATTAAGTTATTATACATGTTTTAGACTTGTTTATATTTTTATGTTATACGAATTTGTTGGTTATGCTTGTGAGTCGCCTAGTGGATTGGGTTAGGTATTATCACGATCGTGGTATGAATTTGCGTCATGACATTTACCTTTATACCACCAAATCTGAAAAAGAACAAAAAATTATTCACATTACTCAAATACAACTATACACAAGTTTTAAAAATTAATAAACCCTAAAACTAACCAAATCAGATTACATAAGTAAAAAGTAGTAAAAGAAAAAAAATACTACCTCGTTGGTGATGGAGGCCAGGTGGTAATGTTATTTCGCCGGTGAAGGAGAGGCAATGGAGAAATAGCCAAAAGACGGAGAGGAGGTTGGAAAAGCAGAGAAAATAAAGGGAAAGTAAAAATAATACCTTGTGACGGTATTTACGTTTTCTCTTTTCTTTCACTTTTTCTCAACTTTTCCTTTCAATTCTTAAATATCAGTATACTTTTTTAATTTTGTTTTCTTAATAAAACTGTTTGGCAAAAATTCATTTAGATTTGGGGCAAACGGATTTTGTATATATTTTTATAGCGACAGTCTATTTAGTATATTTTTTGTATAAGGACAGTCTATTTTGTATATATTTTTATAGTGACAGCCTATTTTATATAGATTGTACAGTGACAGTCTATTTTGTATATTTTTATATAGTGACAATATATTTTGTATAGTGACGGTGTATTTTGTATATATTTTGTAAAGTGACAGTCTATTTAGTATATTTTTTGTATAATGACAGTCTATTTTGTAAATGACAGTCTATTGTATATAAATTGTACAGTGACAGTCTATTTTGTATATTTTTATATAGTGACAATATATTTTGTATAGTGACGGTCTATTGTATATAAATCGTATAGTGACAATCTATTTAGTATATTTTTTGTATAGTGATTGTCTATTTTGTATAGTGAAGACTATGCATGAGATAAATAACTAAAATTTTAAAAAGCAAAATACTCAAAAAATAATACTAAAATTTTAATTATTATCTCACTTACAGGAGGGCACATATTGAACTCATGTAGGAAAAGGCAAAAAGTAACATTTATGACAAAAGTTTTAATTTTGTATTCTTCACAAGTATGTATAAAATATTAATATCTAAATAGCATAGAAGCCCAAAAAAAAAAAAAATGCATATTGTAATTTATGGGTACGGGTTGTCACTAATTTTTCCCAAATGACTAGAAGTGATAATAGTGAATTTTAATCTGACACGGAATTTATTTGTTTTAAGGGGTAGAAGTTGTCCACTCTGCTAACGACGAGGATAAAATTGACAGCAAAAGATAAAATTGCTCTATTATTTTAGTTGATAAATAATTTTTGTCCTTTTCCATAAATAGAATCTTCATTGTAATTTTTAGACATCTAATCATTTCGGGAGTCTTGTGTTATGCTACTTTTGGAGAAATCCGTCAAACTTGTCAACCAATTCCATTATGAATTCTATTTTGGTTTGTATTTTTATTTCTTTAATTATGAGTAATTAGACTAATTTCTACGGTTATGCAATAATCATATCTTATTTAATTAATGTGTGTTTGGAGAGAAAGAGATTTAAATGCTAAATCAAGCAACTAAAATTTAGACATATAAGGATATAATTGATCCTATAATTTGTGCTACTTGTTTATTGTGCATATAATCTTTGCAATATATTAATATTGTAAAAGAATTTGCTATATATTGAATAAACCAAAAATAATATCATATGCTCCGTAATGTATTTTTCTATATATTATTTGCTTTATCTTTATTGGACTTATTATTTTTAGTTGGATCAGTGTTTATGTGACAAAAGTAAGTGGCTGCGTACACTCAATAAGTATGCGGCAATAATTGTATTCATTAGGCACATGGCGATGAACAAGCCTAGGGTTTTCTATATTGAAGGCTTCCTTTTATAAAGTAACTCACTCTTTACTTTTGCTTATCAATTGTATTTGTTGCTGTAATTCTTGTTTACTTTTATGTTTTAGATAAAAAAAACCAACTTATAGCATGTTTGGTTTTCCAAAAAATACTCTTACTTTTAATTAAGAAATGACAATTTAGTCACAGTATGATTTGGAAAATTAATAATAAATAAGTCAAAAAATTACTACAATCAATTAAGCAAAGAAAAATGTGCGTATTATCATAAACTACAAGGAAAATTAGTGTTATGAAATATGAATCTAAACCTGATGGGAGATATCTATTTTTCTTATCATGACATAATGCTATAATTTCGTTGTCCTAGAAATGCTAAATTGTGGTGGTTAACATACTTAGTTCATTATACTTTTAAACTGTGCAAATTTTCTTATCAAAGTCAGACTAAACTGAACTTCTTTCTAAGTTGGTAACTGGAAATTGAAGGTCTCCATCTGCCAAAGTTATTGTCTCTTACATCGTTGAACTTTCTTTCAAGAAATAATTCAATAGTGTGTGGTAATTTTATTTTATATTTGACTATTTTAGTTAAACACAAATATAATAGATATATATATATATATATATATATATATATATATATATATATATATATTTCTAT